>NC_140071.1:95582847-96180641 GCF_964194135.1 Talpa europaea
GATTGTCTTAATCTGAGTCTTAAGCAAAGCAAAGCATAAAGCTCCCTATACAAGGGACGAAGAGAAAAGTTCAATTATGTGGTGACTGATAGTCAAAAGTGGGGTGAAGCCAGCCAGGCCATGTGTTTGGTGAAAGTTGTCAGAATGGTTGAGAACAGAAGGCTATGTGTTATAACATGTTTAGACATCTAGATCCCAGCTAACTACTCAGGGTGAGATGAGAACAACCTGTTGTTTTCTGTACATTATTTAAGTGAGGATAGAGACTTGCCTAGTGAGGCGGTTGTTGCTTTTCCATTGTATTGGAGATAAAAATGAAAGCTCAGTCTTTGCACTACTTTCTGAACATGATGTGTTATAGTTTGTGGAGCCAGGTTCAAACCTGAGTGCCTACTGTGAAAGTGTTTTCTCGCTCACCTCTCAAGGGTGACCTAGCCTGCCATGTGCCATGCAAATACTCCCCTTGAAGCTGTGTGGTTTGGGGGCTTGAGGTGGGCTATCAAAGTTCCCAAGAAAGGGAGAGGTGTGAGAAGCATCAAGTTAGAGAACCTTCCTAGAATAAGTGGCCATCTAGGTGAAGTTACAGAGGTTTGACAGGCTTTCTGAGTTCCACACCTCTCTTCCAGTCTCTGGTGTTCATCTTTCTCTCTAGAAGCCCAAGGCTCTGGGCTCTCCTAACTCTCAGACTCTCAAATTATCTTTTGCTTAGTTTATAGCTGCCCTTTGCTCTTTTTCACTTTATGCTCAAATCTTGCAGGCTGTCAGTTGATAGGTGTTAAGAAAATTGCTTCATCAAGCTTCAGAAAACACTCATGATTCAAGGACATATTGTTTCAAATAGTCAAAAGTCTAAGTGTTTGTTGTAGGGACCCACCTTACTCAGCCTCCCCTCACCTTGACGCCTATAATCCTAAATTTCATCATGCTCTCTGATATTTTTATACTACATGAAAACCACAGAGGTGTTTGACCCAATAGCTTGGATAATAGCTATCATGTCCAAGATTTCCCTTCTTTAGATTAAGACACTCAGTTCAACAAATATTGAATATTTCCTCAGTGAAGCTTGTTCTTTAATGTTATTTTCTTTTCCTTTTGCTTTCTTTTTATTTTCTGTTTCTTTCTGTCTCCCCCCACCCCCATTTCTTCCACTTATACCTTTATTTTTCTCTCCTGATTTCCCCCCATTCTCAGTATCAGTCACGTGCCAACAATACCAATTTCAAATATCTTTTATAGGCTAGCCACAGTGAGCTCTGACCTACATCGAGTTATCTCATTTATTTTCACAACAAACCCCAGTGGATAAGTCCAATTATATGAGGCTCAGAAATCATAAGTAACTAGTCCACTGTCATCATTTGTGCTGAAAGGTGTATCCCTTCATCTGGGTGTCAGCTAGGTGAGGTGACAACTACCATTCAGTCACATCGACTCTCATACCTATATTCATTTTATTTTGCTTGATATTTTACTAAATAAAAGGATATTCATAGCAGTTTTTTGTTCTGCTTGGCCTCAAATATGTTAGTGCTGGTGAATCAAGCAGCTCTGACTTTCTGTCACTGAACTGGAGGCCTGGGCAGGAGCCTCTATCCTTCCTCACTTATTTTTTTTAAATTGCTTCTGAAATGGTTACTGCCCATTTTCTCTCTAAATTCCCAGGAAAGAGTGTAGTAGAAATATTATACTTGAGAAGACAATGACCTTTTTCTCTTTGCTGGTCTGATCCAAGCGAAGCATGGACACTGACCTTTGTCACGCAATTAGCAGTGTGGTCAGTTTCCAAGGAATCTTCCCTTTTCTTCCTGGAAGCCTGGGCTATTCTGCTTCTGAAACCTGACTTTTTTCTGGGGTTTAAAGTGCAGTAAATTTTTTAAGACTGAGGAAAAACTAAAGTCAAAGATAAATCTTTTTCACTTTTAAACTCTTTTAGGAAGAACTTTTTATGTAAAAGATAAATCTCTTGTATTTATCCCTTGACTAAAAATGATTACTTTCTTTAAATAAAAATAGTTAGCCTCCTCCCCTCCCTGTTAACTCCCCTTAGAAATCCTTAGAAATATTTGTTAGTCGTCGATTTTTCAATGTGATCTTGATGTTATTTGAGACCAATAGTCAGGAATATCTTCATGTAATTCATACTAAAATGTGAATGATTAGGAACTTCCAATTTGCATTTCATCCTTTCAGAGCATTTGCTTGTCATGCCAAATTACTTTTAACTGGTAAATTTTAAGCACCAGTTTTGATAGTCTTTTGGGTATTTATAGATCCAGCTCTGGGAAATTAGAAAGAAAGAAAAATCTGTAGTTTCTAGTCCCCTCTCTCCAGAAGACATGACAAAAATGGAGGTAAAAATGGGAGCAGAGTAAGTTACTAATTAAAACTTCTTGAAAAGAGAAACTTGAACATAGACGCTTTTTCTATTACCTGCATAACATGATACCACAAATTTAGCAGCTTCAAACACACATATTATTGACATGAGTGTTTCCATGGGTTGAGGCTGACCATGATTATTTAGGTCATTGGCTCTGGATTGCACAAGGCTGCAGTTAAGGCATCAGTTGGCTTTCTTTCTTTCTAGCACTTTCTAGAAGTATCTCTGTCAAGCTCATATGATTATTGACAGAATCAATTCCTTGTGGCTGTAGAAACGAAGTCTCCATTTTCTTGCTGGCTGTCAGCTGGAGTTGCTCTAGGCTCCTAGACACCACTGAGTGTTCTCTGTCTTATGTCCTCACAGCATGTTAAGCTTAGTTCTTCAAGGCCAGTTAGAGAATCTCTTTATAGTTGACTAAGATGAAGTCTTATGTAACAAACATGGTGTGACATTCCATTGCCATTGCAACATGTTGGAGAGGAGCAAGTCACAGATTCATTCCCACTCAAAGAAGGGGGAGAACACAAGATTTTGACACCAGGAAGTGGAGATCATGGGGGTCATCTTAGAATTCTATGCACCACGCTGCTCCCTCTGTTCCTCTGTTGGGGAGACTCTGGCTAAGATTAATGACCCTGCTGGATATGTAGAGCCATGCAAAATTCAGAGTCTGGGCCTCCCCTGGTGGTGCAGGCGATTGAGCACAGTGCTGTGAAGCTGTCTGCAGCCTCTACAGCGCTGGTTAGCTCCCAGCCAGCCAGTGAGGGTCCTACATGGCGCGGTAGACCTCTCCGGTCGCGCCTGCTACTCCCCTCAGCAGTTTATTTCATCAGTCTGCCTGTTCTGTTCCCCGCTCTGACTCTGGTGAATTCTCTCACCCTCCCGCACATCTGGTCTGTACCCCAGTTCTTGTATAAATAAATAAATAAATAAAATCTTAAAAAAATTTCAGAGTCCTCTGCATGCATGCTCATAGCATCCTTATTCGCAATAACCAAAAGATGGTAATAAGTCAGATGTCCATTGATGGATAAATAGACAATCAAAACACAGTTTATACATACAAATGAGATATTGCTCTCCCTTAAAAAAAGGGAATTCCTTTCACTTTAATACTACAACATGAATAAACCTTGAAGACATTGTACTAAATGAAATGAAATGTCAGATACAAAAGGACAGATTTTGAATATTCCACTTATGTGAAGTGCTTAGAGTGCTAAAAATCACAGAGACATAATGTAGAATGGAGGTCTCCAGAGGCTTCCAGGGGCTGGAAGATAGGGAGAATGAGGCTTGCAGTTTGTAATGGGTACAGTTTTAGTTTGGGAAGATGAAAAATATTCTGGAGATGGATGGTTGCAAAAGCTGTTTAACAGTGGGAATATGTATCATGTCCCTGAATTAGACGGTCAAAAATCATTAAAATGGTACAGCTTTAGTTATGTGTAGTTTACATAGTTTATAAAAACTGCCAGAGTCCTGGGGTGGAATTGACAGGCTGCCCCTACATGCATACAAGAACTGGGGTATGGGCCAGAGGTGAGAGGGGGGAGAAGATTCACCGGAGACAGAGTGGGGAACAGAACAGGCAGACTGACTGAAATACACTGCTAAGGGGAGCAGCGGGTGAGCCAGGAGAGGTCTGCTGCTCCATGTGGGTAGCTCCTTGGGCAGGGATCAAACTCGTTCTACAGTGGCTGCAGATAGCTTCATAGGTTGTGTCTTAACCCCTGGCGCCACCAGGGTGGCCCAAGTGTCTTATTTAAAACTGTAATTCTTAACCCAATGTGTATATTATAATCACCTGAGAAGTATTACAAAGCACTGATGTCCAGGTCCAGCCCTCAGGATTCTGAGTACATTGTGATGAGGATCGTGGGCATCAGTATCTATAAAAGTTTATAGGAATAAATTTCCCTGCCACTGACTCCAGAACTCCTCAGTCTGATGATCTGAGAGCAATGCCCACTGCAGACTTTTAAGGGACTTCTTACGATTTCTAGCTAATTTACCATGCAGCACAAAGACGATTCTGCATATCAGGGAGTGTGTCAGATGAACTTCATTTTAAATGCTGGTTGTTTCCAACATTTCATTGTTGAACTCAGTTCTTTGATGCTCATGGGAATAGGATCATCTGCACACATTTAAGAAAGGGAAAGGGAAATGTTTGTTGTGAGCATGAGCATGAAATAACAGTAAACATGATTCAATTACAACCATACTAAATTACACGGGCAATAGGTTCTGAGAGCTGACAGCAGAGAGTCATGCCCGTTTTCTGATTACATGGACTGACCTCATCTTCCTCATGCTAGTTTCTCAAATTATGCACTTGTGCCTTAACTTGGTATTTTTTTTTTCTGGTTGCTCTGCCACTCAAAAGATTTTGGGAGGGCAAAATAAAGAGATCCTCGTCCTGCTCATTGTCTATCCCTGTTTCTTAGGTGACTGATATTTTCTACCATAGACTACTGTTGTGTTTAGTCCCAGGAGAAAGAATTTGAATGTCCTTTAACATTCTTTTAATTTTGTTGAGTTCCTGTTATGTGCCAGGTTCTATTCTAGATTGGAGGTAATAAGAGGATGAAGAAAGCATAATCACATCTTTGAAGGTCACAGTCTCATTTGGGAAATTAAAATGTATTGCACTCTTGTGTGTGGTTAATATTTGAAGAGACAAGGGTACAAAGGAAAGAGGGTGGGCTCAAGGAAATCTCCATAGAGAAATGACCTTGAGCTGGATTATGAAGAAGGAATGTATGGCAGGTGGACTGGCATGTTTGGGGGCCTGTGAGTAGCTCAGCGGGTAAGGGCTACCCTGAGCATAGGGACACTGGACAGATAAGGCATTCTCAGCTTTACCAACCCTGTGAAGGGCCTCCTTAAATAAATATATAAAAGCAGGTGTTAAGTATAGGGTTTTTAGAGCTGTTTTAGTGCAAAGGAGTTTAAGTGTCTTCTAACTTGCTAGCTTGTTGTAGTAAAACCATCTCCTATATAATATATTTGATGTGCTAAGCTTTCATCTCCATGCTTTATATTGTTACCTTATTTAATTCTCAGAGAAACACTATAACCTATAGACTGTGTTTATTGTCATTTAGCAGTTGAGGAAACTCCGAGATTAAAGGACTTGCCCAGGGCTCCAGTTAGTAACTGGCAGAAGTAGAAATCAAATCCTGGCATTCCAGGTTCAGGAGTTGGTGCCCTTAACAAATACACTTTACAGTACACTTCTGTTTGTATAGATAATGAAGCTATGAAATGATACCTACAAGATGTCCCTGTAGATAAGAGAGAAGGGGGAGGCTGCTGGCTCCTGCTTTGCACTGAGCCTTATGCAAAGAAGGTTGCAAGAGACATGCTCTGACCTGATGAAAACAAACAGTGAGGACACAGCCCTCCACTACGTAGAATCAATATTGAGGGCTCAGTGGACTTGGACAAGTTAAACTTCCTGAAGTAATTTAGAGGACAGGAATTTATTGCCTAAAGGAATGTTGATTATGTAAGTTGGGGGATGTAAAAGGATTGCTAGAAGATTACTGATGTTGCCATTGATGGGCATGAGTTCAAGCCCCAGCCCTATGGAAGGAACTTTGAACTCGGCAGAGGGGGTTGGCCTCTTTGTAGTTCCCTGGCTTCCAGAAATTTTTCCAACCTGTTCTTCCTTATAAAAACATGCTGGAACTACTACAGTTGCCAACTACTATAACTACCATTTTTATGGTGCCTTATCTTAGTTAATGTGCATATAGTCCTAGGAAGTGTATATGGTAACTATGCTCTGAGATTCAGAAAGGTTCAGTGATATGTCCAAGGTCACACAGCTAGAAAGTGGCAGAGGTGAGATTTGAACCTAGGATTTCTGAGTCCAAACACATGTACACATTTTATTTTTCAAAATAAATTTTTCATCGATGTGCACAAATCATAAGGTGATTTCATCCATGTCACAGACAGATCAGGAAATAGAACATTACCAACACCTCAGAAGCTCTGCCTGCTCCCTTCTAATCTCTCCCTCAGAAGTAGCCATATTTATACTAGTATTACAGGTATTCCCTGGTTTTCAAAAATTCTGGTTACTCCACTTTGCTTTTACAAAAGAACTAGATTAGTACCTGTTTCACTAACCAAAAGAAATTCGAAGGTGATTTCTGTGTTTCCACCAAAAGGTGACAAATGAAAATGTTCTTCAGTGTTTCTTTTGTAGCAGCCATTTTAGAGGCACCCCAGATGGCAAAAGTAGCATTGCCATGTTCCTTCTTGGTGACCACTGTATACTCTGTATTACTTACAGCAGTCCTGCTTCACTATATGTTACTGTTGTTTTATTTGTTTGGGACTAGTGTCACTCAAAAAAATTTCCATATAAATTGATGGTTACTTATTTCCTCACATCACGCTGTTTTGGCTTATGAAAGGGTTTATAGGAATGTCTTGCTTTCAGATAGTGGGAGAACTTATATTATAAATAACTTTTTGCCTATATTTTGACTTTAGATTATTTTGATAGTCTCTCTCACTCCCTCCATCCCTCCTTCTGCTTCTTGCTAGTAATTTATTCGTTCTGTAGTCTTTTCACATAACCCATTTTGGACTATTTTGATTTTCTTCATTATACTTTTTTTGGTTTGTTTTATTATAGTCCTCCATTTCTTTCTTTTTCCCATTTTCAAGCTCAATTCTCTTTCCTGGCTCTTTGATAGGGACACTTAACTTTTTTCTGTTCCTGTCATAACTATTTGATACCACACATTGCCCATTTAGTATTTATTTAACTGAAACCATCAAGTTTTGTTAAATCATTGTTTTATTATTTGTTTAAAAATATTTTGACTTCCCTTGATATTTAACCTCTGATCAAGGGTATGTTTATAAATGTATTATTCAATCCTCAAACATTTGAGAATTTTCTGTTTATTGCTTGTTATTGATTTCTACTGTTTTCAAAGAATAAACTCTGCATTATTTATTCATGTGAAATTTATTGATATTTGCTTTATGGTCCACTAAATGGTCAGTTTTCCTAAAGATACAATGTGCACTTGAAAAGATTATGTACTATGAATTTGTTGAATAGTCTTTTTAAAATATCAATTATGTCAAGAGATTAAGTAAAATTTAATAATCAATTATTTAGCTCTTTTATTTTCAAACTAAATTTTGTCTGCTTATTCTTTTTTATCATCTAGAGGGATGTATTCAAATCCCCCAAAATACATGAAGATTTGTTTGTTTCCTTTGATTTGTAAAATATTCTATCAATTTGGTACTGTCTTAGTAGCTTCCTGATTAATATGAAATACCCATCCTTATTTCCAGAAATGTGCTTGTCTTTTAAAGTTTGTATCATTATAATTAAAATTTACATAAGTAGTATATCATTTTCCACCTTTTCACTTTCAAAATTTTGTATCATTGTCTTTAAGGAATGCCTCTTATAAGAATCACATAATGTTATTTCCTTTTTAAAAATCAGTCTGACAATCATATCTTTTAATTAGGGCATTTAGTACATATATCTTTAATATTATACAAATGTAAATACTAAATATTTGGATTTAACTAGCATATTAGTATTTGTTTCTTAGTTTTTCTCTTTTTTGGTCTCTTTTTGTTTATTTTCTTGACATTTTATTTGATTGATTAAATATAGATTATTATTCAGTTTTCTCTTCTGTTAACTCTCTAGTTAAATATTCTTTGGCTAATCTAATATCATCCTTATTAAATTTCGGGTAGAGATTAGTACTTTTATCAATTGCTGAATTTAAATTATGTTAATTCCTTTATTGACCATCATGCTTGGAATTTTGGCTCTTGCTCTCATACATTTTATTTATATTTTAAACTAAACAAGTTCTTATTATTAATGTTTTATAAAGATAAACTTCCTTTTGTCATCCACAAATTTACTTTTTCTATTGATCTTCCTTCTAACATTTGCTAACTTTCATGTGGGATCACTTTCCTTTTGTTACCAATGGAATAACATTTTGAAAATGTTTTCATTTTGCTTTTCATTTTGAGTACTATTTTCATTGGGAAAGGATATTGAAATAGGCACTTTGAAATAGGCACTTGAAGTATTTGTAGATATTCTACTGTCTTCTGGCTTTCTTCATTTCTCTTGAAGAGTCAGTCAGTCCCACTGTTGAAGGTCAATTTTTCTGCAACTACCTTAAAGATTTTTCTCTTTGCACTTAGATTTCATCAATTTATTTATGATGGACCTATATATTTTATGTGGGGATGGTAACATACCTTGTCTGTGGATTGATGAATTCCATTAACTTAAGAAAATTCTTGAATATGATGCCTTCATATACTTCAAATTGATTCTTTTCCTTTCTTTAAGTGTCCAAATTACCTGTCTATTCAACTTCTCTATCATGTCTTACATGTCGCTATGTTTTGCTTTGTTTTTGTTATTGTTGCTCTATTTTCCATTATTTCCAATCTTCTATTTAGATATATTCTACATCCAAATTCAGTTTCTAGTCTTTTTCAACCATACTTTATCCTATTTAAAGACCATCTTTTAAGTCCACGTACTAGATATTGTATGCTTTAATTCTAAAATCTTTAATTCTAAATTCTTAAATCTAAAATCTAAAATTCTAAATTTTAATTCTAAAACCCATTCTAAAATGGTTTTTCTGACAACCCAATAATTACCATTATATTAAAGTCTGTGTCTGTTTTCTGTAATATCTTGGTCTACTTTGGGTCCATACTCTTCATCACTCCCATAAGCTACCTCTTAAACAAAAATTCAACACAAGACCCACTCCTCCAAGAATTTATAACCTAGTTTAGAGAAAAACTCATAGAAAGAGCTTTTTTCCCAATAGAATACTACAATAGTAAACTAAGTTAAAAAAATCTGGAAACTTTTTGAGGCCACAGTCCATGCTTAATTAATTTTTATATTCTAAATAAATGCTTGATGTGATTTGTTGAATGTTTGAAAACTTATTGAATTGAATAGACAGAATACATTTACTCCAAAAGTTTATAGAGTGAAAGGTTGTGTGATCCACAGTATCTGGAAACAGTTTTTTAGGTTTTTAGGGGATCCTTGGTAGGTGCATAAACTTTAAGTAAGTTGAGGAGAGAAGAAACTAAGTCAAGTCAGTTGAGAAAACATGTGCCATGCCTGAAGGTAAAGCTGAATACTAGCTACACCTAACAAAAGATTGTTTTGAGGAATAAGTACTAAATGGATTGAGAAAATTATGTGGTGAGAGATGGGAAGATTGTGAGATGTTGGGCAAAAAGGTTTTTGACAGTATTTCCTTGGAATGTTATTAGAAGTTAAAACAACAACAACAAAAACAAACAAGAAGACATTGGGGTTTGGGAAACATTGGTTTAAATGTATTTGTATGCTGCAAGATTTATTTGAATATTTAACATGTATACTGTGAATTTCCAAAATTGTTCAAACTTAATACACTAATGCTTATGAAGGAACAGACTTTGTGGAACATAATTTGGAGTACATGGACATTAAGGAAACACTGACTAGAGTGTTATACTAGCATGAAAGACCCATGGAAGCTGAGGTTTTTTTTTTTTTTTTTTTTGGTATTGTTCACAGTTCTACCAATTGCATTGAGAATATCTTCTAGCAAACATTTTCTCAGTATATTTTAGTTGAATAAATGATTGGTTTTAGTGGATGAAGGAAGAATGAGATCATGATGAAGTCAGTGTTTTAATAGGATTAATCTGAAATACCAAAACTGTATACCAAAAAGAAGCTTGAAAGCTGTCCAAACTTACAGTTTTTTTTAGTCTATGGTGACATCCTTGAAAATGAAAACTAAATGGACTACAGTAATATTTTGTAAAGAAAATTGATGAGATTTGATGACAGATAAAGTGAAGGTGGAAGGAAGTTCCCAAGGTAAGGTGCTTGACAAGTTTAACTGACTTTGAGGGTAACAGTCTCTGAGAAGAAGGATTCCATTTAAGATTTCATTATTTACTTCATGTTGCCTAATGAGTTCACAGATAGGGTCACGACGCAAGTATCTATTTCTATGAAATTTTACCTTATGTTTGAGAGAGAATATTCTGTATAGAAAAAGATCGCTGGTTTTCAAGCAGTAAGTCTGGTACTGGGAGAGAATCTGAATAGGAAATATGGAATAATCCTATTAAAAATCATGTTGAGTTTGAATGAGAACAAATATATTGCAAATATACAAAAATTCTGACTTAGTCCAAAAGGGAACTTTTCTTCCAGCTTAATAATCCTATGATATCTGCATATAAAGTATTTAATTAAAATATTTAAATTTATGTTAATAAGGACTGAGTAATTATTTTGAACTACTTGTTTCCCAAAATAGAATATTATAAAATTATTAGTAATGTAGCTTCTCTGTAATCTAGGCATATGAAGAGTTCAAACCAAGGCAAATTCAGACTACCATCATCACTCCTTATGTATGATTAAACCCAGTGAGCCTCCAAGGTAGCTGACTTCTCCAGCTCAAAAGAGGCAATGGATGGAATAGAGTGGTATAGACTGTAGACTGACAGATGTAGTTTTATTTCCTATGAGGATAACCTATCTATCCATTAAGTAAGATTTATTATCTTACAGGATAGTGATATTAAATAAAATATAAAATAACTGGTCCCAATGATTCTGTGCATACATGTATACATCAACGAATGAATACTGTGTTATAGTCCCTTAAATACACCTTCTACCTGTCCACCAGATATGCTTTCCATCAAAAAATCGTGCGATCGTTAGTAGTGGTGCATCAGAGGATCTTGGGAAATGTTATATTTATGATGATGACAATTAGGAGTAATAATAAAATTGGTGTGATGATTACCAGAAAAATATTCAAAATATTTTACATGTGAAAGTGTGATATAAAAAGGATCAGGTGTTAATGGGGCTAGAAAAAAATATGTCCTTGCTGGAAAAGTTGTAAGAAGTACATAGGTAGTAATAAGAATCATTATAACAAAATATGGATTTCACTGATTATACATAAAATCTCTTTTCCTTTGCACTAGTGAGAAGAAGCTCATTACAGATGCCCTGAATAAAAATCAGTTTCTGAAGAGATTAGATCCTCAGCAGATCAAAGACATGGTGGAGTGCATGTATGGTAGAAACTACCAGCAAGGGAGTTACATCATTAAGCAAGGAGAACCAGGAAACCATATCTTTGTGCTGGCAGGTCGGTTTCATATATTTTTCCAGTTATCATATAACAAATATTTTGCCTGTTATCTTATG
This sequence comes from Talpa europaea, assembly GCF_964194135.1. Taxonomy (NCBI): domain Eukaryota; kingdom Metazoa; phylum Chordata; class Mammalia; order Eulipotyphla; family Talpidae; genus Talpa; species Talpa europaea. The sequence goes on from NC_140071.1 coordinate 95,594,517, forward strand.
ATTTTTTGCAAGCATTGTGTAAAAGTTTATTCTCTCCATAGAAAATGTATAAGCTTGAACTAATGAAATAGTAGCATTGCTGATCTAATCATGATAATAATACTTCATATTTAATGAATGCTTTCTATAAGTCAGGCTGCACGTTGATCCCTTAGATCCTATTTCATTTTCTCACCAACTGTTAAGCAAGTGCTGTTATCTTTATTTTAATAATAATAATTAACAATGATGATAATGTCACAGAAAGGCTATGTTAACTTACCCAAGGTGACACAGAGTTCTTAAGTGGTGGAGGTAAAATGCAAACTTAGAGAATCTGATTTGAGAGTATTTTATTTTAGTCACAGTACCACTCATATAAAAAAGATGTTCCCAGTCAAAATTCTGCACTTATGTTGATATTTTTAGTTAATTGTACCAGGAAAAAGAAAAAAAAATATTTTTTGCAAGTTCTATGGGATATTTTGATTATGTGTCAATGATTTGAAAAGATAATCAAGGTATATTTAACCACCAGACAAATCCAATGAAATGACTTAAGATTAAGTCTAGTGCTATTAGAGTCACATAAATGCTTACCGCCATATATAGTAGCTGCTTACTTGCTGTGGAGAATATAATAGCCAGATAGGCAGAGACTTTATTTTTCAAATGCATATGTCTTACAGTGATACTCAGAAAATTCTTTTACATATAGAAGCAAGAATGAGCTGTACAGGACTTATGGTTATTGAACACTCTGCCAAATTCCGAATTTCTTCAACTTTTTGAGTTTTAGGGAAAAAAGTTAAACTGTCTTGTCCAGATGGAGTGAAACCCTCAGATGTGCTATCATCTCTATTTTGCATTGTAGTTCCTGGCAATCTACACAATGTTTTTATGATTCTCTTTTCCTTGCAACCTTAAGAGTGGGGCAGAAGTTGCCTATCTGAACAAGTTAATAAACTTGTACTATTCTATCTGTGTATGAAAGGTTGTTTCCATATACTTTGATTCTTTAAACATGCCAATTTCATTTTAATTGGTCATATACAATTTGTCATATACATCTATGTAGGTGCCTTTAAAATTTCACAGTTATCCCCAAGTGATTATTCTATCTTAGATGGGAGTTAACGTCTAAATTTAACCAGCCCTCAAGTTTTAGGGATGGGTGATCCAGAGGAATTTTATCCTCTTTCAACTTTTTCTCTTGGCCGTTTCGCTTCTACTTTAACACTACCAGATTAGAATTGTCAAAATACTAGGACTTCTGACAAAAGAAGATAAGTCATTCCAAATATTTATAGAACCTGTTAGGAAAGGCTGAAAGGGTCAAGTCAGCCCACCTTGTTCCTTGCCTGTAACTCTTATGAAAGGCTTGAGGAAAGAAGAGTTTGAACAGAAGTCAGCATCAATACTGCCATTGAAATCAAGGCTATTACATATGTGGGATGAAATTGGACACTTTCTTTTTGAATATGATTTATGTAAAGACTGAATTGCCTCATGTTATTGACTGAGCAAACTTCTTAAAAACACCTCTTTTATAAAATACAGCATCAATAGCAAATAGTAAAACATTTTTAGCTTAAGTTTTTGATGGTCCATCTAATTCTTCAGTTTTGCTCAAGACCCACGAGCCATAACAATGGAAAAAAATACTTGAAATGCATTAAGATCCACGATAGCAACTCAGTGGTATTACTAAGAGGTTTTAATGAAATACAATTTAGTTGTAATGAGAAATTATTGTATTGCGTTAATTATCTGTAGGATTTGGAACCAAATCAGTTTATTTTTTACTAGAATATAAAATCTGTCAGAATAAATGTCTTTTCTGCTTTGTACACTCTGTTTCTCCAGCAAAAAAAACCAATTACTAGTACAATGTAGGTACTCAGATCTGTTGAATAAATGAATGAATGAATGGACAGAGATGGCCAGAGCTGCTTAGTGGTGACTTAGAAGGAAAGACTGATTAATTTTTCAGAGATAAGAGAAGTAACCCCATCATTTTTCTCCCTCTAAGTAGTAGGTCTTTTTGGAATATGATTTTTTGTTGTTGTTGTTGTTTTTTTTTTTTTTTTTTAGTTAAAGTTTTTTTTTGTGTGGGTTTGAAGGAAAAGAAGAGAATTGCCAGGATTGAAGAATTGAGAGGGGGTGGGCCGTATTTCTGCCTTGATCTCCAATCTTTGCCTAAAGATTAGTATCAACCACTTTTCTTTTTTTTTAATAAGACTGTGTTTTTCTTATTGAGTTTTGGGGTTCTTTTTTGGTAAAATGATCTTTTATCAGATATAAGTTTTTTGCAGAAATATTTTCTCAATTTTCTGTCTTCTAATTCTCTTGATACTGTCTTTATCCAGGGCTCTTTTTAGTAGTTTCATTTGTTAACACAGTTTGTTTGTTTGTTTATTTATTTATTGTATATATATTTTACATCATTCTTCATTTTTGTACACTGCATGACTTCTCAGATGTAGCCTCCATGAAATTCCCACCACCGATTCACTTGTACACCATCACCATAGTCCCTTGTGCTCTTTTCACCCCTGTTTTGATCCTTCGTGTTAGCTTATTTTAATGAATGAGGGATCAGACAACAAGGTCACACAACCAGTGGCCAGTCAGAGCTGGAAAGTCTGACTTGAGGGCCTCTGTACTTCTCGGTTAGACCAGTTAGTCTATACAAGAGAAATAGTTTCATGTGCTACATTTTTCATGGACTAGAATGAATTTTTTTTTTTGATGGGATCATGGGTTGGTCTTAGGTAAATAACAGTTAATAGACAATTTACTAAATTAAAAAAAAATATTTGTTTTTTACATCATTGTTCATTTTTAAACAATATTTGCTTCCCCACCCCCCATCTCCCCCAGGTATAGTCCCCATAGACTAGAATGAATTTTAAGTAAAACACTTGACATCCACTGCGTCAAGGAAAAAATTTTGTAACCATGATCACAACATTAGCAATAGCTGACAGGAAGCACTTACTATGTGCTAGCCGTAGTTCTAATTTTCATACTTATATTAGCTTATTTAATATTCTGCAACAACTGTATGAACTATGTATCATTACTTTCCTCATTTTTATAGAAGAGTCTCATGCTTAGGGTTTTGTTTATGTCAAGGACTTGTGTCTCAATGTGAACGAATTAATTGTGAGTAAGTGGTAGAGCTGATTTCATTTTTCACACTTAAGATACTTTTATAATGAGCATCATTAAGGCATCTTACCTGTATTATTTGTATACTTTCTGATTGCATTTTTTTTTTTAATTTATGGAATCTAGGCTTATTTTGTTTTCTTAAATTCTACCTCTAGAGGGCCGACTGGAGGTGTTTCAAGGGGAGAAATTGCTGTCAGCCATTCCTATGTGGACCACATTTGGGGAACTAGCCATTTTATACAACTGTACAAGGACCGCCTCTGTGAAAGGTAATGGGATGATGATATGCTGATTTTGGATAGTTGCACAATATTAAAGATAATCTACTTAAATCACTGATACCTCCTTATTCAGAGTCTTTCATCTCTTATGTTCTGATTAATAAAATTGCTGTGCTTATAAAAGAATTTATTTATTTATTTTTAAAGATTTACTTATTTATACAAGAACGGGGTACAGTCCAGATGTGCGGGAGGGTGAAATGATTCACCAGAGACAGAGTGGGGAACAAAACAGGCAGACTGACTGAAATACACTACAGAGGGGAGCAGCGGGCAAGACAGGTGAGATCTGCTGTGCCATGTGCATATCTCCGAGGCCGGCGGGGATTGAACGGGCTCTGCAGAGGCTGCAAACAGCTTCACAATGCTGCGCTCAACAGCCTGAGCCATAGGGAGGACCATAAAAGGATTTATATTGAAGCACTTGCTCAGTAATTCAACCTTAAAGCAACCCTTCTATCAGATACTTGTATATAAAATATGAAAATGACTTTAAGCTGAGTAATTCCAATATTTGATTTAATTACCACTTTACTCTTTTTAGTATCTAGACATCTGCTTTTGGCTCCTCTCATGTTTGCCTTCTCTTCTCCATGAGCTTTCTGACCATATTATAAACCAGAAAAAAAATAAAAAGAATTGAGCTAACAGAAACAGAAATGTATAAATCAAATTCATGGGAGTTGTCATGTATGAGTTTTGGGATTAATTTAATTATTTCCCCTCATGGTTCTTGTTTTTAATTGCTTTCATTTAAGGTATTCTTGGGTTTTCTTATGAATTTTTTAGATATAGTGTTTTTTGGTTTTCTGGGTCTGGGTTAAGTGTCTCAAGATTTTTGTAGTATTTCATAAAAACATAGAAAACCAGGCTTGACTACAAATCTGAATCACTACAGACCTGCTGCTTTGATCTTGGTTTTAGAGGTCTGTATTTTTAATAAGAATCCCAAGATGATTCCTATTGATTTCAAAATTTAGTAAGCCAAAGTTTTGCATTTTTGATCTATTCTTTAGACTCTCATTATTTCTTTTGAAAAACTCTGAACCATAATTTCAAATAGATTTTTTTAATAATGTTACTCCCGCACCTCTTACTTTTCAGATTTTATTCTTGCTTTCAATGTCTGTCTTATTTTAAAAAGTCTCAAAAACCATCTTATGTAACCTCTTTCAAAATGATTTGTGTACATTTTATCCCAAAGTAACCATAGAGATCTTAAAATACATTGGTTCTCATTAGCAGCAATGTCTAAACCACATAAAAAGCCATCAGACACACATACACACACACACACACACACACAAATCTTTAGCTTTTAACTACCTCTAGATTCTTCATTCTCTAGATTTGCTACAGTCTGGCTGGCATTTTCTTGTTTCACAGTACAAATCTGAAATGCATCCTGATGATATAGTACATAATTGGGCATTGCAAACTAATTTTAATATCATCCTAAGCAAAATATAATTAGAAAGGAAATCTCTTACTACTTACTTCCATATCATTGTTCATTTCAAAGCCAAAAATGATTTTAGAAAATTAGCCACTATTTATATCACACTTCCTTCCATTTGCTGGTTTAAATAATGATTTTCCAAGAAATATTTTATGAGACCATATAACAAATTTACTGATTAACATTTTAGAATATTTTCTTATTGTGGGATTAAACAATACTTTATTGTTTTCTTGATTTTTCCAAAGCTATTACCAACGTTAAGACTTGGGCACTAGATCGAGAGGTATTCCAGAATATCATGAGAAGGACAGCTCAAGCTAGAGATGAACAGTACAGAAACTTCCTAAGAAGGTAAGAATAACACACTGAGGGAAAGAGCAGATGATGGTATAGCCATATTTTGGATTTGTTGGTTTTACCAGAATAATGACTTAATTGTAACTTCTTTCATTTTAAGCATTTCCCACATAATTAAAACAAAGGCACAAAAGAATTCCCATGTAGTAAATGCCACTATTTGTAAAAAATGCATTTAATTCCTATTAATCTTGTGCAGTAATTTTGCCCTTGTCTTTGTGGAGTCATTGTACATAGTACTGAAAAATGTGCAAAAGATCCTAAGATGGTCACCTGGGTTGTTCAGTTGACTTTGAAAGGCATCTTGTAACTTGGACATGGATAACAAAAGATGAATTTTGTAGAAATGCTTTGCTGAGAACAATGTTAATATGAGTGTGTGTTATTTTCTTACTTGCTTTACCTGAGACATTCTTTTTCCCATTTACATGCCACATCATCTTCCAAATTGCTATTATTTGTAGCCAACTAACTTGCCAAAAATGTGACTATACCTGTCAGGATGACACATATCCTTGGAACATACTCACTTTATGAACTCTTCCGTATCCTGACAACCTGAACACATCCATTTACAGAGAAACAAACTGATGTGACATATTGTATGGGTTTCAGAGAATGTGCTAGTATATATTCCTTTCTTTCCTTTTTTTTTGTTCTCATTCTTGTATTCATTCAACAAATGCTTATTCCCAGGCCCTAAACATTGCAGATTCAGTAGTGACTAAGATAAACCTAATCTCTGCCTTCCTACAGGGGAGAGAGACTAAAGACTTTTCCTCATATCAATTTCCTCTCTATCTCTAAAGAGTAAGGTAATAAATTTACAGGACAAAATTTTCAATTTTCACTAACATTATAGATCCAGTAGAACTTTCATATGGGCATGAGCTAATCAGTGAGTTTTGGTTATCCATTTACCTTTTCATCAATAGAGGAATAGATGAGATAAATATATTTCTTTGTTTTATAATATGCAATAAGCTTTTTTCCATTTACATCTTTTTATTGTTACATATGTGATATATATAAAAGATATACAGTATAACTGTAAGTTATAATAACAGTGTAATGAGCACCATCAAGTTACTGCCCCACGTGAGAAGTAGGATGGTGGCAATGTTGTTGAAGTCCCCATATGCTCCCTCTATCATTTCTCAACCTCCCACATCCTCTCCTTGGGGAGAGCCTACCATCTGAAGTTTAGTGTATTGCTTATAGCGTGATGTAGACCATTTTTAAACTTTCTAAAAATGGTGTTAGTTTGCATTTTTTTTTTTTACTCAATCTTATTCTAAGATTTATTCAGTTGATTAGTTCAATCATCTCTCCTGTTTGTAGAGTTTTGTTATCTGACTCTACTACAGTACATTTATCTGTTCTCTCATTAGGGTATGTGCCAGTGTTTTGCAATTACAAACACTTCTGATACAAACATTCTTAAACACATCTGGCCAGGTGCCTTGGAGTGCACATGTTCAAAGGGCAGTCTGGTGCTCTCTTTTCAAAAATTAGATCCAGTTGTGTATTTTTGGAGTAGCATCATTTTTCCACAGGGGTGTCAAATTTTAGATAGCAAGAAAAAAAGTGTTTATCTTATAGAAATTATATCAAGTCTTAAATAAAAATGAATAAAGTAAAAGAAATTTCTTTAAATGAACAATTTAATTATATTGATGGGTTAAGTATACTGATTGGAATTTCTGAGTTAGGTTTCTGAAAGGTTCAGCGTGGTAAAGAAAAGGAGAGCCAGGCTAAATTTCTCAAAGGGTGGGAAATTTATTGCGTCCCCAGGCGGGATTCACGGAACCATGGTGGGTGTCAGTGAAGTCTCCCACATTGCCAGGGGGAGGCAGGCTTTTATAGGGTGTGGAGAGGTCAGGTGGGAAACTGAGTTTGCAAGGCAGAGGGAAAAAGTTTTGTAGGGTGGGGAGAGGCTTATTGTCTGTTTTCTAGGCTGGCTTCTGCATTCCTGGCCCCAGGTGGGCTTCCTGGTGGGCTTTTGCATTTTGGCCTCCTGCATTAACCTTTCAGTTTCAACATTCTATGTCAGTCTCATTGATTATTTTCTGTTAAAATGTTCCTATCATTTGCCTCTGGCTGCCATCAATTTTAAAAGACATTGCAGTATGACTGTTAATCAAAGATCATTTCATGCTAATTCCTACATCCCCCTGGATTCAGTCTTTATTTAATTACAAGGATTTAGATGGACATCTGATCTTTCTCTGGAAGCAGAACTCCTCATTCATGCTAATAAGAGATTTTGAGATGCGAAGAGAACACATTTCCGGAAGTGATTCACTTTGAAAAACAACAACAAATGTAGAATATCTTTCCCCAAATAGACAAAATGGGATTTTTTTCTCTTTTGGTGTCTTACTATTTTTTAAATTTGTCTATGATAAAGTCTGTGACTATATAATTTCAATGTATTTGAGATTCATTCTTTTATCTGTGATATAGTTAAAGATTTACTTTGGAAAAGTATTTTTTTTAATGTATTTTTTTTTAAATGCATGTTAAGATTTTGCATTGGGTAGAGCTGTTTATAGTTTAATTTAGGAGATAATTAAAGGCTTCTTTTTAATTTTAAAGTGTATCCTTGCTGAAGAATTTACCTGAAGATAAGTTAACCAAGATCATTGACTGCTTGGAAGTGGTAAGAAATTTTAAAGAAAAAATTACATTTCCTTAAAAGATAGAATAATCTAGCATTGTTACAGGATAGGGAGGGGGCACCCCCAAATCTGTCTGCTCTAAATAGTTTCTGCCATCCACCACATCAAGACAAAATGTACTTTTGTGTGCAAGACCTTCAATGGAAAGGAACTTTAATGTAATTAGTGTGCAGAACAGAAAACGGGAAGAATATAGTTTCCAAATCAAACATTACCCATCCCCTCATGGGTAAATGCCCAGCCAAACAAGTTGGCCCAAAGCAGGGCCTCTGAGGCCCAAAAGCCTGCCACAAGTCTAAAGCACCTACTGGTGGGGATCCATAGAAAAGGGTCAGAAACAGCCAGGCAAGTCTGGAAGGAAAAGAGCAAAGTCAAAATCAAGATCAATGCTGCCATTGTTACCTCCCCACGGATCTCACCCACATCTGTTTCAACCAGTCCAAGATCAAGAAGCAAGAGCAGTTTCCTCACATGTCTCTCTACTCCACTCATCTTTCTCACTTCCTTCCCCATTCTCCTCTCCAGCTTCTTTTCTTACCTGCTTAGTTCAACCCTTCCTTGGGTGGGGCAGGAAACCTGAAACCTCCCCTTTTCCTTAGGCCCCCCTGTTATAGCATTATTAGCATGGTAAATAAATAAAAAGGAAAAGATGGAAGATTACCAGTCCACAGAGACCAGGAACCTTTTCCTATTGTGAAAAACCTTAGGCCAACCCACATTCAATTAAGGAACTTCCCTGAGTTTAGGCAACTCTTCTGAAACGTATAAAAGCAAATTGGATTTGCATGTGAAAAATGACATTTGATTTACATATTTTAATCTTGTAGTATATTTTATAAAATTAAATTGCCTTACTGAAGAGGCATTTGATTTTCTGCAATTAACATTACAATCCCTTACAGGGTTCACAGTATAAAGGAGCCTGGTATTCATAATTAGGAAGTGAAGTAGAGAAAGATGATATTGGGGCTTTTGATGACAGGCTTCTGAATCAGACTGTGTAGCACTTTCTACGTTAAAACTCTAGGCTGTGAAAAGACGTTTAAAATATTGCACTTAAGAAGCACTTTACCTATTTTAACATCTAGGAGAAAGCAGCATATTGGAATGTGTTCAAAAATTCATATTAGGCATCACCCAGATGGTTGGTTCTAGTCCAACACTAGTCAAGTCTTTTTGTGAATAATGCTTTTATGACTTATACCTTGGATTCTAATGATCTGCATTATATGAAAAATCTCTTCAGATTTCAGAGATTAAAATTCAAGGCAAGCAACCTCTCTCTAACTTTTTAAGGGTCAATTTCATTGAAACCAAAATGACATTTACAGAATTTAAAGGAGGTAAGAAATAGTAAAGGAGTCTTATGCAGATGTTAAGCTTTTATAAAGCTGTTCTCAATGGGAGACAGGAACAAAAACAAGAATACTGATTGTGGACAGAATCATGCCTCTGTCAATCATAATATACAGTGTTAACTAATATCTGTTGAGAAGGCAGCCCTGACCATTTTATCCTTAAGTGTAAGTGACACCAGTAATGTTTCCATTTACAATTCATGGAACCCATCCAGCAGTTTATCAAGGACTGACCATGATGACACAGTGCCTGGTCTTGTGTCCCCAAAGGGTTCAAATATGAAGTCGTTTTCAAGAGGACTGCTTGCCTGATACCTCTTGGGATTTTCACAATGTAACAAAACCCAATCACAGATGTTACAAATTAATAATTCATCCTAATTTCTGAGTGTTATTTTTAAAGCTGAAGAGGCCCTATATTTTTTGTTAACTGAGGAAATCTGTTTTTAATATAATACTAATAGAGTAGATTCACCAGAGGGGAATTCCATACTGACAGCAAATATTAAAATTTAGTGTCATTAAAAATCAATGGTAAATTAGACATATTTATAGCAGCCACGGGCAATACTGCAAAATATATAGATGGGGGCTCAAATCTGTATTAATTAACACACAATTCGTGTTTGAAAGTCTCATCTTTTAAAATACCCTAGAAAGGCTTTATTATATCAGCATTTGCAGACAGCAGCGCAGTTTATAAAGGGCTCTTTATTCATACCTGGCAAACAAATGTGTCTCTGTAATGTGTGAAAATTCTCAAATACGAAAGTGATTAACAAGAGAGTAATGGATCTATTTAGTGCTAAGAAAAGCACATAATTTACCAGCATAGCTTGGACTAATGGCCCATCAACAGGGTCCTGACAACAGCCAATCACTAAAGCATCGGAGTTATGACAGGAGCCTGCTGAGTCCCAGCACCAGCTGTCCCCAAAACTGGCTTCAAAATCTTTGAGAAAAATAGGCTGGATCTGGCATGTTGCTTAGGAGTTGATTTGGAGGTTTTTTATTTTCATGCAGCAGTGAGAAACGGGGATCAGAATCTCCCATCTCCAAGCAGTTGATCTGCAGTGTTTGTTAAGACTTTGCCTATTGAACTCCTACATCAAATGGCCCTGATTGTGCGATGCTTCAATTGGATGTATTGCTTTAGCTTAAATCACCCAGAACATTTCCTTCTAGGGACAGACATGGCCATTAAGTCTCTTGTTGGAGAGTAGTAATAGTACTGGCTAGTCATTGGAGTGCTTTAAGAGTTAACTAATGAACATCATAATGCATATACAGATTCTCAATGCAGAATGACTATTATGATAATGAAAATGACAATGTGACTTCTGCACCTGGCAGTTGTGCAGTAGGACAGACAAGAATGGAAGTTTTTGCTCCCATGCTGTGCTCAACCCAGGAAGCATAGGCTTTGTGTGATTAATCCAGAGTCCCCTGTTATAGAACTTCGATATTTGACCTAGTGACCATTTGTCCTGTGACCCTTGACATGCCTCCTTTCACTGTCCTAGTGGTGGGTTGGGTCAAGGTGGGGGGGATAATATGGAATGGACCCTGACTACTCAGACCACCTGTGGTGCAGCTTAAAATGAAGATTCCCAGGGACTGCTGCACACTTACTGAACAGAACTGCGGTAGGGCCCAGAAACCCACATTTAACCCACTTTAACTATGTGATTCTTACACTCATTAAAGTTTGAGAAGTACTAGTTTAAAGTCAGGAAGAGAATATATATATATATATATATATATATATATATATATATATATATATATATATATTTAGAGTTTGCCACAGTCTGCCTCTTCATTCAGGAATTTTCCATTTTAATCATATTTTAAAAGTCTAGTCTTCCTTTCTTATAGCTGCTGCTAACACTTGCATAAGCCAGAGGCTTTTCCTCATTTTAATGATTATATCCAGAGCCATAAGAAAGTTGAAATAATTGTGATTTTTCCCTCAATTTACAGACCATTTAAAGGTGGCCCCATAAGGTGTCATAGAAAGTTCACTACTCTAAAGTCCAAAGTCTAAAGATTAGGCTTTGTATTTATGCCTTTATCACTAGCAGCTGTCAGTTACTTAGGATGGCACAAAATAAGGGAGTTGTGGACTACATTACTAGGCGTTCTCTCAGTATTTCAGTAATAGAATTCTCTATAGTTGCCTCACCCAAATAAGAATGATTTCTTTAGGTTTTTATTTTTCTAGTCTCTGGTTCCCTGGCAATGAGCAATCAGCTACTAAATTGTGCTTGGGTCTGCACCATCCAGGCATTTTTTGCTTTAACGTTTCTAATTATCATACTTGGGCAAACAAAACATAGCTGGTAACAACCCAAGTAACTGTACTGTGTACAGGCTTTTAAGCAGCCAACTTGGGTACACAATATGATGCTTGTGTTAGCCTAAAGGGTTAGCCCCCAACCTAAAGGGCCATCTATGGGCACATCTATGTGCCATCTATGGGCACAAAAACAAACCATACTGTTAGTGTAAAAATAACTTTTAATAGGAGTGTATAGTGTGCATAGAGAGAGAAGAAGAAATAATACTCTGAATAAAACATCCAAAGTCACCCGTCTGCTTGAGAGTAAATGTCCAGCCAAATAGGGCTGGTCCAAAGTGGGGCCCCTGGGGCCCAAAAGCTTGCCACAAATCTAAGGCACCTTCTGGTGGGGAACCATAAGAAAGGGATAAATAGGGCTAGGCAAAGTTGGGACAAAAGGAGCAAATCGAAGTACAAATCAAGACAAAGGCTGCCAATGTCAACCTCCCCAGGTGTCTCTCCTCCATGTGTCTCCTTCAAGTGCCCCAAGTTCCTGGTGCAAGCTCAAAGCCAAGAAGCAAGTACCTTTCTTCTTTATGTGTCTCTCTTGAGCCACCTAGTTTCCATGTTATAGAGCTTCTCTGGCCACGCAGTTGCATCCTCCTAGTTCCCAGTAGCTATTCTAGTGGGGGCATATAAATGGGGGAGGGAAACATTTGCCTCCTCCCTTGGAGATGCCTCTGTTACACTTGGAGGGTGCCCACATATAATCTATCTGATTGCATATCATCAATACTTCTTGAATTAATGAAGATTTCTAGCCACACACAAAGGCTGTGAGGAAATCAAGCTTGCTTCATTGTCTTTATCCCCCATCACATTGAAATTATTTTCTTCTGATTTTGTATGTTCTATTTACAGGCACCAGAATTTTGCTAAATTCCACAGAATGAATATTTTCTTACAGGGAAAAAAAATCTTTCCATCTGTAGCTGTTGTTGTTTTTATAGTTTTCTTTTAACCTTTATTTCTCAATCTGCACTGAGATTGATTTTTTTTCTTCTTTCTATACACTAAACAACTACTTTCAGGGTTTCTAGACATCCTCTTTTAAAACATGTTTTTTAGACTCTAGGTCACAATTCACTAGAACATCATGAAACCATCCATTTAGAGGAACATTATTTTTTTTTTCCATAGTCAGTGTAAGTATTGTTTCAAAAAATAAGTTCTTCTTTATGTAAATGTCTTATGTGTGCAAGTTGGCTTGTATTTGGTTGTATATGTAAAATTATGTAATTTTTTACTGTAGATCAGAGTAAAAAATGCTTGAAAACCATTGCTCCGCAGGATAGGGTCTATGACTCCTTGTTTCTCTAAGGGACCCCTTTGCAGTGTAACCACAGGACAATAACCACACTGTTTGCATTTCTCTTCTTGGTCTTGGTGACCACCTGGCTAGCCTGGCTGCACTCCTCATTTGACAAACACTGGCCAGTCTGGCATGGTAGCCAGTACTTACCACTATATATTTTTGGTCTGACCTACCTCCACAGCCTTTTCTGATCTATGAAGGCACTGTCAACACACTGGGAGGTATTATTTATCTTCCTCCCATGGTTTTGGGTGACAAAGAATCATCCCTGGGAGAGTACCACGAGGAAGGTTACCCCTTAAGAAACAACAAAACTCTTTCTCAGTGTTCCCTTTTGGGCTTCTCCTTTAACTTATCTCACTGACAGGAATTAGAGCCACAGAGCCATGCACACCAAGGACTTTATAATAACTGAAGAACACTTGACAGTTCAGAGACCCTCCATGTTCCTTTGCTCCATGTTGGGTCATGGGAACAGGGGAGATTGTTCCCATGTGAACAGCATAGACTGAGAAGCAGACTAAGGTAGGGATGTCTGACAGGATTCCAGAGTTTTGTAAAGAGAATTGAGCATTAGCTACACAATGACAACACCGGGACCACAGTGTCTGGTGACTCAACAAAAATTGACCTTGTTTAGAGTGAAGGTTTTTGATATAGTTAAAAAGACAAAGAGTAAAGAGTTGGATTAAGAAAACATGCAGGAAGCTCAAAACGTGGTCTTCCAAATAAAATAGAAGCTTTTCTCTTATCCAGCAAGGATGGCCCCTGTTGGTTACAGAGTCACTCAGGAACCTGAGCTAACTCTGCCATTTTCAACACAACCCCTCTTTCAAGGTCTCTTGGGGCCATGCCATTACAGATGGGGAAGAGTGATGAAGATAATGCATGAAAATGCTCATGGGCCTGGCCTGCAAGTGGCAAATATCACTTCTGCTTAGATTCTTTTAGCTAGAAGTTAATCATATAGCCACAGCTCATATGTGAAGACTGAGGAGTACTATTTACCTGAATAGCCGATACTGAGGAACATTTTACCACTAGCTTCCTCCTTCATCATAGAGACTAATAGTAAGTAGGTAGGTGCATGGTGTTATACCAAACATGCCAGCAGATGCTTTAGATACACTGTCTCACCTAGTCCTCAACCAGTGTTAGGTGTGGTAGATAATATCATCTTTGTGGTATGACCTCAGAAACTGAGGTCCAGAAGATTTAAAACTAATGTTGTGTTTGTTAGTTTGGCAAAAAAATTGAAAAAGGACACTAAATGCAACAGACACAGAGGTAGCTTAGTTTGGAATTCATTTTTAAGTCTAAAAGAAAAGCAAGAGAGAACTATTATGTTATTTTGCCTTTTAACAAATAAATCCATGTTTTGTTTGTATTAGTAATTGAGAGATCCATTTTGGTTCTTAGACTTTTAGATAATACTAAATTAAAATAAAGTAAGGGTGGACTGTTCAATCCATCTTTTGTTTTTTAAGAGACTGAGTTGTTCTTTTGGTCTGACAGGTGAATGAATTACTTTTTCCTGCCCAAGAATTCTCTGAAATCTCTCTCTCTCTCTCTCTCTCTCTCTCTCTCTCTCTCTCTCTCTCTCTCTCTCTCTCTCTCTCTCTCTCTCTCTCTCTCTCTCTCTCTCTCGCTCTGTGTGTGTGTGTCTGACACACACACACACAAGCACACACATTTGTGTGTACACACACATGAGGGAGGAGACCAAGAAGTAAGTGACAGTTTGAGATTTCATGAGGATCAACTTACATCAAAGAACAAAACTTAGACGTAAAAAATTCTCATATCGATCTTTCATGATGATAAATCGTTGGAAAGAATCCATATGAAGAGTTACTTACGGTCTACACAGAATTTCCTCAGCAGTTGCTCTTCCAGGAATTAGAAATTAACACTGATATTTCTAATAACCATAGAAGATAATATTTCCAGTTTACTAGGTAATTATTTATTCTTTTTCTAGACTGTTGACTCAGTTGCAGATCACCAGGATTATTTAGCCCACCCAAGTGTTGTTGTCTTGCTCCCTCTTCTCTTCATGTCCTCAGTCTCCATGGCTGAAATTCAGTATTCCACATGCATTTTTTTTCTGTGAATGATAGACATAAATGCAAGTGATAAAACAAACATCTCACTTCTTTCCCACAGCTTATAACTGCAACATTAAAAACAGATTATATTGCAATATATGAAAAACAAAAGAACCAGGTGTGGAACGATCATTTCAAAGACACGGGAGTTATATTCTGTTTATGTCTTATCTGATCATCTCCACTGACTCTAACCTTTTCTTTTTCTTTCATCCAATAGGAATACTATGACAAAGGAGATTATATTATTAGAGAAGGCGAGGAAGGAAGTACCTTTTTCATTTTAGCAAAAGGAAAGGTAAATATTAATTAAAGCTTTCTTAAAGTAATCCAACAGTCTTTTCAAATAGGTTCGCCACAAGTGCCGCAGTACATTGCAACATAAATCCTCTGCATCGAGCAGGTACTGGAACCTGTACCCAAGAGAGCCTGGGCACTGGTTTTGGGGGTGCAGGAGCGTTGGGGTGGGTTCCCGCTGAGACAGTAACTTCTTAGGCAGATCAGTTATCTTTCTCTGTGTCTGGTTTCATTGCGCACAAAGTGACTAGATAATTTCTAAGGTCTTTTGTCATTTTGTCCAAGGGCTCAAGAGCAGGGCTGGAACATTTTCCTTTTCAACAAATATGGCAAGTAGCTGTTGGAGGAGAATGAACTTGGCAATTGCGGATGTCTGTGGTCACCCATCAAGCTATAGAGCAGTGTGACTCACAGTGTCCAATCCTACAATTCATGCAAAAGTGCAAGTAGATCTAGATGTGAATGAAAATATTATGCCAAATGTATTACAGGTCTTTTTCTTTATTTAAATATTAAGTGGGTAACATGCTTTCAGTTGCACCTTTGTTCACTCTTAAGGGTTTCTCAGAGATAAGAAAGCATTTGTGAAACACTGAAGAAAAGGGTAAAATCCTGAGCACCTGTGTAATAGGCTGTTGATTTTTACAAATGGTCTTTTTTCCATGGAAGAGCTTATTATCAGAAAGTCAGTCACTGCCCTTTGTAAATGATTTGTGGCTGAACTTTGAATTAGGCCTCCATGAAGGAAAAAATTAGCAAAATAGATTCAAACCTCAGAAATTCGTTGATACCCAAATCTACTTTTTAATCTTTCTTCCCAACCTTAATCCCATTCTATGAAAGAATTGTGACTAATACACAAATTGTATTTGTTATTTTAAAAAATTAATTCATTGTGACTTTCATAAATGCTAATCAGAATTTCTAATCAGCATGAAGCAACCCTTGTTGCAATGTCGAATTGGAATAATTCCAGTCACAAATATGGGATATTAAAGGTCTTGTTCGGCTTAGCCCTGGGTATTCTTGAACCTTTTTGGGCTATTGAATACATTGAGATATCAATGAAAGTGTGGACCCACATCCATATCCAAATTTTTCTTCTAGTTTTAGAAGATTCAGTAAATCAGTCAGACAATGGAGTCAGAACTCTTGATAGTCTTATTCCAATGTCACCTCAATTTAGTTTTTTGAATAATATAAATTCTAACAGGACAATGTTTATTTGCTTTGAGTACCCCTAGGAAGGAAATTGCATTCACATAAAACTTTGAACTTTGGGAAGTGGCATTTGAATGAAGACTTTTCCTCTTATAGAGGCAACATTTGATCATATGAAATCACAGGATTTCTTAGCCCATCCACATAAATGACTTTAGCTTGTCATGACTACTGCAAAATTACAGCAAAGTTTGTTTTTTTCCTTGTTCAGTCAAGTTTGGTGTATATATATGTGTGTGTTTATATCTATCTATCTATACATACATACATACATACATATATATATATAGAGAGAGAGAGAGGGAGACAGTATGTGTGTGTATGTGTGTGTGTGTTTAGGGGTTTAGTTGCGTGATTATGTGTTCAGAATCTCCTTTCTTCTCCCTCTTTTTTTTTTTTTTGTTTTATATCATTTAGGTAAAAGTCACTCAGAGCACAGAAGGCCATGATCAACCTCAACTGATAAAAACACTGCAGAAAGGAGAATACTTTGGAGAAAAAGCTCTTATCAGGTGAATCCATGAATTTATATCTCATTCTTAAATAATTCTTTGATTATTTTGAATGTGTAACTGTTCATTTAAAATTGTCAAATTGAGCTACCAAATTAATCATAACCAGCATCCAGGAATTAAACAAAAATTTTAACTGACTTCATTATTATGTGAAAATTTACTCTATTCATTTGTGTAGGAAACTAAGTTTGCTGCTAAAAATACAATTGTTGTTCCATTAGACTATTTAGTTTAAAAAGGAGGGAAATTAAAGAGTAAAAATTATAATCTTTCTTAAGAACGAGTTTTTTAATTTTTAAGGATTGAACCATTTTACCCTTTTTTAAAATTATCAAATAATGACATTACCTATTTTATGTGCTTTTAAATCATCCTGCCAAAAGTAGTATATTTCTAAGATTTTATTATCAACTTATTCTGTATGTTTTAGAAGAAACCCAAAATAGCGTGTTTGAAATTTCTATCTGAACCTTAGGTCTTTTGAGGTATGAGGTTATGTACTGTTGATCTAACTTATGGAGGAAATATTTATAAAGATTAATAAAGTGGCTCAGGAGACACTTTGTACTTCTTGGAACTCAGAAAACAACCTCAAGTTGTTTTGAGGTTGTATTGAGGAAGTACATTTTCTTCAATATAAATAACTTTATAAAAGATCAATTAAAGTTTTGAGGAACGCAATTTTTTTTAAGTTATGTATGTTTTTAAACCATTACTTGAAATTAGTTAAGAAATTACTTTGAATGTTATTACTAAATACTATAATAAATAGTTTATTTCAAACTTATAAAAATGAATCATATTTCTGCTCATTTATTGTCCTCTTAACTTTCATCTAGCAAGTCTCTTTTGATTTATATATCAGGATTACATAAGTAAAGAGCAAGGAAAAAATGTATACAAATTATCTGAAGACAAATTTGCTTTAGAATCATAAATCTCTTTTTTAAAAGAAAGTCTTAACCATTTAAGCGCGATAAGTTAATTTATGGCTATTATACAAGCAATTTAAAAACGAAATTTAAAAACAAGTTGATGTTTTCTTCCCATTTTCCGGCTGGTAATGAATTTGTTCAATAACAGGGAAGTTGTTCTTTTTTGTTTGTTTATTTGTACAGAATATAATACATTGATGTATTGTTATCATGTGACATCATTATTCAGAATTCAATATATTTGTTCTTAATGTTTATACTTTTTTTTTAAATAATAACAAGCAAAACAACTGGAATTTGAAAGTGCTGAGAATGGTATAAAGTCAAACAGCTCTTGAAAGGAAATATGCTGTTTGGTTTCACTGGATCTGAAATAATTTTTGCTGTATGTTTCAGTTAGCCAATTTCAGTGTTACCCTATGTAAAACATGGTATTTTTAATATAGACACCCAACTCTCCAAATATTTGTAAGCATAAAGCTAAAATAAATGGAAGAGAGTATTGGATACAAATATTTTTACATTTTTGTGCATTTTTATGCTATCACCTTTTAAAACCTCTATGACTTAATATTCGTTATATCCTATATATTTCTATCACTTGACATTAAAATAGTCCAAAGAGTTCATGATTTTATATGCAAAAATAAATCCATGGCATTTACACAGTTACTATGAAAGAAACATAGGTATATTTATGAACGTGTAATATTTTAAAAATGTTTGCAGAAAATATTCCTGTAAAACTCATGCCAAATGAAAGGGATTCCATACCTCTTTCCTGTTTTAAAATCACTATTCAGAGCCTCCTTGACACAGGGGTTAAAGTCTCAGGGCCTTCAAGCTATGGCCAGCCACTGCCAATCCCCAGCTTGGGAGCTGACCCGCATGGAGCAGCAGACCTCTCCTGTCTTGCCCGCTGCTCCCCTTCACTGTGTATTTCAGTAAATCTGCCTGCTCTGCTCCCCACTCTGTCTCTGGTGAATCCTTTTACCTCCTATTCCCCCTCCCCCACCACCTCCCCGCACCTCTGTCCTGTATACCAGTTTTTGCATGCATAAATAAATAAAAATATAAAATCACTATTCAAATAGTGATATACACAAGACATATGTGTATATATAGATAGGTTGGTGTATGTGTATAAACATATCTAAATGTCTACAGATAGCTGCACACATACAAATTGAGTAAAAACCACCCAGCTTCCAGCTTAAAAGCTCTTCAATCTGCAATATTTTCATTGATTTTCTATAATGATATTGTAAATTTTTAAGGGACTGTGGGTTAAGTCACACAATACCAGCTACGTGGATCGGGGACTTCTTTGGAATGTTAGACATGGGTTGCAGAAGCTTTTCCTGTCCCATCACTGAGGGAAGATGAAGGAACTAGCTTTCTGATACCATTTTTGATGAAGTTGCTTAGAACAGTCTCAGTATTCTTGCTATTCTAGGTTATTTTACATGCATCTCAGTACATGAATCTGGGTGTGATACAGGCATAGCTCTTTTCAGGGATTTTAACTTAACTAACAGAATGAGGAAACCAATACAAACAAAGGTCTCTAAAGATATTGTTTCACCTGATGCTTGACTGATTAGTATTCGGTAGGTAGGGAAATTTACCATCATTTGATCTTATGTCAGGATTCATTATATTTAAGATAGCAATTGTAAGGTCCTTTGCTACATTATGCACCCTAGAGGAAAAAAGACAATGTGTTATTTACCCTGACTCATCATCTGTTGTAAAACATGCTCTGATACCAGAGATTTTAATGGGAAATATATATCTTAAAAATCTATGAAAGTATTTTAGTGAATGAAAAAGTACTTTTTTCATTCATTGATGATACGGCTCTAAAAACTCCTGGGTTTGATTGTTGATTGTTTTATTATATGCTAATTACTTGGATGTTTGACCAATAAACTTCTTTCATTCAGTTAATTTCAGTCTTGCCTGCTTATTAGTTAGCAATTTCTGTTTGGTCAGAAGCGAGCTGTTTTATTTTGGCTGACACAAAGCACAGAATGAGGTTTCATACAAAGTTGCAATCACAGATTCTTCTTTGTTCTCAGTGCAGTTATCTCTTCTAAATTCCTGTGGGGATTTTACTGGGACATTTTCAAATCCTTTTTTTCAGAGAGAGTGGAGAATAAATTGTGATGTTAAAAAAAAAAAAAAACACAACAGTCTAAGGAAGGTTTAAGTAAATGGTGTTTTAAAAACAGTAGCAGATTCTCTAATACAAATGGATGTTTAATTTCTAACTGTATAAAATTGACTTTCCTGCTTTTGTCTACAGTGAAGATGTCAGATCAGCTAACATTATTGCTGAAGAAAATGACGTCGCCTGCCTGGTTATAGATCGAGAGTGAGTATGCTGATGTTGTCGGGAAGGCAAGCTTCTCGCCCCTTTGAAGACTTGGCCTTCTGTTACTCCAAGGGCCATCTGTCTTCCCATTCATCACCGCTTGGAAATGCTGGCCAATCCTCAGCTGCGAGTACATTCTATTAAAATTCATGGGAAGGAACTGGGCCTTCTGATCTGAATGTGTCTGTGGCAGTGGCAGATGCTGGCAGGCTAAATATTTTGTGTGCAAAGTTTGTACATAAATATCAGCAATAAATTGATTTAAATTATGCCTCTTTGAGAGAAACAAATTTACTGGTAGTCCTATGGATTTTTTCCCCACACAACTTAGGGAACAATTTTATAATTTATTTCTAAAATGCTCTGCATTTCCAGGGCAGTTTTCATTTAACATTGTAATACTTGGGCCTTCCTGGTGGCATAGGGGTTAGTCTCAAAGCTATTACTGTTATGGCATGAGTTCAATCCCCAGCCAGGGAGCTAACCCACATATGGCGCAGCAGACCTCTCCTGTTTCACCTGCTGCTCCCCTGAGCAGTGTATTTCAGTCAATCGGCCTGTTCTGATCCCCACTCTGTCTCTGGTGAATCCTCTCTCCCCCAGCACCTCTGGCCTACTCCCCAGTTCTCTATGCAAAAAAAACCCCAAAAAATAATAATATTGTAATACTTTATAAATAATAAATGTCAAAATTAATGTCTCAATGTTTTAGGTTACTTGTCAGAATAAGTCTCATTTTATGTCTTTAACTCACTTCAAATCATATTTGAATCTGGTCTCTTGGATCTCTCATTAATAACTTGAATATTTGGATATTTACTAGTTATCTAGCTATAATAAGAGTAATTCAAATATACCAAAGAAATAGTTTTGCCTAAAGGTCATTATGCTGGGAAAAAAATAGGGCATTCACATAAAGAATACTGACAAACAATAGTACAATGACAGGAGTTACACAAGTAAATATGTGACTGATTGCTAACTGAATACACTGTTTATTGAACATATCATTAAGATTGAGAGCTGGAAAGAACTTTGGAATGTTTTAAAAATCTTTATATTTGGCATATTACAAACATTAAAAATAAGTTAGTATCATAAACCCCATAAAACATGTTCAACAGTTAATATTTCATGATGTTCTATACCACTTTGCCACTCACTGTCTGCTTTCTGTATACTATATCTGAGCAAATTTCAAACATAAATTATTTCATCTATAAATTTTAGTAACATCTCTAAAAGCTAACTATTACTTACACTGCAGCACCTCAATAACATTAAGTGCTAACATGTCAACAATGAATATTAGTATTACTTTGAATTATTCAATTATCTTTCTTACAGATAAGTGTGTCCCAGATGGTTTGAAGGATCCCTGGTAGAATGCTAAGTGAAAAATGTCAGAAAAAGAAAGATACATACTGTTATCACTTATTTATGGTAGATAAAGAACAAAACAAATGAATAAGCTAAACAAAACAAAAACAAACAGGCTATAAGAACAAAAGAATGGTTAAGTAGGACAAAAGGGGTCAGTGGTATGATGATGAATGAAAACTAGAGTTCTGGTGGCAAACATAATGCAGTGTATATATATAAATATGCTGATTTAAATGTCTATACACCTGCAACCTGTAAGCCAATAGGATTCCAGGTTGACTTCAGTTTTCAATTGAACCTTTTTAATTGTCTTCAATTAAAAAGGACTGAACATTTTTTTTTTCTAGGCAAAGAGGAAATATGGAAGCCAGTCCAAATGAAGCAAACTTAAAAACAAAGGCACAGAACATGGAAAGGGGTGTTAGAAGAGGTTAACTTTGGAGACCAGGTCTCAAATAGAAAGTAGACTGGAACATGATTGTCCCATTAATGCATTGTTTTATGAGTTCCTTAAAAGTATATGCATACACTGAAGTACATTAGCTGTGTGGTAAAATCTTATAAATTGTTTCAAAATGTTAGGATGAAAAATATGATAGAAAAGAAGAACATCTCTCCTTTTCCTCTATTTTAATCACCTACACCAAATATTTACTTATCTTGTATAATCATCATCTTTAGAGAGGATGCAGTAATTTGTTATAGTTTACAAACTATTTGGAAGTTTGAATTTTAAAATGTTTTATTTATATATGTGTAGTTGAGATTCAAGAACATACAAAGAATAGAATATATTACAATAAGACATACAAAGTTAAATGAACTTTTTCTGTGAGTGGAGGAAGCTAAATATCAAGCATGATGACATTGTGGATTTCCTGAGAGATTCTGGTTGTCTCTGTATTTATTATGGGCATCCACTTCTCTCTAAAAGTATTCATTTTAAATGACAAATTATACATCATCCTAACTCTGGTTTACAGGCTAGATTAAGATCTTATGCTAAACATATGCTGTTCTATATACTAACCCATAAACTATGCTAATCCATATACTGTTCTATATAGAACACCCTATATATACTGTTCTCATATCATTATTCACACTTTATTTCATTGTTTTATTTAACATCCATCTTCCCACTCTTCTGTCAGCCTCCTGAGTGCAGAGACATTTATTTGTCCACTGCTACTGCAGTGTCAGCATCTGACAGTCCTTGGCACATGGATGTGCTCACCAGATGTTGGCTGAACAAAGCAGCCCCATCCTTGCAATGAAATCTAGTGTCTGAAAAGTCTATGGCTTTTTATTCATTTTTCTTAATCCGTGATTTTAAAACATGCATAGAATGAATCTACTGCAAAAAGGAGACTTAACATTTGAGCTACATTTCCTATTTTTAAAATGTAATGAAATGTGGGTAATAAGGAAGATGACAGTAGCTCTAGGCGAATGGGCAGTTTTATTCCTGACATCTCCACCATTGATTGCAGGGACAGAGCTCAAAGAAGTTGATTAGTTGTCCCTCGGGCTCTCTCATCAGAATAAGTACAGGCTGTGCATGTGCACCTGGAGCAGCTAGTAATTCTTTATATTTGACTTTCAATTTAGTTTGTGAAGCGTTTCTTGGAACCTGTGACATCAGTGTCATCTACCTTTAAGATAATAAGATTTGCTTACAGTTGAACTTGAATTAGTTTTATAGTGGGTAAAATAATAGTTACAGATAAAATAAGTAAAACCAAAGTATAGAAAGTATTTCCTTTTCACCTGAAAATTTCAAAAATTGGATATTTAAAAATTGTGGCTCTATTGCTTTATTTCTCACCTCTCTACAATCAATGGACTACAGTCCATAGAGAAGAGTAAAGAGCAAAGTTAGAGAGATGAGTGGAAAATAACCAGTGTATAAGATATATACACTTTTAATATATTTTATTGTGTAGCACCTCAGTATGGATTGGTGGTCAGTGAATGAGAGTTGACGTTTTCGGGGTTAGGCAATCAGGGAGTGGTGATTGCACACAAGTGTGGGGGTCCTGGTTTACTACATTTTACATATTTTGAGCTAAATTTTTATTCCACCCAATTTTCTATGTCTTAGTGCTTAAGGTGTGGCCAAGTTGACTAAAGTATGGTTCCCAGGAGGACACTATTTTGTAGTAGGGAAAAGAAGCACCCTAATAATCATAACTCAGGGTAGATTGTCAAATGTGGAAGTGGGAAAATATTCCAAAGATAGTAAGCAAAACATCTTGCACTAGTGAGGAAGACTCTCTTTTCTTATGTGTAGTGTGGTAGGTAGCAATTGCCAGAGACAACATACTGAGTCAGGAGATTGGATGAGACACGTAACAAACCTAAGATCTGTAAAGGGTGAGGGAGATCAAGGGGAGATGTAGGCTGAGTGTCAGAAATATACTAAGTTAAGGTACAAATTTGGATTTAATTTTGAAGAAATGTGAAATGAGGAGTATTGTCTGAGGACAAAGAAGAAATCAATTTTATCCTTGAATTTAAAATAAATAATCTGATTAAGCAAATTTAGAAAAATATCTATAACCCATGAAAACTTTTGATTGTACAGATCATATAGATGATTTCCTTTCCACTGTCTTCTTAAAAATAAGTGATAACTGTTGGCAAACCTCATAGAAATATTTGTCTTCTCACTGATAGCCTATTAATTTCTATAGCTTTAAAGGCATAAATATATAAATTCTAATAACTGTGCTATATTATGGCAACTTTAAGATAACGAAAATTATTGAAAACTGTTATAAAGCCATGAGTGATGCTACAAAAACCTTTTTTATGAGCTCAAGAAGAATGCCAAGTTGCAATGATAATTACCAGCATAGAACTTTTGATTTTATTCCATTCATTTAGAACCTTCAACCAAACAGTTGGGACTTTTGAAGAATTGCAAAAATACTTAGAAGGGTATGTGGCAAACCTGAACCGTGATGATGAAAAAAGACATGCAAAGTAAGTAGAGGAATCTTCTCCTAAGTAGAATATGAATTTTGGCAACTGATGAATTTGGGGAAAAAGAGGGGGGATTTGTCATGTTGTGCCTTTATGAGCCTTCACTTCACATGGGGTGGGGAGCGAGGAAGTTTATTTTAATTGTTCCACAAAGAGGATGCTCTTTACCATTAGTGAAGCTGTTATTTTAGTCTGCAACTATCTAGCTCCTTATTTTTTTGTGTTAAATTGAAATGTTGGGGAGAAATTTCCTGATAAGGGAAAAGGATTTCTTTATCTGGTCTCTTAGTGCAAAAGAATGTTAAGCCTGCTTCCCTCCTTTCCTGGAAATTAAACAGGAAAGCCAAGGCATAGAGCAGCCCACTCATTTTCATTCCAGGTGAAGAACTATGCTCTCTCTCTCCAGAGATGAATTAGGTAGAGTTCTAAATTTGGTATAAAGATAAAAAGTTCTCCAGTTAATAGAAAACTCCAATTAAAAATTGAAAAATTAAGGGCCTCCCCTGGTGGCGTACCAGTTGAGAGCTGGGCTGCAAAGCTGCCTGCAGCCTCTGCAGCGCCGGTTCGATCCCCGGCTGCTGGTGAGGGTCCCACATGGCGTGACAGACCTCTCCTGTTGCTCCCACTGCTCCCCTCAGCAGTGTATTTTGTCAGTCTGCCTGTTCTGTTCCCTGCTCTGGCTCTGGTGAATTCTCTCACCCTCCCATGCTTCTGACTGTACCCAGTGCTTGTATAAATAAATAAAATAAATCTTTAAAAAAAATAAAAAATTAAAATTATTTGGAAATCCTTTGCTAAAACATTATGTAGAGAGAATATGTAAACTTACATTCACCAAATTGTACTGTCAAAAATTAGACTCTAGAAAACTGAAGTTTGAGCTAAATTAGAGCATTCGATCAGGACCCAGTACATTCTTTTCACCAGGAACATCCTTATGATTTTTATGCAACAGGCCTTTGTAGTAGCAACAATTTATGCCTATATAACCCACAATAGTAAACTTTAACTAAGAGAGAACAAATGGATATTTTCAAATAGTAATATATATAAAGTAAGATATAAAGTAAGATACGATTTTTTTTCATGTTTCACAGAGCACTTATTCAGGATCTGATTAAAATAGAACAGCAAAGATTCTCAGTGTGGTATTTTCCTGTATGTGCAGCAGAGGAAATGGCTCTTTGGTTTCATTTCCTCTCATTGACTTTTTAAAAATCTCTATTGAGATGCATTTTAAATACCACATAACTCACCCCACTTACCTCTCATTGATTCAATTAGACATTTGTCCTTATTATGTGTGCATGTCAGTTTTTTGTTGTTGTTGTTTTTCTCCCCAGATGTGACTAAATCTGATGCTGTAAATGTTGAGATAGCCTTTGGGGCAAATGTGGGCAGTAACAATGAGCAGAATTAAGATTATTATAATAGTGGAATTAATGGGTTGGCATGACCCCTACTTGACCAAGGGGTATATGTAAAGTCTTACTTCTCTTCACAGGAGATCCATGTCTAACTGGAAGCTGTCCAAAGCACTCTCTCTGGAGATGATTCAGCTGAAGGAGAAGGTGGCCAGATTTTCCTCATCATCCCCATTCCAGAACCTTGAGATTATTGCAACACTGGGCGTTGGTGGGTTCGGAAGAGTTGAGCTTGTAAGGGGTTTACGTTTCAAGCATCTGAGAGAGCCTTTTGACTTTTTATTTTGTTTGTTTTGTTTTATATTCCAGTGTGTCTTGCAGCAATATCTGACTTATCATTGCTATCTTCAGTGTTGAAATTGAGAAAGTGCACTTTTCACTCTGTTGTGTAGTAGCAGGTCCATGCTAGTAAGTCGTAAAAATATAGCTGCTATTTCAAGCCTTTAACTTCTCATCTTTTGATGAATTGTTTTCTTGATGGTAATTATTGGAGAATATAACAAGGAAGCATTGCATTCCCAGAGTCTACAAAATTGAAAAAAAATGAATTTCCTAACAGCAAAATGTGTGTGTTCATGCTCTCATGACACATCACTATGTACTAAAGACAAGAAGACGAGTCCTGTGGGAGTGCCAGAGAAGCAGAATCTTTAATAGTACAGTTCCACCTCTTCAACAGCTCCACTCCTATATCTGTATTTGGCTTTCATTGTCCTATTTTTGGGTTGTTCAAAATTTTCTAGTAGAAAAAAGGAAAGGAATATGAATGCAAGGGGAGGTTTGAAGAGCAGCCTTCTGTAGTGTGGATCGGGACAGCTGGCGACTTCCGGCCTGATGTCGCTGCATCACCACCTCTCTGAGCTTTATAAAAGAGCTTCTAAGGAGACGCAGAATGGCACTGTCCCATCAGGTGCTCAGAGAAAGCTGGAGAATGGAGGTCTGTGGCCTTACTGGGTACAGAGGGCTCTGAACCCCTGACAATTAAAGCCCTTCTCTGCCTAGCAGATTTTAAATGATTCTCATACATTAACCTCCAGAAACTATGCCAGCACATCCGTCTGATATGAAATGCTGCCAGGAGACTCTGGATAGTACACTGCACACCCAGTCAGTACTTCATCTTTGATGGTGAGGAGAGAAGGAAGGACTTCTTGATAGACCAAAGAGTATTTGTAGCATTTGGTCTACCGTGTGGAGAAATAGGCGTGACATCATCTGCAGTGGTACTTTTCACCAAATAATCTTGGCAAAAGGATTGAATTTACAATGCTGAGATCATTATTTTTTTCTCTAGCTGATTAGTAATAATTGAATCTTTAATCCCATATTGATTAAAAAGCCATAAGCAGCACAAGTTGCAAACCTGAACCAAACATTTAGGCAACCATTTTACTTGTCATATAGATGGAGTTTCAAACCTATCTAGATAAATACCTACTAATATTTTTTTTTCTTTTTAAGGGAAAATTCTGGTTGTCTATCTAGAGCCAGGCTCTCCAATAGAACTTTCTATGCTGATGAAAATGTTGTTTATCTGCTCTGCCCCATAGGGCAGCCACTGGCTATATTCTTTGGTGAGCCTTTGAATTGTGGCTAATGCAACAGAGAAACTGAATTTTTAATTTTAATGAATTCAAACAACCACATGTGACTTGTGGTTACCATATTGGATGATGGTGTTAATAAGTCTCGCTTTAATATATTTTGTTTTGAAAATCAAAGAAGCAACTATTATCAAAGAACAACTTTTATCCATTTTGGTTAAAATTTTTCATGTCACACACTCAAAACTGAATGGATTTGTAAATATCAAATCTTCTACCAGAGTTTTTTCCTTGTTTCATACAAAAACTTTAGAACCATGTTCCAGATATATGATCTGTTTTGGAAATTGCAATGAAAGGAAGTATGTATAATTTCATGAAACACAGATCTCAGCAGGACACCTGGTTAAAAGTTTATGTGCTCTTCAGCAGCGAAGGAATTTTAACTCACTAGTTAACATGTTTTGTAGAGATATTGCATATCTTTCCTAATGAGTTAATTTGGGGGGATCTTTCTTTTCTTAGGTTAAAGTGAAAAATGAGAATGTTGCCTTTGCTATGAAGTGTATCAGGAAGAAGCACATTGTGGACACAAAGCAGCAGGAGCACGTCTACTCAGAAAAGAGGATCCTGGAAGAGTTGTGTTCTCCCTTCATCGTGAAGTAAGTGAGCATTTGGCTGCTAGGACTTAGGACTTTAGGCTCTTCTTGTGAGTGTTTCCATGTAAAAGGAGAGAAAGGAAGCAGCTTCCCCACTCCGATTCTCCATCCTAGTCACAACAATGGTACATAAAATGATATAAATTTGAGATTTGGGCTCAAGAGTCCAGGTTATTTTATTCTTGGGTAAATCTCAGGCAAAAGTATATGCGTATGAATATAAAATTATTGTGGAATAATTTGAACAGGCTGTATCTTCTAGACCTGATGCAGAATTTGGGAAACAAGTTTTCACTCAAAAACCCTTGGGGTGTGTTGGTGTTAAATTTGTGCAAGAAGTAGCATTTGGGCATATGAGGGTTGCCACAGAGCCACAGATGTGGTCCTGGTAGTGCCCAGAAGCTAAAGACCATCTGCTAATAGCTACCCTTCTGATTTTTGCTATCACCAGAGTTTGGAAGAGAATTATCACTTGTGTTAAGCCTCTGCTCTCTTTATGAGTTAGTGGAGTAGTTTGTATTTTCTTTTGTCTTCATGCCTCAGATTAAAGCTTTAGTGATTTCTGGGTGATGCAAAGTGCCCTTCTAGTAAAGAGAATGTATACATTTTTATCAAATTCTTGAGAGAGATTTCCTGTCTATCCATATTCCCAGACCTAGATTTATTTCCAAGATTAAAAAAGAGGTTTGAACCTAGCCAATGCTGACAATGGAAAGGCATCCTGTTATCTCTATATTAACTATGTTATCAAAATGTTTTCCTCTTAATAAATAGTTCAGTAACAAACTATGATGAACAACTTCAGGATATGAATTAGATTTTACTCATTTTCTCACTTCCAGTTGAATAGCACCTGGAATATAGCAGGGCAATAATAATATCAAGGATAAATATTTTTTTAAATTTTAATTTTTTTTAAATTTTTAAAAGATTTTATTTATTTATACAAGCACTGGGTACAGTCAGAAGCGCGGGAGGGTGAGAGAATTCACTAGAGTCAGAGCAGGGAACAGAACAGGCAGACTGACGAAGTATACTGCTGAGGGGAGCAGCAAGTAAGGCAGGAGAGGTCTGTCGTGCCATGTGGGACTCTCGCCAGCAGCCGGGGATTGAACTGGTGCTGCAGAGGCTGTGGGCAGTTTCGCAGCCCAGCGCTCAACTGCTGCGCCGCTGGGGAGGCCCTATTAAAGATAAATAGTAATGAGAATATTTATTAGAAATTAAATGTGACAGATACTCCTATAAGCACAAAAAGTTTTTATTTTTAAATAAAAATATATATGTATATAAATATACGTATCCAATATATATTTTAATATATACATATAGAACACACATATAAAATATATATTAAGTTAATGTATATAATCAATGATACTTAATCAACATAAAATCAAATGAATGCATGTATTCCTTTGATCCTTGTAATAGAACAGTGAAGTAAGTGTTGTGATTGTCCTTATTGAACAAGAACAATAAGAAAAGAGAGGTGACGTAGCTAATAAATGACCCATCAGGGACATGAGCTGGCCTCATCCTCTTGGTCCAAAGTCCACACTCAACCACTTTATTAGATTGCGTTTGCTGTCTGCACAAGATATGGCTGCTCTGTAGTCTGCTCTAGCCTGGGCATGGTGCTAGGGAGAAAAGGAAATCTCTTAAGATCTAGACACTGCTTTTACCCAATGCTGAAATATGGTACTCTGCTGGGACCCCTGTCAGAACTGACACTGCCATTCCTCACCTTCTGGGAGTGCTGCCAGCTGGTGACGCCTGCTCAGTCGCTCTCTGGCCAGTGTTCATAGGTGAAGAGAACCACTATGACTGGTGTAATCTCTCTCCAAGTACATCCTGCATCCAGTAATGGCAGAGTTCCTTGAAGCTGAGGCAGTTGTTGAAACTAGATCATAGTCCAGCATTTCCTCTGTTCAAAACTGATTTCTTCTTCCCCTGTGTGTTTCATTCCCAAGTACACTCCTCACTAAACTCACTGCTTACAAATCTGTCTCAGAGTCTGTTTCCTGGGGAAACCAATATTAACCGAGTAGCAAACAGAAGACATGGCATGAATAACTGTTGTGCCAGGCAGATCTTAAAGGAGATCTGTGAAGAGGTTTTGGGCCTTTGTAAGGAGACCCTATTTGCAGGCAGGATATTTAAGTTGCTTTATCAAGAAGTTGCCTTTGAGCTTGGTCTCAGAGAATGGATGCCACATTTTACAATGAAACTGAGATAAAGAGGTTCCGTTTTTAAGTAGAAGGAAAGAATTTAAGTAAAGGGGTTACCATGAGTAAGGAAGGAGGAAAGATCAGTGTATTCAGTGAAAAGTCCATTGTGGCTGTAGGATGTTTAGAAGATGAGGAGTTTTGTTTCAAATGTTATTGATGATGCTCTTAAGCTACTGTAAAGCGTTTTTAAACCCATAAGTTCTCTTCCTGCCCACTTGTGTCGGCACAAGCATCTTCTCCTTTCCTTTTTTTAAAATATATATATAATAGACTTGTTCTTTTAGATACCCCCCCAAAAAAACCCCAACGAATAAGTAAAACCATAAGTTCTAATAATAACTACTCTTTATTTGCGTTCACAGGTTATATCGTACCTTCAAGGACAATAAATATGTATACATGCTTCTGGAGGCCTGCTTAGGTGGAGAGCTGTGGAGTATATTAAGAGACAGGTAAGGGAAAAGGACTGTAAATAATAACTTTTGTCTGCTCACATCTGACCTAAAGGGTGCTATCTTCATGTTCATTTAAAGAAACAGGAGGGGTCCTCCCTGGTGGCATAGGGGTTAAGTCTCAGTGTTATCACCACCACAGCCTGAGTTCGATCCCCAGCAAGGGAGCTAACCTATACATGGCGCAGCAGACCTCTCCTGTCTCACCTGCTGCTCCCCTTAGCAGTGTATTTCAGTCAGTTTGCCTGTTCTGCCCACCACTCTGTTTCTGGTGAATCCTCTCACATCCCCATATCTCTGACCTGCACCCCAGTTTTCTATGCAAAACTAAATAAATAAAATTTAGGAGAAAAAAGTATCAAGGACCTTAGGTAAAAGAGACTTTGAAGCATTCAAGTAAAACTTTAGTGAGTTGTGTTTGGAACATACTGTTGGATGGATCTGAACGCAGATAACCTGGAAAGGTAAGGAGACGTGTGATACATGTAAAAGCATTTGCGTCTTCAGCATCGTTGCTTCATTGGGAAGAACTGCATAGAAGATCTAAATTTATTTAGAAAAGGAAATTTCAACTACATGATAGGCACTGCACCTGATCCTCAGAACAACACCACTAAACAAGTAGTTTTACAGGTAAGGATCTGAGGCTCAAAGCAGCTAAGGAACTTGCTGAGGACACAGTACATGGAAGAAACAGGAGTCCCAACCAGTCCCTCATTCCAAAGTGATACCCAAGCAGCAAATCACACCACATTTCAATAATTCAGTATGAAAACCTATCTCAGTGCTGACACAGGGCAACTTTAATATCATTATAGTGCCTCACACAGGAAAGAACTATGACCCCATTTCTACATGGGTTAATGTTATATAGCATATTCACAGGAAATGAAAATGATCGGTTAAGTCATTTTTTAGTCAAGCAATCAATTACAGAAGTCTGGTTCAAGCTCACTATTGAAGTAGTTGCAGTCTCTCCAGAGATTGTCATAATAGTCTTTAAAAAAGGTCTTTGTTTCCTTATCTATTTTTGTGTTCATCTATGATTATAAGAAACAGCTGTTGGGCTGTAGGCACTTAAGTGAAGTAGTTCTTGTTGGCATCAGACATGCCCCTGAAATTCTTTGTGGTCAATAGTCTAATTCATTGTCATTATAAAATTATTTTTAGTGTTAATGTCCTACAAAATATCTATGTCATAGACTTACCAATATAGTAACTGATACCTAGAAAGGACAACAACGATCTATGTCTAGAATAATAAGAGAGAAAATGATTTTATTGCAGGGGCAGTTTTGATGAATCTACTTCCAAGTTCTGCGTTGCTTGCGTGACAGAAGCATTTGATTACCTGCACCGACTAGGCATTATCTACAGAGACTTGAAGCCAGAGAACTTAATTCTAGATGCTGAGGGTTATCTTAAATTGGTAAGATAAATTTTCTAACTTACAGTATCAGACAAGTTATTTCAAAATGCAACATCGCATTGTAGTTGTTATTTTCTTTTAATTTTGGTAGACCTGTCATTTTTACTTGGTGCACTTCACATTTACAAAGATTTTAAAAACTATTCACATCAAAACTTTCATTTATGGAAATAACTACAGCTACCATTTAATGGGCAGCTACTATATGTAAAGCTACCATGCAAAACATTGTGAATTTCGCACACTTAGCCCAGGATGCAAATCATGTTTTTTTTTTTTTGACCTAGGAAATTAATATCTCAGCTATATTTCTGACTCTGTCTAAAGTCAATTGATGGAAGTCACATAATATAATACCCTTAAAATTGGATTTTGTTATATTTTTAATAATTTTAACTATTGTTTTATCAATTCCTACCACATCTAAGGACTGGCTTTAAGGAGTAAGGAAAGAAGATATTATGTCTCCAGCTCCAAGCTTGCCACTGTCTGCATAAGGAAAGAAAGTACACATGGATTGCGGTAGCTTTTTTGAAATGTTTCTAGGTGATTCTGAAGAGCAGGGAGGGTTGAGAATCATGTTAGGCCACAGGATCCTTGAGGAGACTGTCCTTGTTATCTTAGTCATCCTCTAGTGCCTAACAGGGATCCCCCAGAATGTCACACTGAAAAAAAATTGCTGCCAACCACATGAACAGTTTTTTGTGAGAAATCATAATAGTCGTAACTGAGGAGAAACCACGGCGCTGCAGACCTTAGGAAGGGACCCCATTAGCAGGAGAACCCAGACTGAGTTTTCCTGAATCTATTGCGTCAGAACCTTAAGGACATTAAACCATCTCAGTGCTTAACATTTACAAAGATTTTAAAAAGTATTCACATCGGAACTTTTATATATGGAAATAACCACAGCTACCATTTAATGAGCAGCTACTATATGTAAAGCTACCATGCAAAACATTTTGCAATTAGTATACTTAATAATCAATGAGAAGCTTTATCATTTTCATGTTATGGTTTGTAATTTAGCCTTAGGAACTGAATTCATTATGTGTAATTGCTCAGTGATTATTCTCCATAGTAAAGGAGCTAAATAAAAGTCCTTTCATATGAAATCTGGCTCACTTCCAAGAAACATTTTGATCCATTCAAGCTTCATTTTATTCATGAAAGGCGCCTTTGAGATCTGGTGGGGTACTAACACAAAACCTCAATCACTCTTCTTCTTCACACTTCTTTCATTGGCTATACCTCTTATAGATTTTTAGGAAGCTTTGGAATATTCTAGAATTAAAATCATCACAAGAGATATAGGCTAATCATTAGATTCATCCTTTTTAAAAAATAGCTTCTTATAAAATCAGATAACATTCAGCACTGTAGGTATAGGGTCAATAAATTTCTTATTAGCCATTGTTATCCATCCAGCTAGATCATTGACAAGCACCTACATGACAAGTAATAACTAAAGCCTTTCGAGATTAAAATGTATATGTCGAATGTTTTCACTTAAAGCTATGTATGAAATATACTATGTATGAAATCCTCTTATTATAAAATGTTTTTAAAATACTGAATGAAACATTAAAAGCAGTATTACAAATGCATGGCTGAATTTGTAAGACAGTATTGGGATTCTGCCAATTGAGCATTAGTATAGGGTGGAGCTCAAAGATTGAAATTGCTGTCTTGTGGGCACCCAGCAATCCTAGGTGGTCTGGAAGTTTGATTTTAGCAGCAGAACCCTCTGGGAAGAGGAAACAAATTTTTTGCACTTGGACAGTGTGGAATGTTGAATCAGAGAACATTGCACAGAGCCAGGAATTACATGGATTATACTCTCAGAGAAGTAGAAAGTAAGAAAAAAAAATGAACAATTTATAAAGAAAGAGTATGTGCAAGAAAACAAGCTTTTCTCATTGTTGGGTTGTTGGTAGAAGAACAGAAGAGTCTCCACTAAGAAGTTTTGACCAGGCTGATCTTGGAGGTTGGCTACTCAGTTTTTAAGGACAGAAAAACCTAAGCAAAATGTAAATGAAAATGGATTCATGTACATACCATACCCAAGTTTCCAAAAAGCAATATATATTCTCTCTGGAAAAATGTACTTTGAACCCAGGACACAAAGGACTCCTGGAGATAAAGTTCCAAGGAACTTAATCTCACTTTTAAAAAACAAGAACTTTAAAAAGTTCAGTCGCTTCTGTACATGCCCACATTGTAGGTGCACACACTAGTGCTGCAGTCACCATTGCCAGACCTTCCCATCTGTCCCATGAGCAGTAATGTGTTCTTGCCCAGTGCTAGCACTTGACCCTGGTGGCTGAAGACCCCTGGCTCCTGAATAGAGACTCCACCTCCCACCTTCCCCTTCCTTGAAGATGCAGGCTCCACCCAGAACCCTGGGCTAGCTGGTCCATTCCACCAGCCGCAGGCCTCAGGGCAGCATACAGGGAGTGCCAAAAGTCCAGCTCAGGACCTTAATGTGGAAACAAGTCTTTTTTTTTTCTTTTTTTTAAAGATTTATTTATTTTTATACAAGAACCAGGGTACAGGTCAGATGCACAGGAGGGTGAGAGGATTCACCAGAGACAGAGCAGGGAACAGAACAGGCAGACTGAAGAAATATACTGCTGAAGGGAGCAGGGGGCGAGACAGGAAAGGTCTGCTTTGCCATGTGGGATTCTCGCTGGCCAGCCGGGATCAAACCCATGCTGCAGAGGCTGTGGACAGCTTCACAGTGGTGTGCTCAGCCACCTGCGCCACCAGGGAGGCCCCTGGAAACAAGTCTTCAAAAGGGAATTTGATAAGCTTTGTGTGGTTTAGCAATATGGTTCATAATCATTTATAATCTCTCACAGATTCTGTGGGTCAGCAGTTTGAGAGTCGCTCAGCTGGATAGTTCTGACTTTCCTGAGATGTCTTAAAAAGTTTCTGTCAAATGTTGGCTGGGAATGCAGTCACCTATAGGCTTGACTAGGCCTGGAGGATCCAAATTCACAAAGGCTCACTCATATGGCTGATAAACTGATGCTAGCATTAGTCGGGGCGTTAATTCTTTTCCCCATGGACTTCTTCATGGAACCGGTTCCACTTCCTTATGGAAAGCAGCTAGCTAGCTTCCTTCAGAATAAGAGGCTACAATGTGTTAAGATCAGCTCTCAGAAGTCATACCAGCACTTCTCTGTGTTTTGCTAGCCTCACAGAGCCAGCCTTGAATATAGGGAGTAAAAAACTGAGGCTTTTTTGGATGTTGGCTATTGTAATTGTGGACATAAGGAACAAAAAAAAGTCTTAAAAGCTATCAAGTAAAACAGACAGTTTACATATAAAGGGATAAAAATTAGGCACTCAGTTGACCTCTCAACAGCAACAATTGACGCCAGAATGCAATGGAATAAAATTGTAAAATTTCTGAAAGAAAATAACTAAGAATCTTGAATTGTAAATCCAGAAAAAATATCTTTTAAGAAGGGTGAATTAAAGGCATTTTTAAACAGGGGTAAAGGGTGACGTTAGAGCCCATAGGAGAAGAAGACAGTTGTTTGTAAATCAGGAAGGGATCTCCCGCTAGAGCCCAGCCATGCTTAGGGATTTTAGATATCTTTTCTGTAAGATTTTCCTGAAATCTTAGATTTCATAAATAACAGTATAACATTATCCAAATTCTTTCTAGTTCATTGCAATCTCTGCTTGAACTCTAATTACATTCATTCATGACATTTATCTGTATGTCTTTACTTCTGAACAGTATTTTCATAGATTTGCTAATTTTATTAATCTTTTTAAGAACATCAACTGTAGCTCCATTTCCTTTTTATTTCATATTTTATTAATTCATGTTCTTGGCGCTATTGTTTTTTCTTTCTTCCTTTCTTTCTTTGGCCTTATTATATATACCTCTTGTCCAGTTTCTTAAGTTGGATGCTTGACTCATTGATTTTTCGCTTTCTTATTTCTGAGTTGAAACATATAAGGCTACAGTTATTACTCTAGCCATCACTTTAGTTGCAACCTATGGAGTTGAATCGATGGAGTATATTCTGTTTTTAATATTCTTTTAAAATTTCTTTTCGGGCCTCCCTGGTGGCACGGGTTAAAGACAGCACTGTCAGGCTATTGCCAGTCACTGCAGCACAAGTTCGATCCCCGGCCAGCCAGGGAGCAACCCACATGGCACAGCAGACCTCTCCTGTCGTGCCCACTACTCCTCTCCGCAGTGCATTTCAGTATATCTGCCTGTTCTGCTCCCCATTTTCTCTGGTGAATCCTCTCACCTACCCCGCACCTCTGGCCTGTACCCCAGTTCTTATATGCATAAATAAATAAATCTTTAAAAAAATTTTTTTCACTGATCCTTGAAGTATTTTGATATATGCTTAAATTTCTAATGAGATGAGTTAATGTTTTTTAGTAGTTTCTTTCTGATCCTAAAATTTTGTTATTGGTTTCTACTTAATTTCATCAGTATTAGTGAACAAAATCTTTATGTTCCTGTGAATGAGAAAGAAGTTGCCTTACTCGTGTGCTTAATTAACTTTTCTTTCCCCTTAAATATCTTCTACTTCCTCATCAATTTACCTATCCTGGGAAGGTTCCCATTGCAACTTAGTTCAAGTCTCACCTCCACTGTGCATGGCATTCCTAGACTTTAATTTTCTGATCTTTAACACTGGGATAATAACCCCTAGTTCTCAAAGTTGTAAAGATTATACATGCACATACATATTTTATTGAAATTGATGTTAACAGCTATCTCTTCATTCAGATTTCTTTTGTACTAAATGCACATTGAGTCTCTGCTGTGTTATACTGTAGAAGGTACAAAATGAATAGTATACAATGCCTTTCTTCAAGGAGCTAGATTTATTCACACACAACCGAAGGATGCTTTCACAAGGCATGTAATTGTGGAATATAGTGTTAAAGAATGTCATAGGAGAAAGGCACTCACACTGTAAATTCAAGACTTCAGAGGTAGTGGCATATGAGATGAGCCTTCAACAAGTTTTTCTGTTCATTTTTGTGAATGCAAAGCTCCCTTCATCTTGACCACTCCCTACCAAATACTCTTAAGTACTTTAACCAAGAGAATGAGTTGTTGCTGTGAAAGACTTGTCCTCCCCATGTCTTAGTCTTTCTCATTCTTTTCTCATTCTTTTCCACAGTGGAAGTCATTCACTGTGACCTGTTTTAGTGGATGATGTTACCATCATCTTTGGTTGTTGGTGGACAGGATAAACAAATTCCATTTTACGCTTGTCTAGACTTGGGAAAAAAAGGGTGCCCTAAAAATGCCACATAATTTTTTTTTTTATAAATACTATGTCTCCATGAATCATCAGGCTTATTTAGACTGGCTATTCTGTATCCGTCTTTTATTTGACCAAGAGAACCAATATCTGACAAATTTACTGATCCAGAGAGAAACTTCTGGGAAAAAGCTAATGCTTCCTGGACACCAGCTCCAGCAAGCCACAATGCCAGTTTTTCTATTCCTGAATGATGCAATCATTGCTGCAGATTTAGAGACATCTTAAAACCTTCTAGTGTGTTAATGTTTTTGAAGATTAAATGTTTTAATTTTTAGCATAAAAAGTTATTTTAGTGAGGGGAATGTAATGGACACAAAGGAAAACTCATGTGCATCTTCTCAAGAGAATCATCTTGGAAGCCTAATTTTACTAGAAGAATTTGAAGAAAATTTTATAAAAGGAGAGAGTTTAATTTCTGGTCTTTCAGAATAGTCTCTTTAAAACATTTCAGGTCACATATATCCTTTCTTGTAATTCTCTAGTGACCTCTTACCAGTGAGTACCTGAAGTTCTTCCTGTGACCTACCAGATGTCTGCATGATGTGCCCTTGTTTCCTGCTTCTCTTCCCCTCACACACTGACCTTGCCAATCCTTCAACCTCTGATGCATGTTCCCGAAGTCTAGGGTCTTTGAGCTACTTTCTCTTCTAACAGAATCACACATTCTCCACTTTTTACAGAACTCTCTTATTTTACTCAGATTTCTGCTCAAAGCTTCTAAATGTTACCTCTTCAGAGAGCCTCTTTGTGTTCACCCTGTTTAAAGTGCAGCTCATGTTGTCATCTGTACTTAACTTTGCTATCTATTTTTTCATAGCATATGTCACTCTCTGGCATTGCTGTATTATGTATTATATTTGCATGCTGCTTCCCCTGTTTCTCTTGAATATAGCTCTAAAAAGCTGGACTCTGTATCCTGATGCTTATTATACATAATAATGTTTAATACATTTTCATTGATTGAATAAATATGAAATTACTTACATTTCTGTTGCCTAGAAGATATAGGGTTAAAAAAAGACCAGGGTTCATGATGGTACCCATGATAATACAAAACAGAGGTAGTGTGAATTTTTATAGACAAATACACAGAACTTGATATCAGAAGATACGGGACCTTCTTTATTAGCCACATAATTTTGGATAGACCTGAGTATAAGTTTCTGATGCCTGAATACACGAGAATTAATCAGAACAAACTAGATAAAAGAAAGTGTTAAGTTTTCAAATTTCTTAAAATCATAGTATTATTATTGCCATCCCTTTGGACAACATGCAAATAGCACAAAAGACAAAACCAGCTGTTCAAATTAAAATTTCCCATTTTCAGAGCTAGAAAACTTCTGTTAAACATTTAGTGAACTGCTAGTCAATCCAAAAAGGAAAATCTAAATGCAATTAAAAAATGACTTGAAAGGCCAATATAAAATAACAAAATATAGTACTTCCATATATGTGTACAAACAGATATACTTATAAGCATTGCTTTCTTAACTCTTACTAAGTTCAGCCTTTATAAAATAAGCTGGGATTTTCATGTTGGTTCTTTCTCTGAGGGATAAGTACATACGCTAATCTCAGCTGGCTATAGATTTTAATTTCACAATATCCCCAGCTATCTCTTAGATATAATCTTTGTGAGTCATTCTGTATAGATTGGAAAAAAAAAAAACAACAACCTATAACAGCCTATTTCCAAATTCGGTTGTTTAAATTCCTTTTTTCTAATAAGAAAATCCTGGAAGTTATATGATAAATACTAAAACTAATTTATAAAAAATTGAATTTCTAGGAG
This sequence comes from Talpa europaea, assembly GCF_964194135.1. Lineage (NCBI taxonomy): Eukaryota > Metazoa > Chordata > Mammalia > Eulipotyphla > Talpidae > Talpa > Talpa europaea. Next base: position 95,634,138 of record NC_140071.1, read on the forward strand.
ATTTATTTAAAATAAAACAAAAATTGTAAATGCTAATATTTGAAAAAATGAGGATATTATAGTTCATTGGCATACTTTTTTAAGTGAGGGTCAATTTTGATATGTTAACCTTATTTACTTAGTTTTTAAGTCAAGATTACTGCCATATTATTGAGATCATCCATGCATGATGAAGCTATTAAAATGTACAAGTTCAAGCTCAGGTATAATCTGGGCTGTTTACTTAGGGGAGGCAGAGGTGGTTTTATTAAAATAATATCTGGATTTGGAGATGAAAAGTAGGTGCTAAATAACCCCTGTGGAAAGAAACCAACTATTTGTTTTGCAAGGCAGGGTTTCAGTTATATACACTGCCTCGATTCAGTGAGTGGCTCTTCTGTTGCTCCAGCCTCCTTTGCTGTCTCTATTCTGTTCACAGAATTCATTGAATTGTGGTTCTGGGAAGTGGAGATCCTATTGTGAAGACAGATGAGGCTCACGGTGATTCATTACCCTGGCCTCAGTCAGGGCTGAACTCACATGTCTCCTTCTAATGACATTTTCCCCAAAAGTCTTCTCCCTGAAATATTCCCATAGTATATGTACTTTGGTCGTCTGAGTTTGTATTTTGAGTACTAGTCTACTCTGTCATGTATCTTATGATATATTAATCAGGTAAATATTTTCTGTATGCTCAGCTTCCCCATGTGAACTCTGTCTGTAAGCCTAGCACAGTGCCTGACTGATAGTGGGTGCTAACTATATCTGTTAAGAATAAATAAGTTAATGCAGATAATACCCACCTTTCTCCTCCCTGAGAGGAACTGAAAATATGTACAGCTCAGCCAAAGTTGAGATGGGATTATTCTGGCTTTTCTTTGGACTGTCAAAATATAGAGACATTGTGCATAGTACTTGTATTTTTTTTAAAGGATTTTATTTATTTTTAGGTAGAACTGGGGTGTAGGCCAGAGGCGCGGGGGTGAGAGGATTCACCAGGGACAGAGTGGGGAACAGCACAGGCATGTGCTGAAACATGCTGCTAAAGGGAGCAGCGGGCAAAACAGGAGTGGTCTGCTGGGCTATGTGGGTTAGCTCCCTGGCCAGGGATTCAACTCAGGCTGTGGCGGTGGGGTGGTAGTGCTGAGACTTAACCCCTAAGCAACCAGGGAGGCCCATGTGCATAGTACTTTTTAAAGACTATATAGAATTTTAAACCTTCCGTCTTCACAACACTGGTCCATTTCCCAAACTCTCAGTTCTGCTATTAATTTTTCTTTTGTGCATATAGGTCCACCTTTTCCCTTTTTTCTCCTCTTCTTAGTGTATACCACCATTGACTTGAAAATTATGTTTATCCTACTTTCCCTGAACTCGACATTGTTTTAATGGTCCCCTCTTACTAAACCATTCCTTTTGTCTTCTTGGGGGTGTGGATTAGAGGTATATGCACAAAACTTTCTCTAGTGTAACTAGATTTATATCTGACCCTGGAAGGAATAAATTTTAGAGTTAGTGTGTACGTGTGTGTGTAAGGGAAGAATGGAGGTTTAGAAAAAGATTGGGGAAGTAAGGAGGTGAGAAGTCTGATTTCTGAGAATTTTGGTGACATTCTTTTCCAGGTTGACTTTGGATTTGCCAAGAAAATAGGATCTGGACAGAAAACATGGACATTCTGTGGAACTCCAGAGTATGTAGCTCCTGAAGTCATTCTCAACAAAGGACATGACTTCAGTGTGGATTTTTGGTCCCTGGGAATTCTAGTGTATGAGCTCCTCACTGGGAAGTAAGTACCTTCAAGTTATGACCAACTTCTTGGTCAGAGAAGAACAAAAATAATTTACTAATGAAAAGAAATATATCATTTAAGAGTTTGCCATTTTGGAAAATGGATTTCAGTATCATGCAGCATGCTTGGTAGTTTATAACATGGAGGAAAGATCAGGAAGGGGGAGAAAAGTAGCACAGAATTGCTGAGGTTTACCTAAAATGGCATGGCATGTTATTATAGATAATATACTAAATTTGTGAAGGATTTGATAATCCAGAATAAGATTAAAGAAAGGCATTGAAGTTGTAGGCTATTTTATTGCTTTTTCTTGTGTATGTTTTATAATTGAGAAAATGGTTATCATAATTCAATTAAACTCATTGATCAATTAAACTAAATTTAGCCATGCTCATCCACCTTCTCAATAAATCATTAATCAGAAATGCTAAGAGAAAGCAACATTGCTGGATTGGAATTTTAATCCCTTTGTCAACAGTTTTTCTAGAGTTGTTAATGAATAATAGCAGGGATTTTAGCAGTTAAAATTGAATTGTCATTACTGAAGAAATTAAAGAGCTAAATTATTGGGCCCAAGACCTCAAGTTCTTAACACATGCATGCACTTATGTGTGCACACACCATTTATATTCACAAACATACATGTGTAAGCTATATATAGTATTACCTCATGCTTATAATGTACTTTATAGTTTGCAAAGCACTTATATGTGTATTATCTAGTTTAGTTTTCTCAAATTTGTGTGGACATTAAAGCAAGAATATTATTATTTTGGGATTTCAATTTTATAGGTTAGGGAACCAGGACAGACAGCTATGTACCTAAGATCAGGGATTTGAATCCAGGTCTTCTGAATCTAAATATGGTACCTTTCCATTATGTGAGTCATGAAATATAGCACATGAACATATTGAGGATTCATACCAATTTTCTTTCCAATTTAACATTTCCATTTCTCATTCACTGATGTGATCACCCTTATAAATCCTTTTAACTAAATATTCTCACTTTTAAATTCAGGGAGCATTTGCACATGGAATAGCATCAGAAATACTGAACTAAGCCTATTTGTGGGGATACAAGTCTCAACACATACTTCACAAAAAAGAGTTTCATAGAATCTTCTTGAACTTTTTACATTATAAGTGTCATTGTTAGATTACTTGTGTCCACATATTACTTATTTGTGGCATGCATTGGGCAAACTGATATAAAAGATTATTTTGCTTTCTACAATCAATTTCAAACATTCATTGTTTAAGATTTTGAAGGAAAGAAGAGAAAAATTTGCATAAAGTTATTCAGAGGAAAAGTTGCTTAAGGGAGACAGGAATTTCTATTTTTTCATTTGTTTCTTTATTCCTAGAATACTTGTTAGCTGCAATTCTAAGAGATACATGATGGTTCCTGTAGATCAATGGAGAATATATCTCATTCTTCATCAGCTGGAATAATTATTACAGGATTCAGGAAATAAATTGAAGGATTAAGGAATGAGGTGGGAGGGTGACCTTATAACTTGGAAACATTAAGATGTTCTTGAACTGCCATAAAGAAGGTGGTAAATTGTTTTTGAAGATTTTCAAAGTATAACAGGAGAAAAAATTATTTTTAATCCCTAAACTCTAAAGAGAAAGGAAATAAATGAAAATGGAAAGAACCAAAAAAACAAAGCCAAAACAACTCGCAGCACAATTGTAAATTATAAATGAGTTGAAAATATAAGCAGTGTTTCTAGCTTCTTATCTCATTTTCTTTGACTTCAATGACTTCTCTTTCATTTCTTTTTTTACACTTGGGACTCCTTTTCATTTTCCATTACTGGATCTTCACCCTGAACTTTCAAACTTTGGACCATTTCAGTCCTTGATTTCATTTCTGTCTCTTCCTGGGTCATCTCATCAAGTTCTGTGGCCATAAATCCAGTCTGGTGATCCCTCAGAATCATACTTTCAGCATTAATCACCTTCTCAAAGGCCTCAGTCTCATGTTCAAGGGTCTCCTTACCAACTCTACCTGGATATTCCAAACATATTTTTGATTCCCTTCTCCATAACCGTTGCTGTACCTCTGCTCCCCAGCCTGAAACCCTGCTCCAGTCTTTCTTCTCTTAGTTAGTAGTAGCTACATGCTCTAAGTCAAAGACTTAAGCATCCTTGGTTTCTCCCACATACCATATTCACATGATTGACAAATCCTGTTGACTTTACTATCTGAACAGATTCAGAATCCTACCACATATCACCACCTTCACTACAGCTGTAAATGTCTTCATTCCCCACCACTGGCGCCATCCTATAGTCCACACAGTAAAATAAAGTTTACTCTTGCTGCTGTCAATTAGATCATCCGACGAAGAATATATCCCTGTGTCCCTAGCAGAGCCTACCAGAGCAAAGTGACTGTTGCCCTCATTCCTACCTGCCCCTTCCTGCTAATTCTTCCACTAAGTGTGCTGCCCTCCTTACTGTTCCAAGATTAACCATGCCCACTCCTGACTCATGATACTTGGACTTGCTGTCTTGTGCTCCTCTGACCGTAGATTACAGTGTGGCTCATTCACTCCTTCATTTATGCCGCTGCTCAATTAACAGCTCCTGAGAGAGGCTTTTCCTATCCATTCTGTCTAAAATAATCACCTTGGGCCTACCTGGTGGTGCAAGGGGTTAAGCTACCTGGTGTGAGCTGTCCACAGCCACTAGTTTGATCCGCAGCCAGGGAGATACCCACATGTCGCAGCAGACCTCTCCACATGACTCACCCACTGCTCCCCTCAACAGTGTATTTCAGTCAATCCACCTGTTCTGTTCCCCTCTCTCTCTGGTGGATCCTCTCACCCCCCACACCTCTGGCCTGCACCCCAGTTCTTGTATGCATAAATAAATAAATCTTTAAAAAATAAATAAAATAAAATAATCAACTCTCTCTTCTCCTCACCTCCTCCCCTCTTCTCCTGTCTTCCTCATTTATTTTTCCTTCTTGTAATTCTAACCACCTAACATTACCTGTATGTGTATGTGTACAATTTCTTAGGTGATAGGAAATTAATGAGATGATTTTCTAGCACATATCTAAATTTGTTATGAAAAAACTAACGAGAGAGGATGGCAGGAGGGGGAAAGATAAAATGACTGTCATGAATGTGTCCCATCATGGTCTTTCTGTTCTGTTTTGGTTTTTCTCTAGTCCACCCTTTTCTGGGATCGACCAAATGATGACTTACAATTTGATTCTCAAAGGAATTGAAAAAATGGATTTTCCCAGAAAAATAACAAAACGACCTGAGGATTTGATTCGGAGGCTTTGCAAGTGAGTGATAATTAGATACCCCTGTTCTCGGGAAAGTGTGAAAGCTTCTAATTTCTCTTTCTACCCATTTTAAATTGCGTTTGTTTATTTTTTATACTGTTCTGTGGAACTAAATTATATTTAAAAATCACTTTCTCTTTTGCAGTCTATGCTCAGAGTTTGAGTTATTCAAACTCCTGATTCATACTACGGAAACATAGTACCTACTTATTGTTTAAAAGAAATGCAGATTTTCCAGGTTATCTCTGGAAATTTGTCTCTTGTAGAACAAAATAGAGCCACAAACTTTTTCTTACAAAATGGAGTTATTATAATCCTATTATTTTGAGAGAAAATCAGTGGTGATAAAAGTTACATATGTCTTCTTTTAATTTCCATTTTTTATAAAAAGTACTCCTCTGGCCTTATTTTAAATTACTCCACATTTCTAATTACCAATAAAAATAATTTACTGGAGAACAGAAGACTTACAGAATTTTTGTTTATGCCTCATCTTGCTGGCTTTTTTTATTTTGCACACTTGACTTTTTAAAAAGCTTTAAAATTTAGTGTATTTAGGATGTGTTACCTAGCCTTGGGTTGCCTGCAGAAATTTTTGAATGGTTTTATAAAACTTTCTCTGGTTTTCTCCATGGAATTAGTAATTACGTTATTTTAAGCATTTATTTATCACTCATTTAAAACGTGGGACATATATACATATATGTAATATCTATTCCTAACTCCAATTTGACTGGCTCTGCCGAGAGGGACATGTATTTTCCCTATACTCAGATGTTTGGTCTATGAATTTTGTTGAATAAATGAATTAAGAAATGTTAAATTCTATTTTAAAATTTTTTCAATCAAAATTACAATTTTTAAATAAATTATTTATAAATTTATATTTACTATTTTAGGCAAAATCCAACAGAAAGGTTGGGAAATCTGAAGAATGGAATCAATGACATTAAGAAACACAGGTACGTAGTTATTTCCTTGCCCAGAAAAATACAGAAATTTATAGAAAAATGTGGTAATCTTGAAGTTTCATTCAATGGGCCTTTTCTTTTTTGTTGCTTTTTTTTCTTTTTATTTAAAAATTTTAAATTTTATTTTCATTTTTGTTCATTTACTTCTAGTGTTTCATTTTTAATATGTGTTTTACCACGTGTAGTTACATTAATTAATTTGAAGGTGAGTTCTTAAATGTTATAAATTCATATAAAAATGACAAAGTTATAAAATAAGTCACAAAATCACTTCTTCAAGTTATAGCAACTTAGCCTTTTTCCACTGCTATTGTTGTTATGATTATTATTTTGTCAACATGGATTCATAAGGGAATTAAAGATCTAATTTTGACATTTTATTTGTAATTAAAATAGAATATAGTCATTGTCAATATTCAAGAGAATGTATCAGCTAAATCTACTGTTAAATATTATTCTATTTCATTTTTAATTAAGATTATATTTTAAATATAGTTTTCCCTTGGTTAGCTCAACAAAGTTGGAAGTTTCATTTTCTGTTTCACTTTTTGGGTAAAGTACACTGATTAACACAAACTCCCAATACTGTTTTATGCAATTGCAGTAATCTTAACATGTACCATTTCATTTCTATGAACTAAAACTAGCATTGAGAAGTGTCAATAACATCCATAAGATAACCTTTATAATTTGATTATATATGTGAAAGTTCAAGCTTAGCTTTCAAGATTTAAAAAAGTAACCGTATTTCTAGCTAAATCCTGCTATCCTGAAGATACTAATTTTAATTAAGTTTCAGAGATATAAAATGTAACCTGTTGATAGTATCAAGAAATACATTTGCAAATTCCATTATAAAAAACCTTTGAACACACTGATGTGTTCACTTTCAGAATTGAAAATACTTCTCTGAATATTTTTACTAAAGAATTAGTGGAACTGTTTTCTCAGGTAAAGAATCTCTGGAGTGTTAACTTCTACAAAGCAGGAAGGTTTCATATATGCCTTAAGCCAAATGCATATAATCACAGCATGAATTTATCTGGGGTATCCATATTATGATACATATATAATTCAGTTAGCTCTGGAGGGGAAAGGTGAAGGACCTCCCTCTAGGGATAATTCTGGAGATAGGGACATAAAGTGGACAGGACCTGGACTGAAGTACTCCTGCTAGACATCCATCTGCAGGGAGGGGAATTGCCACTTCTTAGGATGAGGATCCCCGTGGCTCTCACTGATTGTTGGATAAGAATTCAGGATTATGCGCATGTAGTCCATAAGTACCTCAATTTGCCTCAATTTCAGTGCCTATATTTACATCAATTTTCAGAGACATGTTATCAGGACCAACTTAATATTTGGAGGGGCCTTTCGGTACAGCCATGCTTATTGTCTGTCCTTGACTTTTGCATGTCTGTTTATAACTATCTTCATAAATGAGTGGCTGCTTTTTAATTAATAACTTAAGACACTTATCTCAATTGCCCCTAGCTTCCCATCAGTCGGGGGTCGTTAACTCTGTCAATGTATATAACATCTGAGTCAGTCAGAATCATTACAATATCAATATGTATGATGGGCAAATAAACAATGTGAAAATAAAGGAAGAGATGCTACTAAATAGAAATGTTATTGTGTTTTCTTACCAGTAGTGGTACAACTTCCAAAAAAAAAATTCCCAAGCTGCAAATCCTGGTCTATCCATGAACAATTTTTTTAAAATGATTTATTTATTTATGCATACAAGAGCTGGGGTATAGGCCACAGATGCGGGGGGTGAGAGGATTCATGAGAGACAGAGTGGGGAACAGAACAGGCAGACTGAAATACACTGCTGAGGGGGAGCAGTGGGCGAGACAGGAGAGGTCTGCTGCGCCATGTGGGTAGCTCCCCAGCCGGGGATCAAACTCATACTGCAGAGGCTACGGACAGCTTTACAGGCTGCATCTTAACCCCTTGAGCCACCAGGGAGGCCCTCCATGAACATTCTTAGAATAAAGACATGTATTTAAAATCCCAAATTCATATTGTGCTCTGCTTTTAGGGTATATTATAGAGGCTGGGAGGGAAGAAAAGAGACAAACACATCTGTGGATTTTTATAAAGATAAAAATACTCATCCCTTTTATTATACTTTGGTATCTTTCAGATTGCCTTCAGTGTTAAGCTCAATATTTTTCTGAGATTCCAATTTATCTTTTTCTTACATGCTGTTTTCACAAGTTCTTTTCTCATTATGAAATGACACAGAAACACGTGATTCATATTGAACAAACGAATGTCTGTCTCATTGATTAAAGTCATTCTTGCAATGTAGTTTCTTCCTTTCATTAAGAGAAGCTTCTTCATGGATTGCTTGGGAGTAGTTGGGAAATAGAAGTGATATAATTGTTAACGGACTCCAATTTTATCTTTTATTTCTTATTTACCTGAGGCTCATTTAAATGTAGCTGTCAAATTGTGATTGGATGCACATGCAAATTGATGCTAAAGGATTTTCTCACCTCAGCAGTAATGAAGAATTTTGAATCTCCTTCCCCGTAGGGATTAATTTGCCCACTCATCTTAACAGACAAAATGTTCTTTTCCACACAACTGTGGAGACAAAGTGCAGTGTGGAGAGTAGAATTTACTAAGATGCACCAAATTTATAAAGTGTTTTTCTGGTGAGTTTAGAGAATGCAAAAACATGATTTCATCCTATCTTTATAGTTCTTCTTTTGATAAAAAGCTGGAGTGAGGGAAGAGTCCCTGAGAAATAGATCTCTCTGCTTTCAATAGGGGTATTCTAAGATCTTCTACAAGTCTTCAAGGTACATAGCTTCCTATCCACTCTATTCTTGAAATTAAAAAAAAAAATCCTTTCTAAAATTTGACAGATTGCCCTCCTCTATTTTAAAGTAAAAAAAATTATATTTTTTCTTAGAGAACTATTCAGTTTAACTTTGTATTTAAATGTAATTAAGCTTGGCATATTGTTAAATGTTCACTCAGTCTATGTTGTCATTTTTTCCTAAAAATAGAGTTCATTCCTTCCCTATTTATGAGCTAACTTATAAATTAGGCACCAATCATGTCTCTGAGTACCTATCTGAAAGAGGGATAATACATTTTTTTATGGTACAATTAAGTCTTCCTTGCTAGATAGTGGAATAATTTACTTCAAGTATCTTCATGTTACCTTTTATATTTCTAGTCTCTAAAATTACTTTCAAGAGTTCCTACAAATCTTCTAAAAATGAAGAAGCAATTTATGTGCCATTGCCACTAATATTTCTTTGGTGATATTTTTCACACTAAAGTGCATCCTGGCACTTTTGCATTACTTAAAATGTGGTTAGTGTCAAAAGGCCAAGTGTTAAGTGAATAACCACTCATGCTAAGTAAATATTGTCATAAGTCAAATTGTAACAACTACTCAGCAAGAAATGCATAGACTGCTTGCTTTAATAGCATAACAGTAATGGTTTTTATTAATATTTACGTAGTATCAGCTGGTAGAGAGCATTATGAAATGTATTTGGTGACTAAAGAAAAGAAACCACAGAAATGTGTACTTCAAAATCCCTAAAAATGGAGCCTTAGTCTCTGCATAAAAGATAATAGGTGGGTCAAGGAGAGGACTTCAGTTATTTTGTAGTGGGAACAGGGAAGGTCAAACAACTGGAATGGCTGGCTGACTCTCACTCATTGACAAGAGTCTTAGCAGCTAAGACCAAAATGGTGCTTTACTGGAGCCTTCCTCTCTGTTTTCAGGAATGTTTTTTTTTTTTTCCTTTATTCTTTTTTCTTTTTCATTCTTTCTTTTTTTTTTAAGATTTATTTATTTAGTTATACAAGATCCGGGGTACAGGCCAGATGTGTGGGAGGGTGAGAGGATTCACCAGAGACAGAGCGGGGAACAGGACAGGCAGACTGACAAAATACACTGCTGAGGGGAGCAGCAGGAGTGACAGGAGAGGTCTGCTGTGCCATGTGGGGACCCTCGCTGCTGACCAGGATGGAACCGGCGCTGCAGAGGCTGCGGACAGCTTCCCAGTGCAGTGCTCAACTGCCTGCACCACCAGGGGAGGCCCAGAAATGTTTTTTTCTTGCTAAGCATAGACTTTGAATGGGAAATGCAGTCCTTAGTGGAACCAACATCAACTCTAGAGTGAAAGTGATTGAGAAGGTAAAAAAGTAAAACTTCTGGTATAACTGACAGGACAATCAGCCTCCTAATAGCTCCCTAACTCAGTATCCACCCCCACCCCGTCCCATTCCAACCTGCCATGGTTATTCTCTATATAACAGCAAGAATTGTTCTTGAAAACATAACGTAGGTTGCAGGATTTATTTAGAACTTTCTAATGGCTTCCTACTGGGTTTCTTACTGAATTACACAAGGCCCTACATGACCTGGCATCTGGTCATTTCTCAGACATCATTTTTTCCCCACATTGACCATGTGTCAACTTGTTTTTATCATTTCCTTCCATTTAGAAGACCTGTGCTACAGATCTTCCTCTGGCTTCCCCTTTCTGTTCATTTTAGCTCTAATTCAAATATCCCTTCTTCAGATACCACCCTAGGCAACCTATAGAAGATATTTGCACATCACATGTCCAACAAGCAGTTGTACACATTTTCATGTATACAAATATCTCATACAACTCAAAACAACAACAAAAATAGCAGCACAATCAAAAACTGGGCAAAAGACCTATATAGACACTTCTCCAAAGAAGACATCCTGATGGTCTACAGGTATATGCATAAATGTTCATTGTCACTTATTAGAAGGGAAATGTAAATCAAAACCATAATGAGACATCACCTCACTTCTGTGTAAATGACTAATATCAAAAAGATGGTAACCCACAAATGTCGGTGAGGATATAGAGAAAAGGAACACTCATCCACTATTGGTAGAAATGTAATTTGATGGAGAATCTATAGAAAAATGCTATTTAGAGTCCTCAAACAAAAGTGGAAATACCCTATGCTACCAGCAATATCACTTCTAAGTATTTACCCAAAGAATATGAAAACTAATGTGCAAAGATGTGTATTTATGCACTCCTATGTTCATAATAGCACTATTCACAATAGAAAATTGTGGGACCTACCTAAATGCCCATCAGCAGATGACCAGATAAACAAATTGTGGGATATATACTCAATGGAATAGTACTCACCTGTTAAAAAAGATAAAATGGTACCTTTTGGGACAAAATGGATGAAGGTGAGTATGCTAAGTGAAATAAGTCAGAAAAATGAAAGACAGCTATCATTTGGTTTTGCTCATTTGTGGAATATAAGTAGCCAAAGAAAATCTACTGGCGGAGGCGGAGCAACATGGCGGCGAAGAGACACTGCGAGTAAGATCTCCCATTAAAAAAAGTTAATAGGGAGGAAAAGCGGCAGGTCCCAGTGAGAACTGGGACACGGAAGATAAACGGGTGACTCCAGCAAACTACCCGAAGAAGAAAGTGGCCATAAAAGAGGACTAGAAGGGAGGGAAGCGCAGAACCCTGCTCCCCTCCCCCGCCCACAGAGGCGGCACTCTCCGACCCCCCAGAGAGGAGGAAAACAACAAACCAAAACGCCCAACAAGAACAAACGACGCAGCAAGCGGGACTGGGAGTGGAAAGGAACTATTGCAGCCACCACACCCCGTGAACGGGAGCTGAGGCGAACCCTGCAGGATTCGCCGCAGCGGTGAGTGAACGGCTCCGGGCGCCATTAGAGAAGAACAAAGACCCCGGGAGACGCTCACACAGCCCGGGCTGCCGGTAAGCTTGCTCGCTTGAAAAGCAAGTGCAGACCGGGATTGTGGCTGCCCAGGTCCCCGCGCCTGCGACCTAGGCTTGCGGGGAGACGACCTAGGCTTGCGGGGAGACGCGCGGAGGTCCTCACTGAGGTGAAGGTCCCTCCCTGAGTAAGCAGGAACCAGGTGCCCAGGCACGGGAGCAGTGCAAAAGGCGCCATTCCCGCGCCACTGAACTGGGCTACAGCCTGCGTCCTGGAACTGAGGGCTTTGAACTGAGACCCAGGGCACGAAAATTCGGGGCGTGGGTTCTCCACGACGGTGGGGCACAAGGCAGACACAGCACCCCAAAGCTGTTGAGGTGTACCCTACCATTCCCGCTCTGTTCCCTGTCCCACGGGGTGGGGGGAGGCGAAAAACAGCCCCCCAAGGACAATAGGAGAGATCTCTGGCGCCACCTAGCGACCAGGAAAAAAAAAGTCACTAACACCCCATAGAACAGGAAATTTCTTAAGACTGCTTGAAAAGGGCAGAAGGCTTCTAGAGGACCCAGTGGCCAGCCGGGAAGTTAGCCCACGCCAGGCCCCTTCCGACCAGCAGTCTGAGCCCACAGAGGGAGCAGGCACCCACGTCCGGGGCAGACCGGGTGCGCAGAAGAGTGTGCCTGAAACCGGAGGCGCAGGGACTGCATCCCGCTTCGCCATTTGAGAACAGGGACATTTCTTCAGTAAAAACTGCCTAAAACCAGCAGAAAGCTCCCCCAGAAGACAGAGATGGCTCTTGGAAGAGCCAGAGGGGAGCGGAGAAGTTCACCCAAGATGCCAGTCAGTCCGAGCAACACAGTGTCCCAACGCATACGACAAATTAGAAAACAGACAGTAGGGAGTAGAAGAACCACACGCAACCTAACAACTCCTCAGGAAAGAAGCACACCACAAAAAGAAAACCACTCCCCAGATTGCAACGACAGCAACTTGGAAGAACTTCTGAGCCTTCCAGAAAGAGAATTTAAAATTGCCATGATTAAAAAAGTGATAGATCAGAAGAAGGAAATTGAGTCCCTAAAGAGGGAAAACAATGGTCAGAAGAATGAAATTGAGTCCCTAAAGAGGGAAGTAAAAGAAATGCAGGAGATCAAAGAATTTATGGAGGAACTAAAGAACTCCGGGAAAAGCAAGGAAAGCAGAATAGATGAAATGGAAGAACGAATAAGTTCTCTTGAAGACACAGAAATAAAAAGAACCAACACAGAAAAGGAAAGAGAAGTACGAAGGAAAAAGAATGAAGAAAGACTTTGGGAACTATCTGACTCCAGAGGAAAGGAAATATAAGAGTTATAGGAATTCCAGAAGGAGAGGAGAGAGATGTAGGAACAGAGAAAATATTCATGGATATAATTGAAGAGAACTTCCCAAACACGAAGAAGGAGCTGAAAATTGATACACAAGAAGCAAGAAGAACACCAAACTTCCACGACGAAAGGAAAAACACAGCAAGACACATAATAGTAAAGCTCCCAGGAATCCAGGACAAGGAAAAAATAATGAAGCTGACAAGAGGGAAGAAACAGATAACATTCAAAGGAAAACCAATCAGGCTGACATCAGACTTCTCTGAAGAAACACTACGGGCAAGGAGAGAGTGGAGGGACATAGTCAACAGACTCCAAGAAAACAGATGCCAACCAAGAATACTCTATCCCGCAAAGCTCTCTTTCCTCCATGAAGAAAGAATATGGACCTTCCCAGACAAAGAGAAACTCCGGAATTTCATTACGAATAAACCCCCACTCCAAAAAATACTACAAGGAATCCTAAAACCAGAACCTCAGAGGGACGAATAACAACGAAAGAAGACCAAAAAAAAAAAAGTTATTAAAAGAAATAAAATCAAAGGAAAGACAAACATAATGGCAAATACAGATGCTAACATATCAATATTAACTCTAAATGTAAATGGACTAAACTCTTCAATAAAAAGACACAGATTTGCAGCCTGGATTAAGAAACAAAACCCAACCTTTTGCTGTCTCCAGGAAACACATTTAGCTACAAAAGATAAAAATAGGCTCAAAGTCAAAGGATGGAAAACAATCCTACAAGCAAATGGACCAAAAAAGAAAGCAGGAACAGCTATACTTATATCAGATAAAACAGACTTCAAACTCAAAAAAATAAAAAGAGACCCCAATGGTCACTACATTATGATTAAGGGGACAATACTTCAAGAAGAAATAACACTCATTAACATATACTCACCAAACGAAAGAGCACCAAAATATATCAGACAACTATTGTCCTCTCTGAAAACAGACATCAGAGAAAACACATACGTAGTGGGAGACTTCAACACACCACTATCAACAATGGATAGATCAACAAGACAAAAAATAAGTAAAGAAACTAAAGCTCTAAATAAGGACCTAGAGCATTTGGGCTTAACAGACATCTATAGAACACTAAACCCAAAAAAAATCAGAGTACACATTTTTCTCAAGCGCACACGGATCATTCTCCAGGATCGATCACATACTGGGGCACAAGAAAAACATCAACAGATACACCAAGATTGAAATCATACCAACCATCTTTTCTGACCATGAAGGCATCAAACTAGAAATAAATCATAAAAAAAAGGCAAGGAACTATCCTACCTCATGGAGATTAAAAGCCACACTACTGGAAGACCACTGGGCTAACGAGGAGATCAAAGAAGAAATTAAAAAATTCTTTGAATTGAATGACAAGGAGGACACCAATATCCTAAATGTATGGGATGCAGCAAAAGCAGTAATAAGAGGAAAATATATAGCAATAGAAGCTCACATCAAAAAACAAGAAAGAACTCAAAGAAACAACCTAATCTCGAAGCTCAAAGATCTAGAAAAAGAACAACAAAAAAACCCCAAAACCAGTAGAAGAAAAGAAATAATAAAAACCAACGCAGAAATAAATGAAATTGAAACTAAAAAAACAATCCAAAAGATCAATGAAACCAAGAGCTGGTTCTTTGAAAAAAATCAATAAAATAGACAAACCCCTAGCCAGGCTCACAAAGGAAAAAAGGGAGAAAGCACAAATACAGAGGATCATAAATGAAAGAGGAGAAATCACAACGGACACAGCAGAAATCAAAAGAATAATCAGTAACTACTATGAACAGTTATATGGAAACAAGTTCAACAATCTAGAGGAGATGGACAAATTCCTACAACTCTACAATCACCCAAAGCTAGATAAAGAAGAAATAGAACACCTAAACAGACCAATTACAAGCAACAAAATTGAAATGGTAATCAAAAACCTCCCCAAAAACAAAAGCCCAGGACCTGATGGATTTACAAATGAATTCTACCAAACATTCAGAGATGAATTAGTGCCTATCCTTCACAAACTCTTCCAAAAAATTGAGAAGGAAGGGACAATACCAAACACGTTCTATGAAGCCAATATTACACTAATACCAAAACCGAATAAGGACAACACAAAAAAGGAAAACTATAGGCCAATCTCCCTAATGAACACTGATGCAAAAATCCTCAATAAAATTTTAGCTATCAGAATCCAACAATGTATCCATAAGATAATTCACCACGACCAAGTTGGATTCATTCCTGGGGCACAAGGATGGTTTAACATCCGAAAATCAATCAACGTTATCCAACACATCAACAAAAAGAAATATAAAAACCATATGATAATATCAATAGATGCTGAGAAAGCTTTCGACAAAGTGCAACACCCATTCATGATAAAAGCCCTTGAAATTCTTGGGATACAAGGAACATACCTCAACATCATAAAGGCCATCTATGACAAGCCAACAGCCAGTATCATTCTCAATGGTGAAAAGCTGAAAGCAATTCCATTAAGATCTGGAACAAGGCAGGGAGGTCCACTCTCACCACTGCTTTTCAATATAATACTGGAAGTCCTAGCCAGAGCAATAAGACAAGAGAAAGACATCCAAGGAATCCAAATAGGAAAAGAAGAAGTCAAACTATCACTATTTGCAGATGATATGATAATATACATAGAGAACTCCAAAATCTCCACAGAAAAACTAATTCAACTCATCAATCAATTCAGTAAAGTGGCAGGATACAAAATCAACACGCAAAAGTCAGTAGCCTTCCTATACACAAACAATAAATCTGAAGAAGAAGAAATCAAAAAAACCACCCCTTTTATTATCGAAACAAAAAAAATCAAATATTTGGGAATAAATCTAACAAAAGAGGTAAAGGACCTATACAAAGAAAACTATAAAGCACTGTTAAAAGAAATAGAAGAAGACACAAAGAAATGGAAAGACATCCCCTGCTCATGGATTGGAAGAATAAACATTATTAAAATGGCCATCCTACCAAAAGCAATATACAGATTCAATACTATTCCAATCAAAATCTCAATGGCATTCTTCAAAGAAATAGAACAATTATTGATGAAATTCATATGGAATCACCAAAAACCCCGAATAGCCAAAGCTCTACTGAAAAAAAAAAAGAAGGAAATGGAGGCATCACACGCCCAGACTTCAAACTATACTACAAAGCCATAATCATCAAAACTGTATGGTATTGGAACAAGCACAGATATACAGACCAATGGAATCGAATAGAAAATCCAGAAATAAACCCACAGATTTATGGTCAACTAATCTTTGACAAAGGAGCAAAGACTATGCATTGGAGCAAAGAAAGTTTGTTCAATAAATGGTGCTGGGAAAACTGGGTCGCTACATGCAAAAGAATGAAGCTTGACCACTACCTCACACCATACACAAAAATCAACTCAAAATGGATTAAAGAACTAGACATAAGACCTGAAACCATAAAATACATAGAAGGAAAATAGGCGAAACACTACGGGATTTGCACATCAAAGACATCTTTACAGACATATCACCCAAAGCAGTGATAGTGAAGACAAAGATAAACAGCTGGGACTACATCAAATTAAAGAGCTTCTGCACAGCAAAAGAGTCAATAACAAAAACAAAGAGAAACCCCACCAACTGGGAGAACATTTTTGCACCCAACACTAATGATAAAGGACTGATCACAAAAATCTGCAAAGAGCTGATGAGACTCAGCAACAACAAAGAAAATAATCCAGTCAAAAAATGGGCAGAAGAGCTAAAAAGAGACTTCTCTGAAGAGGAAATGCAAATGGCCAACAGACATGAAAAAATGTTCAACATCACTTGTAATCAGGGAAATGCAAATCAAAACTACCATGAGATACCATCTCACACCAGTGAGAATGGCACATATTAAAAAAACTAGCAACAACAAATATTGGCGAGGGTGTGGAGAAAAAGGAACTCTTCTGCACTGTTGGTGGGAGTGCAAACTGGTCCAACCACTATGGAGAGCTGTGTGGAGATTTCTGGACCTACTAAACATAGAGCTTCCATATGATCAAGCAATTCCACTCCTAGATATTTACCCAAAGGACACAGAAACATCAATTCCAAAGAGCACCTGCACCCCTATGTTTATAGCAGCACTGTTTACAATAGCTAAACTTTGGAAACAGCCCAAATGCCCAAAAATAGATGACTGGATCAAGAAGATGTGGTACATATATACCATGGAATATTACTCAGCATTCAAAAAAGATAAACACATGCAATTTGCAGCAACATGGATGGCGCTGGAAGGGATCATGCTCAGCGAAATAAGCCAAAAAGAAAAAGAAAAATACCGGATGGTCTCACTCATAGCAGGAAACTAGAAAACTTAAATAAGGGACCAGGACAATGAATATAAGAAAGTGAAAATCAAAATCAACAAAAAACTATGAACCAGAGACACTTTTTGGGGGGTGGGGGGCGGGAGGGGAAGGATTGGGGTCAGAATGGGGCGTTTGAATTTGTATGGGGGAATATAAAAATAAAATTTAATATTAAAAAAAATAAAAAAGAAAATCTACTGGCAAAATGCAACAAAAATAATTCTTAGACTCTGGAAAATACTCTGTTTACTAAAGGGGATTGGAAGAAGGGGCTGTGGGAAGACAGGAAGGGAGAAGTGAGTGGCTGTGGGAAGACAGGAGGGGAAAGGTGAGGGAAGTCAATAGGATACTTGCATTAGAGTTTTGGTGGTGGGTGAGTGAAGCATATGTGCATATGGAGGTATGAAGTTGTACTCCCCAGATTTATACAGTTATCTAAATGATTGGAAGGTCAATAAAGTATAAGAAAAAAAAAATGAATTTGACTTTGGAAAAAGACCCAAAGTTGTTCAGGGAACAAATGATGGAGAAGTCTGGGAAAAGAACAACCTAGCCAGAAGCTCTGAGTAAAAAGGTAGGAGCACCCCTTGCTTGTTGGCATAATGGTGAGGAGGTACATGAACAAGAGAGGGGAAAGGAGAAAAGCAGCAGTAAATGATGGTTGAAGGGCATTGGAAAAGGTGATTTTGTATCGTTCTAGGTTATTATAAAGATATGGTAAAGACTGATTTTTACACGGTGTGCAATGGGAAGCTTTGGGCAGTTTTGTACAAAGCATGATGTGACCTGATTTCATTTTTTTTTTTAATTTATTATTTATTTTTATTTTTTATTTTTTAGATTTATTTATTTATTTATACAAGAACCAGGGTACAGGCCAGATGTGCGGGAGGGTGAGAGGATTCACCAGAGACAGAGTGGAGAACAGAACAGGCAGACTGACGAAATACACTGCTGAGGGGAACAGCGGGCACGACAGGAGAGGTCTACCATGCCATGTGGGATCGAACTGGCACTGCAGAAGCTACGGACAGCTTCACAGCGCAGTGCTCAACCGCCTGTACCAACAGGGGAGGCCCCCAATTTCATTTTTAAATGACCTCTTCTGCTGCTCATTTGTTTGCCACAGACAAAAAGAAGGGCTATTTAGCTTAGCTAGTTACGATAATAATACAGGCCAGGGATAACAGTGACTCCACTCATGTTGGTAGGATGAATGTGTTGAGAATTTGTCAGATTTGGCATACGTACATATTTTGAAGTTAATACTGACAAAGTTTACTTCTGAACTCAGCAAAGTGTTAGTGAGAGAAGGTATAATGGTTTGAGCAACTGCAGAATCAAGGCAAGTTTTTTGGGAAATTTGGAGCTCCAATTTGGACCTGATAATGCGCTAGATATACAGTTGGGAGATGATGCCTAGCAGTTGCAGATATTAGCCATAAAGGAATGGAAAGTCTTGGCTAGAAATAGAAATTTTAGAGTAATCGACATATAAATGCTATTATAAGTCACAAAAATGAATGAGATTACTCAGGAAGTGAAAGTAGTAGATAAAATAAGAGGTCTGAGAACTGAGCCTTGGAACACACCTACCTATATAGAAATAGTAGTGAAGAAAAATAGGAAAAAAGTCAGGATAATAATGTGTCCAGAAAGCCAAGTGAAGAGAGGGTGAGTGATGAGCAAATGTTTCTAGATTTAAAAAAAAAAAAAAACTGAAAATTGAGGTGATCAGGAGAAAATGGATAGATATGGTGATTAGATAATGCTTTCAAGGATTTGTTTTCCAATTGGAGGAGAGAAACAGTGAGAATTGGCAGGCAGATCAGGTCAAAGCTGGGTATCCTGTTGTTTGAAGAAGTAAAATGTTTCTATACTGATGGAAATGATCAGAAACAAAGAGGTTGATGAATCAGGAGAAGGGAAATTTGAAGGAACAAGTCTTTGAAAATAGAAATCAAATACACAGAATCAAATACACAGTGGCCATAGCTAGACTTAAAGGCAATCAATTCACAGTACAAGAGAGAAGGGAACACAAAGATGTGAGTAGGCAGGTAGATAGGACAATTGAAGTTTGTGGAAATGCTCTCTCTGTGTCTCTGTGTCTTTGTCTCTTTCTATTGCTTCATTTTTCTCAGTGCAATAAGAAGCCAGATCATCATTTGAGAGTGAGGATGGGGAGAAAGTTCTGGAAGTTTAAGGAGAGAGAACAAAATGTGAATCAGGAGTCTAATGTGTGGCAATGAGAGGAGTCCCAAGGAAGTCTGGAATGATTGCTGGGCAGGATGTGCTGTGAAATAGACAGCTGGCATGGTGAGCGTTTCCTTGGGCCACTTGTGACTATGCTGTTGTAGGCAGGGAGCAGGCAACACCATGGATTGACAGATGCCTTGACATGTGAATTGTTTATCAAACAAGTAATATTCCACTGTACTTTTCTCTTTTCTTAGGTGGTTAAATGCTTTTAACTGGGAGGGGTTGAAAGCACGAAACCTTCCATCACCTTTACAAAGAGAGGTATGGCATCTGCTATAGTATTGTCTTGATTTTTTTGCAGATACTTGTTTTGGTATACCAATTTTAGAGGTAAGTGTATTCAACAGATTTCAATTTTTGAGTAGTTTTCAAAGATTAAGTTAAAACATCACAGTAATTATGATTATTGGGACTAAATAATATTACCTATTTGATGGGAATTAGCTCAACTCTCAGGAACCAATCAAAGTCCCCAAAAGTTAATGTTAGTCAAGCTGACAAATAGCTCTAGAATTATAATATGAATCATATATGATTCAAATTTAAAATTTTCTAGTTGCCACATTTAAAAAAGTGAAAAACAGGTTAAAATTAATTTTGCTTGTCATACTATATCCAAATATCATCACTTCTCTGTCAACATAAAATAGTAATGAGATGTTCCATTTTTTCTCTATTCTTTCAGAAATTCCAAGTCAGTAAAGTGCATCTCAGTTCAAACTAGTCACATTTCAAATGCTCCATCAACATGTTACACAGCTGTGACTCTGATAATTTTGGTCATCTTCTTCTTATATGTGACTTTCAAGTGGTTCCAGTATAAATTCAACATTCAGATGTAGAAGGCATTACTCAGATGCAAATACTCACCTTTGGTTTTATCCTTTCTCTATTAGCTCAATGGACCCACAGATCATAGCTACTTTGACAAGTATCCCCCTGAGAAGGGGGTGCCTCCCGATGAACTTTCAGGCTGGGATAAAGACTTCTGACTGAAGAGAAGATGTTTTTACTGCCTCGATACTACAGAAGAGGACTATGAGGACCTATAATCCAACACTTAATATTTCTCTCTTTGGATTGTTATACTGTCTTTTTGGAATAACATCAGAGAAAAGTAATCCCTACCCATGAGGTGGGGGTAGACAGTAGTGGATATGGAGAAGGTTCTGAATTACGGCATCTCACTTAGAGTCTGTGAATTATTCATGTATTCCATTCTTTGTTTGCTTAAATATTGAAGGTTATCCTAGTCGCTCCACAGTCAGAACCATTTTTGTTGAAGGGACATTTTGTTTTCTCTGCAATCTTTTGCTCCATACCTCTCATGTCCATCTCCTTTGAATCCTAGTGACAAAGTCATGCAAATAGAAGAAAGAACAAAGAGTGACCCTGCTGTTAACTCCACGTAAGCATTATGGTATCTTAAAGTGGTGTTTTTGCAGACATCTTGGTAGTCAATAGGAACTCTTGACTTTCATCTGCCTTCATCTTAGAAATATATCAATATGCTTCTAACCAGTCTAGGGAAAAGTAAGTTTGAGTATTAGTGATACCACTTCTTAAATTATATGAGTTAATTAATCCAACCAGGAAATTATATTCTATTAGGGAACTTAGAAAAAATTAATAGAGCAAAAGATATTTTTCATTCTCCTCTGCCCAGCTCTCATACCTTAGAGTCCTTTTAAAAGCCTCATTGAAGGTATTCTAAAGTGTGGTTCAGTGATAGGGCCTTTGGAATGATTTTATCTTGTATACAATGTGTTTTCACAAAGTGGAAATATGCAACATTAATAATTGTGGATGTTTTTCTTTCCCATTAAATATGGAGGAGAATCAATTCTAATAGGTAAGGTTGCTGACCCTGAAACTCTGAGATGTTTTAGCCAATTCCATGATTGTTGCTATTAATAAATCAAGAGTACAGAATAATCACCGTTAATTTTTAATGAAAATCCCATTGTCAAATGTTGATGTACCATCATAACTGCTGCATTAACAACTCTTTTTAAAGACATTTGAGTCATGGATGTGTTTATAATTTTAGATTGTTAAAATTCTTTAGATAGTTAAGGCACTGGAGAAGGGATGAGGCTTTAGGATATGTAGCATCTGCCTCCTCCTGTCACTTCCTTGCAGTCCAGATAATGAAGAGAGTAGTTTCAATAGCACTGGATGCCAGTTCCCAAGAACTTTAAGTGAATGTTTATGTGTCAACCATGGTCATCCCCTACCGTCTATTTCCAAATGGATGAGAAGCAGACTTTCCGTGCAGCCTTTTGATTTTGCAATGGAAAGAAGCACACATCAAAATTTATGCATTATTTAAGCTTTTGGTTATATTTTCATATGCTAATGTTCTATGGGAAAGTCACTCTCTACCCACAGTCTTGCCCATGTTTTCAGCTTGCCGAAAAAGACAGCTATATGCTTTCTGAGGCATTAAACCAGAAAAGTGAGGTCCAGCCCAAGAAAGTGCATCCTTAACAAATTGCATTTCCACCTTTAGAATCTTTTGCTGAACCAAAGAATTTTTGTTTTCTGGAGTTGTATTTTTAAAGATTATGTATTGTATATAGAATAACCATTTTTTAATAGGATTGACATACCTGCTTAATGAATTTCTAAGATTTTTAAAAGATTTTTATTTGCATTTAGTTTCTATGCACTGTATGTTTTTTCATGTATATATTTTAAAATTACCCACCTATAAATGTAGGAAATTTGTGGATTGGGTGGATATTAGAACTGTACAGTTATAATAACAATGTTATTCTCAAAGGAGATCAATAGTTGTATTTCAAGAAAGACCTACATATATATATATAAATAAAAAACAAAATACTACAGGTTTATTTTGCCTGTGTTTGGCTGTATCAATATGTAATCTCCACATGTGATTTTGGAGAGGGGAACTTCCTTTCAGCTTCATAAAGACGAAGAAATGAAAGACTGAACCATCATGTAATTCCAATTCCACTATTTCCTGACTGGGTGATCTTGGGAAAATGACTTTAACTTCTTTTAGTATTAGCTTTCTCACATGTTGAAAAAGACATAGTAAAGTAACACCTACTATAGAGGCCTCTTTAAGGGCCCCTAAAATTAGATATCTGGAGAGCCTCTCCCTGATATCTATATAATAGTCAATGTTGCATAGATGAGAGCTACTGTTACTATCTCCCTTTAGAACTAAAGTTGTATTAATAGCAATTTAATACTGAATCTTATATATCATTTGTGTCTATATTCATAATTGTGTCATTAAATAAATCCAGTATCTTTCTTTTCTTTTAAGTCATAAAGTAAAAATGTTAACCAAACATTCATGCATAAGGTGAGGAGTTTATCCTCAACAAAATGAGTGCTTCATCAGAAACTCACCTATATTTATGAATTTTAACACTTTTATGAATTAAGGATGTATGATATATTTATTTTTATGAAGGGTCTATATGTATATATAAACACACACAAGAAAGCATTCCCTCTCTCAATTTTTTTGAAGATTCTGAGATTATCTGTTAGTTTGTCTATGAAGGTTTGGTTAAATCATTAGTGAAAATATATGGACCCATATATTTTTGGAAGACTTAAATACTGTTTCAATTTTCTTGTTTGTGATTGGTGTGCCAGTTTTCCTATTTCTTCCTGATTCAGTCTCAGAGGGTTGTGATTTCCAAGAATTAGTCCATTTCATCTAGTTATTCAGTTTACTAGCATCTAGATGTTCATAGTTTCTTATGGCTCCCTATATTTCTGAAATGTCTATTTAACTTCTCTTTTATTTCTGATTCTATTTATGAGATTCTTTCCCTCTTTTTCCCTTAGTGAGTTTAGCTAGAAGTTTGTCTGGGTAGTTTTTTCAAATAACTACCTTTTTTTTTTTTCTTTTAAGATTTCTTTATTTATGCATACAAGAGCTGGAGTATATGCCAGAGATGCGGGGGGTGAGAGGATTCACGAGAGAAAGAGTGGGGAACAGAACAGGCAGATGGACTGAAATACACTGCTGAGGGGAGCAGCGGATGAGATAGGAAAGGTCTGCTGCGCCATGTGGGTTGCTCCCTGGCTGGCCAGGGATTGAACTCATGTTGCAGAGGCTGTGGATTGCTTCATAGTGCGGTGCTTAACCCCTTGTGCCATCAGGGAGGCCCTCAAATAACTACCTTTTGTGTCATTGATCCTTTGGACTCTCTTTTTGTATTTAATTAATTAATTAATTTTAAAGATTTATTTATTTACAAGAACTGGGGTATAGGTCAGAGGTGCGGGAGGGTGAGAGGATTCACCAGAGACAAGGTGGGGAGCAGAACAGGCAGGCTGACTGAAATACACTGCTGAGAGAGCAACGGGAGAGGCAGGAGAGGTCTGCCGTGCCTTGTAGGTTTCTCCATGGCCGGCCAGGATCATACGCGCACTATTGAAGCTGCAGACAGCTTCACAGTGCGGTGCTCAACCACCTGCACCTCCAGGGAGGCCCTCTCTTTTTGTTTTTATTTCAATTATTTCTGCCCCAATTTTTATTACATCCTTGCTTCTAAGGGATTTTCTGTCATTATGATTTTGGTTTTGCTTGTTCTTTTTCTAGTGCCTTCAGGTGACAGAGGTTGTTCGAGTTCTTTTGTGTTTCTTGATTAGGGCCTGTTTTGATGCATAGTTTCCCTCTTAGTACTGCTAAAGTTCCACAGGTCCTGGGAGATCATGTTTTCATTTTGGTTCATCTCCAGGTATTTTAATATTTCTTCTTTCATTTTCTCCTTTATCCAGTGATCATTCAGCAGTATGCTGTTCAATCTCCATATATTAGTGGCTTTTACTGCTTTAGTTTTGTGGTTGGTTTCTATGTTGATACCATTAAAATCACTTAATGTGATTCCAGTCTTCATGAATTTATCGACACTTGTTTTGTGCACCAGCATGTGGTCTTGAGAAGAATGTGTGTTGAGCTTTTAGGGGGTGCAATGCCGAAGCCCACGTTGCCTCATTCTTTGTTTAAAGCCATTGTTTCCTTGTTTATTTTATGTTTGGTTGATCTGCCCATTGGTGAAAGTGGGATGTTGAAGTCTCTGGCCGCTGTTGTATTATTTCCAATGTATATTTTCAGATTCAGTGGTAATTGCCTTTTATATTTTTTGTGCTTGTTTGTTTGATGTATACCTGTGTATACAATTTGTTATGTATACATAACAAATTGATGTTATAGCTTTCTGATTTATTTTCCCTTAATTATATAGTATTCATCTCTGTCTCTTATTCCCCCTTTCAGCTGGAAATCCATTTTATTTGATATCAGTATGGCTGCCCCTGCCACTTCTGTGTCCCATTTTCATGTAGGGTTGTTTTCCAACCTTTTAGTTTGAATCTGTGCTTGTTTTTGGAGATCAGATGAGTCTCCTGGAATAAACAGAAAGTTGGAATTTTTTTTTTTCTGATCCAACAGGCCACTCTGTACCTTTTGATTGATGATTTCAGTTCATTAACGTTTCAGTTGATTATTGATTTATCAGGATTTGTTGTCATTATGTTATCTTTAGTTTTGTTTCTTCCTAATTTCTTGTCCATGGGTTTTTTTTTTTTTTTTTTTTTTTGTGGATTTCTTCTCTTTTAGAGAAGAGAGGCACTTTCAGTATTTCTTGTAGGGGTGGTCTAGTTTTGGCAAACATATTTTATTTGATGTGGCAGCAGAGGGGAGGAGCATGGACTCAAACAGTCACTTTTGAGAAAGTGCTGGGGCTAGACTATTTTGTGTTTGTAATATCACGGATGCCCCTCTTGTCTGGGATCTCTGACCTGAGACTGGGTAGTCTGTCACTTCTGTGTATTTAATGTGGTCAGTACCAGTCTTGAGGGGTTGGGGAGATGGAGTGTGGCCTATAGCACTTCTTCTGTTGTCTTCCTTGTTAGGGTCCCAGTCTGTGTGGCTTCTTCTTGATCAAGACTATGTGTTTCCACACCGTTTCTGTGTCTCTTCACCAGCCCCCTGCCTAAGTCAGCCGTCCTCCTGTCTGTGTGTCAGTGTCTCCAGACATTTCTCCCTACTCACCTCTTGTCCAGTGAAGCATGAATCTCTTCTCTGTCCCCTCTGGTACAGTCTGATTGTCGCTGAGATGCAAGAGGTACTTCAGTCTTGCCATCAGCCACAGAACTCACTGCAGTCTCCCTTTAGTCATCAACTGTTACATGTTGCTCTTGGGAGCCAATGAAGGAGGCTCCTCTATCACCATTTTGTTGACATCTCTCAACACATTCTCTTAGTTCTCAGGTGAATTCTTGTATGAAGTACAATAAAATATTTTGAGAAAGAAGCCACATTTATGTAATTTTTATTACAGTGACTTTGTTATTAATATTTTTTAATCTCTTACTGTGGCTAATTTATAAATTAAATTTTATCACAGGTAGGTACGAACAGGAAAAAGATAGTTTTCATAAGACTCAGAATTCATAACTATCTGTGGTTTAGGCATCACTGGGGATCATAGACAAGTGAGGACCACTGTACTTGAATTCAGAGAAGAAGATGGGAGACATAAGACAAATACAGATCCATAGAATTCTGAAATTCGATCTTATTACCATGTTTCTGCTTAGGACTCAGCCCTAGTCTCTATGAGTTTTTCTCCAGTGCTGTCAGCTCCAGCACCTTGGTTCTGGCTTCTAAGCAACCTTTCCTTTTCTATAAGATATACCTAGTATTTGCAATTGAATAGATTTCTTTCTTAAAAGAGATTTATTTTATTTATCCAAGAGCTTGGGTACAGACCAGAGGTGCAGGAGGGTGAGAGAATTCACCAGACAGAGCAGGGAACAGAACAGGTAGACTGGCTGAAAAACACTGCTGAGGGGAGCAGTGGGCGAGACAGGAGAGGTCTCCGCACTATGTAGGTATCTCCCTGGCTGGCCGGGAATCGAACCTGTGCTGCAGAGACTGCAGACAGCTTCACAGTGCTGAGCTCAACACACTGCACCACTGGGGAGGCCCTGAATAGATTTCTTGACCTGTTTCTTGCCTGTAAATATTTGGTATGTCAATTTGTCTGTCTCTGTCTTTTTATTCCAAGTTGACAAATTTCCTTTAAAAACTTTATAAGTTAATGGGCCTCCCCGGTGGCGCAGCGGTTGAGCGCTGGGTTGCGAAGCTGCCCGCGGCCTCGGCGGCGCCGGTTCGATCCCCGGCTGCTCCCCGGCCACCGGAGGAGGGTCCCACATGGTGCGCAGACCTCTCCTGCCGCCCGCTGCTCCCCTCAGCAGTGTACTTCGGTCCTTCTGCCTGTTCTGCTCCCCGCTCTGGCTCTGGTGAATTCTCTCACTCTCCCGCGCTTCTGACTGTACCCAGTGCATGTATAAACAAAACAAGCAAGCAAATAAATAAATAAATAAAAACATGCCTCTATAAAAAAAAAAAAAAAAAAAACGTAAAAACTTTATAAGTTAAAAAAAAAAAACAACTTTCTGAGTGTTCTGTGTATGAATTCATAATTCACTTCATTATACAAAAGCTACTCTTAAAATTATTTCTGTGAAAACATTATGGAAAATATGATTCTTAGAAGTTCTATTTTTTTTTTTTTTTTAAAGACAGGCTGTGCACAACTTGTGCTTATGATGCCCAGGAGGTCTTTTGTCTGTTTGAAAGGGTGTGGTTGCTACTCAAAGATGGCATCCAATGAGCCATACTTAATTGTATTCTTGTCCTTTTATGATCCCCTCCTTTAGCCCCTAGTGGAACCTAGTCACTTCCTTCTAACAAATAGAACGTAATAAAAGTTATGGGACTTCATTTCCAAGATTAGATTACAAAGTGACTTTTCTTCTGTTTTGCTCACCATCTCTTACTCTTTCCTTTTCTTGCACTGATGAAAGCCACTTGCTACGATACAAGCTTCTCAGTGTAGAGGCCCGTCTGGCAAATAACTGAGGGAGCCTCTGGCCAACAATCAGTAAGGAAATGAGCCCTTCAGTTCCACAACCTGAGATGAACTAACTCCTGCCAATTACCACATGAGTGAGTTTATTATCCTCCATTTGAGCCTCCAAATGTGGTGGTAGCTCTGCCCAACACCAGGAGTAAAGTCTAGTGAGTCCAGAAGCCAGAGAAGCCAGAAAAACAATTCCCAAGTTCTTGATCCACAGGAGCTGTAACACAAGAAATATTTGTTATTTTAAACTACTAATTTGGGAAGGAAAGATAAAGTGAGGGAAACAAGAACAAACTGGACAACAAGACAAACTGGAATCTTTGAGGAAAGTTCGACGTTATGATAACAAGCTAGGATCCATAAGGACAAATTGGAACCTATGTCTGTCTGTCTTGATTGTCAACCTTGGTTACATGGGGGCCTGCAGGGTAAGTTTGAACCTTTCACATCCACCTGACTTGGAATTTGTAACTCTGAAGGTAATTTGTCTGGAGCTGGAGGAGCCACAAGCCTGATGTTGCCTTTCACCATAAGGAGAGTTAACAAATAAGCATCATGTATGAGTTACAATAATGCTTGGTTTTGTCCTGACATCCAGAGTATAAAAATGAATACCACTCACTTCTGCATTTCAGATTTTATGCAAATTTCTCTTGTGATGAAGCCAAACTCATAACCATGTAGAGAAAGGAATTCTGGGAAATATATGTCTGGCTTAACTACTTTGAAACAGTACAAAATCATCAATTTTTAAAACTAATACAATACATATATAATTAATCTTATTGAATTTACTTAGTTTGATTTTTAAATAAGATTTGTTTCTTCTCTTTCTACCTTGTCAATCTATACATATAGCACAGGCAAATCAATTGAAACCAGCAATAAAAATGAAAATCACCTGTCACAGGTGATTTACAGGCAAGCTCTGTATAATAAGTCAGGGGTGGACCATTTTCAGTGTTGGAAAATAAAAAACAAGATTTTTGTGTATTTAATTGTTACTTACTAACTTTAAAATGCTATCATGAAAGGAATATGAAATTAATTTTGGTAAGTATAAGCTTTAGTGAGGAAATACAAATAGACAACCATTGACAGTAAAAAAATAAAAGCAGAAGAAAACATGATTTGAAAAAAGAAGAGCACCTGTAATACATTAATCTGGAAAGAAGGTACATCAGTTGGGGCCCACCCTTGAGGAAGATGGGCAAAACCAGATATTACTGTAGAATACAAGCTTGCTTCTGTTAATTATCCAATCCTGCTAATTAAAATTCAGAAAGATACTCAGATTGCTAAATGGAACATGCAAGATCTGGACAGATTTCCTCTTCTACAATATTTTCCATTCAGTCAGCTTCTCTTAAACTGTTCAGTTTTGCATTTTAGAAGGATCATAAAAAATTAAAGTATGCTTAGAAATACTTAAGCAATTTAATGCATTTGTCAAGACCAAAGAGAATAAAGAAAGACTAGTCACTTTATTAAATATTTATTTTTTTGAGGGAACATAGGGTCAAAGAAAAATCCTCTTATTCTAAGGGGTAGTAAATGTGAATAAAAATATTTAATATATGTATTGATTGACTCTTTCAGCAATTATCTGTTGAGCATTGTTCTAAGTGCTGAGTTACAGCAAAAGGACAAAATTCACAATCCAAAATAAATATTTATTAGATGACAAGGTTAACGGTCATGATCTCCAGGTGGTAAGATTACGGATATAGTATATCTAATTGCTAAGTTATGTGAATCAGAGAGAGAGGCTCATAATAGTAAGATTAAAGAAAAAGAGGCCAGTGAACATCAACTACAAATTTCACTACTTGAAATTGCTTTTTAAG
The DNA here is from genome assembly GCF_964194135.1 of Talpa europaea. Lineage (NCBI taxonomy): Eukaryota > Metazoa > Chordata > Mammalia > Eulipotyphla > Talpidae > Talpa > Talpa europaea. Next base: position 95,663,711 of record NC_140071.1, read on the forward strand.
CAACTGACATCACTTTTCTAACAATAAGTGCCTACTTACTTAAATCTTCAAGTCAAATTTTTATAGCCCCTCTTCGTTTCGCACCTGAAAATTCTGTTGTTTTTTCCATGCACGGGGATGCATATTAATTATTTCACTTGACAGTCGCTGATAATTTACTTGTTTAGGTGTTTTTAGCTGTTTCTGGAAAATATTTAGTTCTGGTTCTGCAAACCTTCCTGTGCCTTGTTTTTCCACCTTCTCCCTAAATGATAGCCTGAAATAGTTAACTGATACTGGCTGATGAATTCTTTCAACAAATTTGCGTGACTTCTCTGCCTTAGGCCCTGGTGATCAAGACTGAATAGCATAGACAAGATCTTTTACATTATGAAGCATATATTCTTTTTTTTTAAAGATTTATTTATTTATGCACACAAGAGCTGGGGTACAGGCCAGAGATGCGGGGGCTGAGAGGATTCACCTGAGACAGAGTGGGGAACAGAACAGGCAGACTGACTGAAATACACTGTTGAGGGAGCAGCAGGGAGACACGAGAGGTCTGCTGCACCATGTGGGTTTCTCTCTGGCAGGGCGGGGATTGAACTTGTGCTGCAGAGGCTGCGATTGCATCATAGTGCGCTGCTTAACCCCTTTCTCCACCAGGGAGGCCCATGAAACATATATTCTAACTGTAAGAGAATGAGAGTACATTGTTATCAAATAAATGAAGGACATTTCAAAATGTAACTCAACATAACATTTGAAGGTGCATAGAAAGAATTTTTCAAAGTATCTTTTTCTTGTCCCCTTTGAATTTCTACCTTAGTTGGAGGCCTAATTGGAAGAACATTAAAAGTCTCATCCAGTTTAAAGTTAATACAATCAAATGAATTAAATAGTCCTTCTAGGATAGTGGTTTTCAAACTGTGGAGAGTATCAAATTTTGATGGGGAATTTGATAAAAGCATCAGATTCCAGACTGCAACGAAATTTTCAGCTGCAGCCTAATCCGCAAAACAGTAGGTTTCTCCTTGGCTTCTCGCTGGTAATGCCTCCCCTATGGTGCAGGCATGAGCAGAGGGGCCAGAAGGCTGAGGGCTTGAGTTACAGGCTGACACTATGGGAAGATGTAGGTTGTTTAGTATCGATAGTTAGGCTATCTAGATACCTGCTAAGCCCAGATAGGGGATGCACTGGTGTTTCTTTGGACCACCAGTCTATCTGTCAGCAGCCTAAGGTTCTGTGAGCTCAATGCCCACTGAGCAATCCATGATTTCTTTTCTTTTTTTTAAAGATTTATTTATGCATACAAGAACTGGGGTACAGGCCAGGGATGTGGGGGGTGAGAGGATTCACCAGAGACAGAGTGGGGAACAGAACAGGCAGATTGACTGAAATACACTGCTGAGGGGGCAGCAGGCAAGTCAGGAGAGGTCTGCTATGCCATGTGGGTAGCTCCCTGGCCACGGATAGAACTTGTGCTGCAGTGGCTATGGGTTGCTTCATAGGTTGAGTCTTAACCCCTTGTGCCTCCAGGGAGACCCCATGGTTTCTTGAGGCTGTATGTGGGTCCATCCTGTGAAGGAGACTTGGAAGTCCTGCAAGCTCTGAGGGTGAGGGGTTAGTACCTAGCGTTTACCAAGCAAGCCGCCACCAGTCACAGGTCATTCAGCTCAGCTTCTGGTAGTTCTTCCTCATGGGGGGCATTGCTTCCCTGTTGCAGTGGGCTAGGAGCTGGAGTGGAAGCCCTGGGGGAGAGCTGGTGGAGGACGGGCAGGTACTTCTCCTAGTGCCCCGATATCATTCCAGGAAGGATCTTTTGTCAGACTTGCCTACTGGGTCTCACCATCTCTACTCAATTCCGCTTGAAGGCTTCTATTGTCAAGTCTACAGCTGTCTTCCAAGAGCAGTTGCTCGCTTGATGATGTCCATCTGCTGTGACCATGGAGGAATACAGGCAGGACGCAGGCTGCTGCTAGTTCTCCACCTTATATCCAAACCCTCTGTCTAGTACTTTCCTATACTTTCAAATGAATCTATTTTATTTTCTTACACAGAATTTAAAGGATCTATTGGTTTCTCAAATTCTTCTGTAGATTCTGGCTGCTTTTAAAAATTGAAGCTATACCTTAACATAAAACCTCAAAAGTTCATGTTAGTATGTTAAATAGAAGAGTACATGAGACCAAAATGTGCACAGGTATGATAAATTCCATCATTTGAATCAATGCGATATAGATAAATTATCCAGAAATTTCCAAATTTATAGAAAATTCAGGCATTGTCATTGTCTTTAAATTTTTATGTGGGCTCATCAATATTATGCAACATTTTGACCTTTACATCAAGCTCAATCTGGCATACTGTTATTCCTGAGAATTTTAGTGTTCATCAGGGAAGTTAGGGAGAGGGAAATTATAGGTGTTAGATTATTTTTCTGCCTATATTCTAAAGGAAAACCTACAGAGTTAGGTAATATATAATATCAAGACTACACCAGGTAGCTTTTTTTATAGATATATTTATTTATGCATACAACAACTGGGGTACAGGCCAGAGGTGCGGGAGTGTGAGAGCATTCGCCAGAGACAGAGTGGGGAACAGAACAGGCAGACTGACTAAAATACACTGCTGAGGGCATCAGCGGGCTAGACAGGAGAGTTCTGCCATGCTATGTGGGTAGTGTCCTGGCCAGCTGGGGGGATCTTATTCATGCTGCAGTAGGTATGGATAGCTTCACAGCGCTGTGCTTAACCCCTTGCGCTACCAGGGAGGCCCTTCAGGAAGCTTTTGTTTTAACCTGATATTATCCTATCTTATATGCTACTCTTATGGTACTCCATTGCTCTCTGATCACATGCCTGCTTATTTTCCCAAATCTTTTAATGTGCTCAATCATCTTTGAACTAACCAATGGGAAGTTTAAGAGAAAAGTGACCACTGTAACATTTGCTATCAGTGTTTAGAGGGGCACCGTATTAGAGATATTAGTATAAATCTATAAGGTGATATTTTCTTTATTTCCAATAAGAATTAATTTAGTTTGACTGATAGTAAACCTCTTGGTGGTGCTGAGAATTTCATTTTTGTGCAAATGAAATGGAATAATCTTGAATTTTATTTATTTATTTATTTATTTTTATAGAGGCATGCTTTATTTATTTGTTTGCTGGTTTGTTTGTTTGTTTTGTTTATACATGCACTGGGTACAGTCAGAAGCGCGGGAGGGTGAGAGAATTCACCAGAGCCAGAGCGGGGAGCAGAACAGGCAGAAGGACCGAAGTACACTGCTGAGGGGAGCAGCGGGCGGCAGGAGAGGTCTGCGCGCCATGTGGGACCCTCCTCCGGTGGCCGGGGAGCAGCCGGGGATCGAACCAGCGCTGCAGAGGCCGCGGGCAGCTTCGCAACCCAGCGCTCAACCGCTGCGCCACCGGGGAGGCCCATCTTGAATTTTAAAAAGTAGGAATGTTCAAATTATAATTGCTATTCCTTATTCTCCTTGTCTTACTGTCAACCACATCTCACTTGTATTGATGGGTCAGGGAAATGCAGACAATTGTTACAAGTTGTAAATTTAGGACATACTCAAAATGTGGGAATAGGCAGCAATTGCAAAATTTTACCACATCTTTGTGAAAACTGACTGAATGATATGACGAAAGTCACTCTGATATTATTTCCTTAAAAAGTGTTAATTGAACATGAGATCAAGAAGAATTCCATACTAAATCCACTTGGCCTTTAATACTTTAGATTAAATGAAGAGATAAGTCATTTTCTTGAGTTTTTCCTTTTTCGTTGTGCTAACTAACATTCCCTCACAAAGAGAATCTAACAGATCCAAATGCTTTTTGTGCAGAAATATCAGATCGGGGATAGGGATGCATAGACTACTCTTTCTCTTTAAACAATAAAGATAAATGAGAGAGGAGGAGGAGTCTATGAACATCTGAATGCAATCTCAAATTTCCACTGAAGAGATTGGCAAGTGGATAGTTCATAATGAAGAGAAAATAAAACCCTTTGACCTCCAGTTTATTGCCTAACAATTTTTTCAGCAAAGACCTGCGACACATTCTGGTCAACCTAAAGGCCACTGGCGGCCATGGAAGCTAGGATGCACTTACACAGGCGGTCTTGTCTCTTCAAGCTAATAACTGGACTCCATCTAGCGGTCAGAATGACAAACTGGGTTCTAGTGGCTTACCTGAAGAGGCTGCCCACCAAAGCTAACAGACCAGAGCTGTTTTGGAGATCTGACACCTCTTAATTGTCAGGGGGTCCTGGTGACTAAAAGAAGCAACAACAAAACCCTGAGTCTTGAATCAGGTGCTCAGACCTCATTTTGCAGGTAGGAGCCTGTGGTGGCTGAGGGTCTGCAGGCTAAGCAGTACTTTTGCATCCTTTCAGCCAGCCCCTCTCTGGGGGTTTTCTGTGATGGCTAGTGGAAGGAGGACTGAGTGTTAGGAAAATTGTCTCTACTGTGTGACCTTGGGAGGGTCTGTGGGACTAAAGCTCTAGGGGACAGTTCCCTTGTGACTGAGATGAGAGGGTGAGACATAGAGTTTTTTGTTTATAAATTACCTGCCAGACCCCGTGCTGGGTGCTATGAGGCTATAGGAATTTGATGTTCAAGAGAAGAGATAGAAGTTTAATGAAAATTTTGTTATAGAGGATGCTAAGATCCAGACTGGAAGTCCACAAGAGAGTTTCATGTAGGCGTTTGAAGGTTAGAAAACATAGGTGGTAGAGGAAGAGATTAGGTAGAATATTGACTTGTGTCGGTGACTACCCTGACCCTATCCATGCCCATATCTAATTGCTATGTACGTAGATTTAGAAGTCTATCCACATGTAAATATATATATATGCATATTTACACAATTTAAAAATATGGATGATGACCAGGGGAAAACATTTGGAAAATAAATAGAAAAAAAAATTCATTTTGTTAATGTGTAGGGAATTCTAATAAACTAATATCAAAATACAAACACCTTGATGACAAAATGAGCAAAGGATGTGAATAGACCACTCTCCAAATAGAGCAACAGATATTAAAATCTATATTAAAAATATATCTACTTTCACTCATATCAGGAATTTAGAAAACCTAAATATGGGACCAGGAAAAAGACTAATTAATACAAAGTAAAAATCAAAATCAACAAGCAACTATAAGCCAGAGACACACTGGAGGGGGGGAGGTTCGGGGAGAGGAAGGACTAGGATCAAAATAAAAGGGGGTGCAATTGTATGGGGAATATAACCAAAATGAAAATGCATACATTGTGCAAAAATGAAAAATGAGGTAAGAATTATATAAAATAAAATATTTTTAAAAAAGAATAAGTTATTACTACTAAGCACAACACTCCTAATCCTTGAGAATATTTAAGAATCTTTATCAGAAGCAAGCGGGACACCAGTAACTCTGATCTTTTCCAAATAAAATAACTTTGTTGAAAAAAAAAAGTATCTACTCTTACCAACAATTAAATAAAAAGTGAAATTCTAAGTAATAAACTAGTTGGAATTGCTACTTAAATATTATTCCGTTAACTAAAGCTAGTTGTTAATATAATAGAGTTTTATGGTTAGAGCAATAAAGTTTGAAAGGATGAATAAATCGCTAGGATGGAATGGGTCTTGGAGAAAATGGGTAAAAATACTGACGATGGAAATGAATATTGCAATGAATATTGTTAATCTATCTGGATAAAGCCTGGCAATAAGAATCAAATGCTTTAGAAAGTAGAATCTCTGAAAGTTTTTTCTAACGAAACTATTGTTGGACAACTACACAAATATATTTGTAATAATCTTCACTATAGCAGTTTTTATAATAGCAAGAAATGGTAAAAATAAAAAACTAGCAACACTAAAGAGCTTGCTATTTGGGAGTGGTTAACAATTGTAGAATAGCTATGTAATAAAGTATAACTGGTAATTAAAATTTACATAGGTATACATTTATAATATAAAAATATTTTTAAGGAGAAAACAGCATACAAAAGAGTATATTCACTATGCTATTATTTTGCTAAAGTAATAAATTGTGTATGACATGGACTAATATGGAAAATATCCCAAAAGACATAAATTAATGTTACTGGTGACTGGCTCTTGGTGATAAAATTATAGATAATTTTCACTTTCTTACTTCACCTTTCTTTGTTTTCTGTATTTCCCAAAATTGTGAAAAATTACTTATCAGGTAAACCAATTAAGCAATTTTTATTGAAAATGGGAATAAAGCCTGGGCAAATGGGACAAATTTCCATGAAAATCTTTAATGCTTTTCACAATGTTTCCTAACCTGAAAGTATAATTTCCTGCTTCCATTTATCGTACTGCAGAGATAAATAAAGGGCTAACGAAATAAATGTATCTTTCACAGACCATAAAAGTTCCATTTCACTGGTGAAAAATTCTCTCTTCTCATGTCCCTTAGGCATTATATTAAGGCTCCATATGGAAGGAGGTAAAAAGGAAACTTGCAAAGACACAAAGATAGTCTCTGAAAGAGGTCAGCCAGCAAAGGTACAACATCTTTACCTACGGGTTGGGCCTTGTGGTGTGTGCTAGGGTCAGAACTAAGGTGTCGTGGAAAATTGGTGTGTGAGACCTGAGCCTAGACCAGGTGAGGGCAGGACAGTGGAGCCTTTCTCAGGTCTGATGACATCCAGAGATGTCATGGTTCAGTCTCAGTTGTCTCTGTCTGAGCAAGTGGTAGGCTATCCTCTGCTTGTCTGAATATGGTCTTCATTACCCTTAGTATTTTGTCAAACATTTTTGTTGTTAGTTATGAACATTTTAAAAAACTAAAGTATAAGTTACATTAATTTCAGGTGTATAACATAATGATGGCACCTACTTTTGTATATATATTATATATTATTAGTATAGATTGCAAAATGATCTCCATAGTAAGTCTAGTTAACCATCTGTTACCATACAATTACACATTTTTTTCTTGAGATAAGATCTTTTAAGAGCTCCTGTCTTAGCAAGTTTCAAATATACAATAATTACTTGGCAACTGTAGACACCATGCTGCACATCACATCCCAGGACTGTTTATTTTATAATCTGCTGCTTCAAAGGGTCACACACACCCTTGTGTTTGAATCCTGGCATTACTATTTAGTCTTTATGATCTTTGGGCAAGGAACTGAACTCTCTAAAATTTAAGGTACCTTATGTGTACAGCAGGAATGATGCTATTTTTGTGATGGGTGAGGTGTCATATGTAGAGTACCTAGCACTATGCTTGGCACATAGTGAACAAAAATTAGGCTTTTCCTGTATATTTAAGTAAAGCAGGTATTAACCTCCATCAGACCTAAGTTAAGTGGCCATATAATTTATCAAATAAGTGAAATCATTTTTGAGAGTGGGGGGGGGAGCTTTAGTTACCCAGATGTAAGACATAATCTGGGAACTGATCAGACAGGGAAAATTGAGATAAATGCTTATTCCGGCTATACTCTTAAGCTGGACACCATTCACAATGGTTTGGTGCTTTATAATCAGTACCGAATCTGGATGACTTTTATGGGATAGGAGTTTGGGGGTCTGATGATGCCCTGAGCACATATCTATGGTGCACTTATGTTGCATTGCTATTATTTGCTTACACATCAGTGTCCCCAGGGTGTGTTATGTGACTTTACATCCCTGGTGTCTAGCATATTGTACATGCTCAATAAATGTTTATTGACTTTAGGACCAGATGCCCAAGAACTATTAGTATCAGATGCCAGGAAATGGTTCCTGCACTTTCTGGGTGGTTCCTGGCAATATGCCCAGATTTCCAGCAATTGGAAAATTGCACTATGATGGTCAGCCTGAGGCAGCAACAATTATCTCTACTGCCTCCTGGATCAAGAACAGAGATCTTCCAATGGCTGTTCTCCTTACAATGTACATACTGGGGATTTTTGAGGGGACTAGGGCAACACCTGACCTTGGCATTCTGCTTTGCTTGCTGAAACACCTGTTGAGTTCATCAGGTGAACCTGATGATCTTGAAGTACCAAGATCATCTTATTTTCACTTGTATTCTTGGCTCTTATAAATTCCCAGTGGGCAGAACTCAACAAATAATTGTGGAATGAATACATCAATATAGGGAAAAGGAAATAATTATAAGGAATTAAAACACAAAAATGGGGAGAGTATTGTAATTTTGCTGATCAATTTAGAAAATTAACTTACCTTTGGGCCTTATTTTCAATACCTTACTGTTTGGCACCATGTATACCAGTTATATAACAAATTGTCTTACTTATAGAATAAGTCTATGAGTTTTAATGGTTACACAATTTCCTTTGGAGTCAGATGAATCAGAGTTCAAATGGAATCTATATACTTTTCATTGGCTATTAGGTCTTAAGCATTTACTCAACATCTCTAAGTCTCAGGCTGTCCTATGGTCAAGATTAAGCGATCTGTTGTGAAAAGAAATTAGCATTGTCTATTTCTTAATAAATGACAAATATTATTATGCATATCAAAGGTTACTTTAAAATTTTTATAACTTTGTTTCTGTTGACTTCATAATACTTTAAAGAGTATAATCAACATTCTTATTCATAATTGGAAAAACCAAGAAGATTAGTTTGGATTATTGGAAATTGAGGATGAATTGATAGGTACAGTACATACAAAGCAATGATAACAGAAGTTGTGTAGTATTTTATAGTACACAACATAAATTCAAATGCTGGAACAATCTATGGACTGTTGGTAGGTTTCTGTGCATTACTGTGGATTGCATTTATTCTTCACCATATTCTTGGGAGTTCCCGTGAACACTGAAAACCATGTGTAACTCATTTACCTGGCTGATTTAAGAGGAGTTTGATAGCTTCCAAAAGTTTCCACTCTCTCTTTCCTAGCCAGAAAATCAAAATGCAGGTGCATCAGAGAGATTTGTAGAGTGGGGGAAGATATTTAGAGAAACATTTTTTTTCTGACTGCCTGACTAACTCACTGTGTGTGTATGTGTGTGTGTGTGCATGTTTGTCTGAACATACAGGCATCTATGTGTCTATCTACACATGATACATGAGAAAGAGGTAATGGAAAGTCTCTTCCTGCATCTCTCTTTTCAATGAGAGAGAGAGAGAGAGAGAGAGAGAGAGACCATGACCGAGAGAATATAAGTTATTTTGAGTCATGCAAGAATTTCAAATCAAGTTCTTAGAACTCTTCACTCCCTATATTTAAAGAATCTTATTTACTAAGTCTACTTAGTTTACTACTTAAATAAGATCCCTTAGTTATGGGTTTCTCAAACAGAATTTATGAGCACTTCCCAACCTTAACACTATATATCCACACTAACATATTATCATATTCTTGTTTGGTTATTGCTCACAGTTTTCACTTCAAAAATCTTGTTATTAAATCATGACTCAAAACTGGTTTGTAAGAAAGAATGAATAATTCAGTACTCATTTCCATTTCTCTACTTTTGTAGATGAGATATTGAGATAAATATCCAAGAATTGCAAAGACATTTTCAAAACATAGCTAAGATACATTTCACACCTGTGATTCCATTCTAAATCCAGAAATGTTAACATTTACAGTTAGTTGACACAGGTTTTTATACCTTGGGATTTGTAAAGAAAATTTAAAGGGTTTTAGAGGGAAACTATCCTTTGGAAAACAGAAAACAAATCTATTCCCTAGGTTATAGAGATTGGAGATTTCCCCTCTAAAACTGAAGCATCTCTGTGCAAACATCCAGCATTACATAGAGAAATAACTAGGGAATTTGAGATGGATGGTGTCTATTTCATACCCACAACTTTATCTTAGTAATGAAAGTGATTATCCTCCTGATGTTATTATTTTTAAGTATTTATTATTTATTTTGATAGCCATCTGTCCCAAAGAAAAGAGTAATAATAAATTTGGGGGTACAATTTGCCTGTTTATAACAAAAGCATAAAATTTTAATAATATGGTCATGTTTAAATAACATTTTACATGGTTGTATTGCTATTCTTTTGTTATTCACTTGTAGAAAAACGTATTGAACAGATTTATCATCAAAATAGAATTAAAATAACATTGAGAAACAGAACAAAATGATTTAATATTTAATTTGTTATCTCTCTACCTATCAATCAATCATCTATCATTTATCAATAGTACACATATTCCAAATGTACAGAAAGGGCAACAAAAAAACAGTTTCTTCAAAGGTGGACTGGATGGATTAGGAATAACTGTGGATAGATTTAATGTTTTCATCCTAAATTGTTTAGAATTAACGGAAAGGCTTGCTGAGAGTTTTCTGAGGCCGGTAATGTAATGCCGGAAAGAGTGGCACAGCTGCCTTTGAATGGTAATTAACATTTGTATTATAAATAGCAGTTGAGTAGATTCTGGACCCAGTGCCAGGAGAAATGACCTGAGGCAGATTTTATGTCAGAGAGTGATTAACATACAATTGAAAAGAAGGATGGATTATAAATTACATTTTGTAATTTTATTTTTAAATTTTGGTTCACCACAAGGACCCTCTACCTTTTATCGCATTTCAGAGCCTGCCTATTGGAGGAAGGAAGATCTTCCTATTTGATAGCAAAAGTTGTTTAGATGACGGACATAAAATAGACAATTATTTTTTGTGAAGAATCAAAGTGAAACTGCTTCCTGTTTATCCCTTAGATTGTGCTGTCCAAGAGAACATTCTGTGCTGATGCAAATATTCTCTACCTGTTCTATTCAGTCAGGTAGCCACTGACTACCTTTGGCTATTGAGCACCTAATGTGTGGTTTGTGGCCTGAAGAGCTGAATTTTAAATTTTATTCAAATTAAAATCAAATAGCAAATGATTGGTGGTTGTTTAGATTCAAGTTCTTCTAACTCTTTCATCTGCTGAGGGAATTTTTCTGAACAGTTTAGTGTTATAGATGCTAAAGCTTTAAAACCTAAGTCAAAACTGAAATTTAAACTGCATTTCATTCAATATAGTGAAAAATCTCATGTTTAGAGTCTTTCATTTTAAGCAGTGTTGTTTATATTGATTAATGTATAAATTACTATTTAGGATCTCTTGTCTTTATTGGTCATCATAGTAACACTTATCAAATTCCCAGTGTTCAAAATAGACATTTTTCTTTTTTGAGTAAGAGGCTTACAATCAGGTAATTATTTTTCATCAATACTTATGTCATTTTCCTATAGAGTCACTAAACTTAAAAGAAAATCCTTTCAGTAATTAAATGTGCATTGTGTGGTTACACTCATTCCATATCTCACTTATTTTTTTTTTTTTCCTTTCTGTTCTAATTCAGATTTGTAAACCATTTTGTATGTGCCTGATAACCACTCTAGAGGCTATTTAACTCCTCACCAATTCAGATTTTATTCCATAAAGTACCAGGAAGTTGAGAAAGAATGATAACAAGGTCTAAGATTCTGTAAGACTCACATTTATAAAAATAGAAGTTCCATAGATTCAGTTATTCCAAATTTGGGTATTTACCCCTGAAATTAAAAAAACATTAATTTGTAGAGATATATTATTTATAGTAGATAAGAGCTGCAAACCAACTAAATACCCATCAGTAGAAGGATAAATAATATCTGTATCTATATATCTATATCTATATATATACCACATTATAAAAAAAGAAGGAAAAAGTAATATCCTCCCATTTGCAACAAAATGGATGGAGTTAGTGGGTATTAGGTTAAGTAAAATAATTCACTCAGAGAAAGACAAATGATATATGATTTCACTTGTATGTGGTATATAGAGAAAATAAACAAATAAACTAAATAATGCAAAAATCAACTTTAGACCATAAGATCAATTATTTGTTAACAGAAGGATAGTAATGGTAAATCAAGTCAGTGGGGACAATTGTATGGTGAAGGTTAGAACTGGACTTTTAGTGGTGAACTTAATGTAGTAAATACACATTGATTTATAATAATGCACACTTGATGTGCCTCCTCTGGTGGCGCAGGCGGTTGAGCACAGCGCTCTGAAGCTGTCTGCAGCCTCTCGGCATGGATTCGATCTCGGCGGGCCCAAGAATCCCACATGGCACTGCTCCTTTCAGCAGTGTATTTCAGTCAATCTGCCTCTTCTGTTTCCCGCTCTGTCTCTGGTGAATCCTCTCACCCTTCCGCGCATCTGGTCTGCACCCTGGTTCTTGTATGAATGAATAAATAAATCTAAAAAATAATAAAATAAAATAAATATAATAATGCACACTTGAAACATATATTATGATCCAATGTTACCTCAATTTTCAAAAATGAATTTTAACTTTAATATGATATCTTAATTTAAATAAGTATACTCATGTTTATTGAGATGACTTCTCTCTTATTCTCAAAGATTGGGGTCCTTTTCTCATGTATCCAAGTTGTAGTCAAGCAGAATCCAGTAAAGGAGTCTGTTACAAGGCTGTCAAAAGACTGAAGTGTTTTATCTTGATGATGAGTTCTACCTCTCAATTCTGTAACTAGTTGAAACAGGAGAGAATTTGAAAACAGCTCCCATATCATTCTGCTAGCAGAAATGGGATCTACTGATGACATAGAGGCAACTGTGACTTCAAATACTCTCAGCCCCATTTACCAAGCCCAAAATTTCTCTTTGTAATTTTTTTGCTATCCTTTAGAAGTGTTACAAAATGAGCTTAAGATCAAAGGGTGTAGAACACACAGATCCCAAGGGCTCAGTTATCTCTTAACACATGCCCACTTAACTTAGCCAGGCAGACTATCTATCTCTGTGCTTTGAAATCATCCAGACAATTCTGACAGCCTGAGTTTTCCCATTCATGCCATTGACACTGAATTTGAACTCAACTTCCATACAGCATATAGCCATGTGACTGTTTCAAATGCCAACATTTTGATATTGTGGCATTATTTTCTCCCATTTCTAACAAATTACATGATTTAATGAAATTGCCCATGCTGGACCCAATTTTAAAAGTTCATGTATGATGATGTGTATGTATATCAGTGTTTATAGTGATGGAAAATCTCCAGAAAGCAGGACCGAAGTCCTATAAACACTAAAATATTTCTGTTAAGTAAGTCCACTTTGGGAAAAGCTCTGTCACATGGGTTTTGCACATAATTGCCTCACCTCTGGACTGCTGCTTTCACATCTGGCTTAAGCCCCGTGAGGTGGAGGCTGGTTTTCACTGTAACCCGATGGCAGTTTGCCTGTGTTTTGAGTTTGAAAATGTAGTTGGTTAAAATTTTGAAACAAGGGGTTGGAATTTAACCATACTTCCCTCCCTGCTTCAATGACTTGGAGGTGGAGCCAACATCTGTGTGCATGTTTGTGTGTGTATGTGTGTGTGCTGGTTATGGGACAGGGTGAAGAGAGTGTGGGAAAGGAAAACACCTGCTACTCTCTAATTTAACTATTTCCAGGACGGAATTTCGGAATTTCTTGTCGTCAGCAATGTTTCAATACCCCAGAAGGAAGTACAGACAAAATGAAAACCAAGTTGTTGCAAAATTAAAATTAACAGTGTTAAGGTATGTGTGTCTGGGGTGGAAGGGGCGCTTTATTTTATTAATTATAGGTATCCTCAGGTTTTCTCACAGAACAAACATCCTAATAAGCAACAGCTCAAATACCCAGAAAATTATGACATCGGGCTTGAGGCAAACCAAAGATGAATTTTCTTTCCATATCCTCATATGAACCTGGCAAAAATAGACAAATAGGCATAGTAAGTGAGGCAGAGGAATTTGTGCAAAAATCCCAACTGTTAACTGAAATGATAACTCCTAAAATGATAGCATTTGCTATTTTTAGGTTCATACTACATATTCAGTACAATTTAAAAAGTGTTAAGAAAGTCACTTGATCCCATCCCCCACCTGTCCATAAATGGGGTTTCTGCTTCTGCCCCACTTGCTAAAAGTAAAAGTAGTGTAAAACATTGCAGGTTTCCCCATCCTCTCATGGTTTTTCCCCTCAGAGAGAGGTGCACTATACCTAGTAGTGAAGAAAATCGATCATTCAGCAATTGGTTCATAACTTTCGGTGGGGTCATGATAAGATTAGAGGTTATAATCACTGGTGCTCTGATTCTTTTGGACTCTCTAGGCTTAATGTGATACAGGGACAGTTATAATTGCCCATGTGATGATGTTGTCACAGAACCAATCACTCTGATGGTATGATGACCTGCTCAGTATTCCTCAGACACATGTCACACTGGTAGCAACTGGCAGTGTTTGGATTCAGATGCATTTTGTTTGATCTGAAAGTTCATACTCTCTTCATTATGTTACAAAGATTCAAATGTATTTATATACATTTGTATATACATTATATACAAAGGTTCTAATGTATTTATATAGCCCTGGGCATATTCAACAGTCCAGTATATCAGTCAAGATTCTTTGGGTTGTAATTTACAGACATTGTCTCAAACTTGCTCACATAAGAGTGAGTACTTTTTTTGTGATTTCAGGGATAGCTCATGTCACCCAGGGACAGGAAGTACAGTTTACGACAGACAGGAACAGAAACTGGAATATCATCAGGAAACAAGGTGACTGCTCTCCTCACCCCATGGGGATTTATGCTCTATCCTATTCATTTTCTTTCTCTGAGCAGTGGGTTTTAAAATGTCACATGTCTGGTAGAAAACACTTATAAGCTTCTTTACCAGCTCTCCTGATAAATAACCTCCCAAATGTACCATCATTGGTTGATAACCAGCTCTGCCAAATGTCCATCTCTGTCCTGTGTTAGGGAACACAAGCCTGTTGGTGAAGACCCGTTTGTGGAGTAGGGCGTCATGAATACACCCAAATGGTATAATCACAGAATGTCTACATCTCCTCATTTGAAAAATGGGAAGACTAGACAACTTAATAATAATATGACATATTTTATCCAAAGGACACAGAAATATTAATTCAAAAGGGCACCTTCACCCCTATCTTTATAGTAGCACTATTTACAATAGCTAAGGTATGGAAACAACCCACATGCCCCAAAATAGATGGCTGGATCAAGAAGATGTAGTACATGTACACAATGGAATATTACTCAGCAATCAAAAAAGATAAATTCATGCAATTTGCAGCAACATGGATGGAGCTATAAGGGATCATGCTCAGCGAAATAAGCCAGAAAGAAAAAGAAAAATACCAGATGGTCTCACTCATAGCAGGAATTTAGAAAACCTAAATAAGGGACCAGAAAACAGACTAATTATAATAAAGTAAAAACCAAAATCAACAAGCAACTATCAACCAGAGACACAGTACAGTATGGTGGGTGGGGGGAGGAGAGAGTAGAATCAAAATAAGGAGGGTGGGAATTGTATGGGTTGATAACCAAGATGAAAATGCATACATTGTGCAAAAATGAAAAATGATGTAAAAATGTATAAAATAAAAAAGAAAAGAAAATTTAAAAAATATTTTAAGTAGTAATAAAAATAATAAATATTGGTAGCAACTACATCTTTGTTTTGTTTTAGGTGCTTGGCAAAGCCATTTCCATGAGTTATCTCATTAAATATAGTATTAACCTGATGAGGTAACAAGTAATATTGTCCTATTTTACAAGTGGTATCAGTGAGACCTGAGAGGTTAAGGAAGTTTCCAAAGATGATCTGTAAAGTGACTTATAGTTCCAAAATGCTGTGGTTCTTTATTAAACATCATCGTCTGAATAAATCTCGCAAAGATAAGCATATTTTATTTCTTAATGTTAGGTCATTATTTTTTAAAGAAAGCTATAGCCTAAATAAAAATTGTCAAAATACATCTCAATGATCAAATTAATTATATTTAGATACCTAATTTTCTAAAAGGGATACAATGACTGATGAAATTAAGTTATTGTCAAAATAGTCAGTAAATCTTCCAGAAAAAAAAAAAAATTCCAAGTAGGAAATGTTGAGTTTGTGGTTAAAAAAAAAAAAAAAAAGTAAGTTGGGCCTCCCCCGGTAGTGCAGGCGGTTGAGAACCGTATTGTGAAGCTGTCCACAGCCTTTGCAGAGCCGGTTCGATCCCAGCCAGCCAGCGAGGGTCCCACATGGCACAGCAGACCTCACCTGTCTCGCTTGCTGCTCCCCTCAGCAGTGTATTTCATCAGTCTCTGTTCTCCGCTCTGTCTCTGGTGAATCCTCTCAGCCTCCGGTGCATCTGGCCTGTACCCCGGTTCTTGTATAAATAAATAAATAAATCTTTTTTTAAAAAAAAAGAAGAGGGAGGAAGGAAATAAGGAAGGGAGAGAGGAAGGGAAGGAGGTAAGGAAGATCAAAGCAAATAGGAAACAAATAAAAAATCAAATTGTTTCTCAAATTTGAAAGACATGTGTTTTCCTGTCAGGGGTCTATTGTTTCACAATGTTATTTTCAGAGTTGGCTATGTTACTCCATTCATGTTATCCTTTGAAAAGTTTCAACTCTGTGCCCAGACCTCTTTTCAAATGCAGCACAGCTGAAAAAGTTTCAAAAATACAGTCTTTCCCAATGATAAATAGAAAAGAATGGGGAAATGTTCAATTAAGCAATTTTTATTTTCATACAGTATAATGAAAAGCTCTCCATTACTGCAGGAAAGTGATACAAATTCAGCAAAGCTCGTACATCAGTAGTGAAGTGTCCTTCACAGTTTCGCTGCAATATGCCCCATTTATGGATTTAACTGAAGACCAAATTTCATTTTGCATGTAATAACCATAGTAAAAAGATTTTTTTCCTCACCATCTAAGGATGGACATTATTACAATTATAGGAAGGCAACAGTCATTAAATAAATTAGAAGCATCTTTAAAGTTTTTCCATATACATATATAATATATATATATATTCAATTGCTGGCAACTGTACAAGCATTAACTCCTTAACTAAAACATTTACAGAAACTAGTATGGAAAACTGAAGGGAAGCCTTGGTTTTTAGAAAAGAAGCGCTGTTTAATCACCTATGAGCTACTTTAAAATACGATTCTTAAGGGGAAAGAAGCTATACAGAGAAGTCAGACTTAACCCAAGATTGCTTATTTAATCTTACACATCAGGTGTGCATAGCTAGCTATTTCTCTAACCTAACCTTGATTTAACCAGGAAGTTAATATCCAGATGTTAGTTACTTGTTAGCATAGAAAAAATTGAAGGCAGGAAGACTAAATTGAATTATGTTATTCTACAAAACTGTTTATGACATACTGATAATTGCATTATACACATATCATTGTCTACGAAAATGTTAAATGGTCAACAGAAACTTTAAGGTAAAGATCTTAGTGAATAAATGATTATCATTTAATCTATAGCTAGATGAGTATAAAAATTATCTGGAATATTGTAGGCCAGAGATAAGGGGAATCCAATCTTCCAGTTTAAATTCTTCAACCCCAAATCCTGTAAATTGCATATTATTTACACAAATTACACTAAAATACTTTGAAAATTCTATATTGACATCAAAAATTCTATATGACATCAGCAGCCCCTGAATTTGAATTCGAGAGAACGATTATTGAAAAAACAATTCCTTTTTTAAGTGACTATGTGTTTTTGTTCTCACATTTAGGAATGGGAATGGAGGATGGTTGGGAGAGTGGAGGGGGGAGGAAGAAGGAGACTGAGAGGCAGAAGGTGAGGGACGTATGACTGAGGAAATGGCACTTATACTCTGTTCTCACTACTGTCACTTCATAGTAATTATATAGACATTAATACCTAGCAAATTGTTAGTCACTCAATTTTCTGACTATTTTATATAAATTTGTATTAATGTATTAACTCACTTACTGTAACACCCATAGGTGAACAGTAAGCCTTTTATTCTTTGGGAATAAGATATTTCTCACTAATACCATAATAGGTCCTCAACACATTAGTGAAATGATGTATACAAGACCTTCCAGAAATAACTATGAGCCAAAACTAGTTTGATTGCTAAGGAACTAGCTACGCTCTTTCCTTGTATAATGATTTTTCATTTACATTGCTACTGAAAACAAAATCTTAATTTCTATTTGGAAATTTTTTGGGATATTTTTGACCATTGGAAGGATTTTATCTCTAATAAGTAGGCATCAAATCAAAATAAGATAGTAACAGGCATTTGGATAGAAGAAGTTTAAGAAGTAATACTGGGAATTGCTAGAGGTTTAGGATGATATATCTCTAGAAAAAACTAAATTAAGAATTCTATCAAATCTGCCAATGAAAAAGTTTTCTTTATTGAAAGACAACAGGACCAGGTTATGGTGACCACATACTCACTTGCTTCTATTACATAATTTTGCTTTCTAAAATTTATTTTAAAAGTTCTCTTATTCCTCCCTCATTTTGAATCATAAAATTTATGTTATCAGAATAAAAAATGAACTACAAAAACCATAGGAACTCAGCCACCAGAACTTAATTCATTATTTACAACTCGTGTGTCTCATTCTCTGAATTAATATGCACTGAACTTTGTGTATTACCAAAGCGTGAAAGAGCTTCTTTTTAAATTGGTTCTCTTCTTTTTATGGGTTTCCAGTGAGATGGAAATACTACTTACACTAAAGCAAATGCTGTACTTACTAACACTGAAGTGTAGGATGTTTTTGCCTTTGGTTTATGAACAGACATACTTGCAGTGTTTTTAGCGCTATCACCATCATCCATTCTAGGAGGATACGAATGAAATAGCTAGTTTTACAAATCCAAGCTTTCAATACCAGAAGGATCTTCCGTCCTAACGAGTTAGTCTCTACATTTTACCAATGAGGACACTAAAGACAGTTATTGCCTTTTACAAAATAAATGCTCAGTGAATAATCATTAAATGATGACCCATCAAAAATAGTGAGAAGCAGAGACACAACAAAATCCCGTGTCTTCACAGCCTCTGAAATGGTTTAGTAATTTCTAATCAGCAGAGATGAAGATTAAAACAGATAAAACATCAACAATCCACAGCCTGAAAACATCTCTGTCGCACACATAAATAAAATGAGTGAAAGATTTTTTAAACAATTTCAAGGGCAAAGTATGAGAAGGAGATACTAGGACAAACGGGAATGGGAAAAATCAAAGTATCTATATTAGACTTCCTTTCTCAGTGGACAATTTTTAGTGAGATTTGCTAAATGATCGATATCAGTGTTGAACCAAAAATCTTCATCAATGTAAAAAAAATGCATGGACCTGGATGTGGCTAAAGAATGATATTGATTATGTGGCTGTGATTAATTTGGTCATTTGAAGAAATCTCTAATAATCCATTGTTTTTGATCCTCAGTGTCTACTGGAAGCTTCCCAGGAAGTAAGGTCTATCAAGAGAATTAAAAATTTAGGAAGGATTCTTGAATTCAATTTAAGATAACAAATGAAAGCACTGTGAAAAAGAGCATAGGAGAGAAATTACACAGGTTTTTGAAAACTGCATTGCTGGTTCCCTTTCTGGGAGTTAAAGAAATGAAAACAACTGTATTTCCAATATACCAGCTGGGTCAAATGATAACTCTGCATATGCTCTCGGGATACTTTATGCTTTTTGGTAAAGTTTTCAATATTGAATGGTGCTTGCCAAAGAAGAAAAAGAAAATGAAGAATTCTGTGTAGGTGGAAGTATAAAACCATGTGAAGCAAACCTCCCTCCAGAGGGAGCAGGCACACATACAACTACACTAACATGCTCATCACACACTCTCCACTCAACTATTCACACAATGAAATGTGGAGGAGAAACACAGGTAAACAAGTCCCAAAACTGTTCAAGATAAGCGTCAAAGTTGGTTAGACTATTAAGCTCTTGTTGAGTTACTCAGAAATCTAAGACAATAAGCCTACATCAAAATATGTAGTTATTCTTCTCTATGAGAAGAAATAAATGATAAGTTGTTGTTTTCCAATCTATTTTCAAAGCCCATTACAAAAATAAATCAGTGTGTTCTTTAACAGTTATAAAAACAGTTTAAGTGATCATTTTCTCATGTAATTAAAAAAAGAAATAGATATCCACATTTACTAAAATCTGGTTTTTTTTTTTTTTGTTACATTCAGAAACAAATACAGTTCACTTTTCCTTGGTGGAAAGTATCAGTCTATTTGATCATTCTCTTCTGACTATAAAAAATCTTTCGGAATGAAATTCATTGGCAGTGCAAAAAAAAAGTCCATAAAAATAAACTAATGATTGAGTTAAGCATTAGATGAGTTCTCTGCCAGGTTATCTGCAAGCACAAGACTCTACTGTCATATTAGGATACACTTTAAGTACCACATTCTTATTTTCATCAAAGAATAAGATACTGAGCGAGGACATCTTTTCTGGTACACAGCAAGGCTCAGGAATTCCAGGAATGACCCCCACAGCTCTCACTATACTCTGGATTGTAGCATGATTTGATGGCTTCAAAGACTAGAAAAAGAAATGAGAGAACACATAAATTAGGTGGAACTTCTTTTTCACTCTTTACTAATCAATCTCTACTTTTCACTCATCACTAAAATGCACAAATAATAAATTCATTTTAGCAACTTAATAAAGCCCTGACATCATTGCACAAACAGCCCTAACCCCTATATAACCACCAACAAAATTGTTGTCATTAAGTGTGTGCTTTGTGCCAGGCATATTATATATAAGACCTTTAATCCTTGCAACAAAACTACTTTTTTTACATTACACAGGCAATGAAACAGTGTCTTACAGCTTGAATGATATATATAAAGTTGAATTGCTAGTAAGTTGTATCGTGAAGACTTGAACCCAGTTATCTAAGCAAGAACCATTTAATTAAAAAAAACTTAGTCCCGGGTCTACCCGGTGGCGCAGCGGTTGAGGGCTGTGTTGCCAGGCTGCCCGCAGCCTCTGCAGTGTCAGTTCTATCCCTGGCTGCCAGCGAGGGTCCCACATGGCTCGCAGACCTCTCCTGCAGCCCGCTGCTCCCCTCAGCAGTGTACTTCATCAGTCTGTCTGCTCTGCTCCCCGCTCTGGCTCTGGTGAATTCTCTCACCCTCCTGAGCTTCTCACTGTACCCCAGTGCTTATATAAATAAAGAAATAAATCTTAAAAAAAAAATCAGGCTAAAAAAAAAACAACTTAGTCCTCAGGTATTAATACATTAATATATTAATATGTATTAATAACATACATTAATATAGATATTAATAAAATATTAATAGATATTAATTAAATAGATATTAATAAATAGATACAATTAATAGATATTAATAAAAATATTAATACATTCTAGATTTTCTAAATAATGCATCCATCTAGAGTGTTTCATTGCAACAAAAGTGAAGTGTGCTTGAGCCTATACTAAACTTAACCATAAAGAGCCCTAATAAGCACCCTGTTTAACATAAATATATCATTGTCACTGAAATAGTAATATTTTATTTGCTGTCCAAATAAAACCAAATAGTTAAGGAGTATTAATTTATTTAATAACCACTCTTAGGATAAATTAAGCAGTAATTCTCTATATTTAATCACCTCCCTTTAGAAGCATAAACCGAGGTTAAGAAGACCACAATATTGGCCACTGGGGGTCACTGTTACTCCATGGGTTCAGACTTCGGCGTATCAGCATTAAAAGTGTTCTAAGTGTGGGTCATATCCCCTGGGATTAATCTAGGAGGCCTAAGGTTATCCCACGAATGTCAAAATTTGACCAAAGGAGCTTGAGTAAAATCTGCTCCTGAGAAAATGCCAAACGGGACCGTTTACATTCACATGAAACATATGGTTTTATTTAGAGAGTACCGCACAGCTCTGCTCCACATTGAAGGACAGTCACTTTTCCAAGCCCAGAATGTTCCAGCACTGCCAGACTAAGAACTTAATGAGAGATGCCACAGTTTTCAACTAGTTCTCCCCAGTGTCTCTCACAGGCAGGTGAAACCAGTTTTGTTTGAAATACATTTAGAAACAGAAATTTGGTAACTTGCCAGAGATCACATGTAGTTCAGGAGTGGGATTTAGGCCAAAGTTCTGGCTTTTTAATTTCAGATTTGGAGCTGTGTTTCTTATGGCTCAGAGGCACCTCTACCCCGATGAATTGGTGCTCTAATTTCAGACTCCTTGCATTCCCAGTACGAGAGATTAGAACCGGTTAAAAGGTAAAGGGTAAAAGGGTACTCAGAAAGCATGGAAGAAGCAAATATATAGAAAGCTGACGTCCTCTGAAATAAACAGGATTCTTTTTGGTAGTCAAGGGCAAATCTGATTTGCCACATACCATCTTTTAATTTACATGAGAAAAGCATCCATACATTAGACTCTATTGTGAATATGCATAACTTATATGAAAAAAATCAGTCTTTGTAATAAGCAACTGTTTTTTACTCTTTCCTAGAGACTTTCAGTATATGCAATAAAGAATAGTTAACATTCAATTAGTTTTGCAAAGCAAGGTGTTCTCCCTCTAAGGAAAAGAAGTCTGTGTTTTCTTGTACCTTTCTTATACCTTATTTCCTATACATATCATGTGTCCTGCAATATCAATAAAATCTACATAACTGATACAAACTGTGCTGGGTATTATACACAAGAATTCAAAAGCCGTGAATGTTGTTTCATCAGCTTTGGCAATTTCTAAAGAAAACTTATTCTAACATCTATTTTTCTCATTCATTTAAAATTATTAAGGGCCTCCCTGGAGGTGCAGGCAGTTGAGCGCAGTGTTGTGAAGCTGTCCACTGCCTCTGCAGCGCCGGTTCAATCCCTGACGGCCGCAGAAGATACCCACATGGCATGGCAGACCTCTCCTGTCTTGCCCGCTGCTCCCCTCAGCAGTGTATTTCAGTCAATCTGCCTGTTCTGTTCCCCACTCTGCCTCTGGTGAATCCTCTCACCCTCCCGCACATCTGGCTCGTACCCTGGTTCTTGTATAAATAAATCTTTAAAAAAATAAAGTTATTAATCATCCATAGCCAAACCCTTTTTGATAAAAGTGCTAAGGATTTTTTTTTAACTACAAACTTTTCATATACTGTTCTATGTTGATGTTTTAATGACTCCTGTTTAAATGTCAAAGGGAATGAATCTGTTTAAGTAGGCTTCCATCTATAAATCCTGGTCTACTGGCCATTTCTCAGTACTTAAAGTAGTGTACACTCCAGGCAGTGAATAAGTACTTGTTGAATGGATGGAATACCAAATAATAATAATAATAATAATAATCTACCCTCCACTTTACCTATTTCTGTGGAACAATTCCCATCAACAAAAAATAAAAGATTCTGTGCAAATGACCCAGCATAGATATGGAAAATATTCATGGGTGTTTCCTAGGAAAATTCCTGTCCTTCTTTTTTAAGCTCTAACTCACAAATGATAGATTCAGAAACTATGAACAGTCTCTGGTGGGCTCACTGGAATTCAGGCACAGGCCTTGATTCTGATTTGGTGTTCTTATCAGGAACTTCTCAGCTTTCTAGGGAGTTTCCCCCTTCATTTCTCACTATGGAATCCTCTGATGAAGCTGACATTACCGGGAATAACTATGTCATGCACAAAAGATCCATGCAGTCATTTGCTAGTGTGAAGCTTATTACCAGTCTGTAATTTCTGTTTCTTTTGAGTTCAAATCATGTTTCTCAGGAGGTTCTTTACCTAGCTTAAGCAAGCTGTCAATGACCACTGCGAACCTGTGTTATCACGCTCATTAGTCCCTCTTTTTAATGAAGGTGAGAGATGACAGATGTCAGCATCCATTTAGGTCATTTTATGTTTAGGAAACTCAAAATATGAAGATTTAGGGTTTTTCGCATTCACTTTCATGAACAGAGGTTGATAAGAAAACTCAGGAAATTTAGGGTGTGTCATTTTGAATTCATTATGTGGATTTCTTCTCTGTATAGGATGCTTGGTTCTTAGTGGATATATTCTTCGGCGCCTAATTCTGTGTCTTTGCTTTTCCAGGCTTTTGCACCATTCCATGCAAAAAATAACTTCATTCCTCTAATCTTTCTTGGTTCTCCTGGATCTCTGTCAGCAACAATGGCTTAATCATTTTCAGTTGAAATCTCTGTTTTCCATCTTTGCTAAGGTGGCAAGGAGAGGCAAACACATACGACTTGGCTTTAGCTATATGGGTATTTTTCATCTCATGGCAGAATTCCAGGGGTTTCTCCCTGGGAGAACAGATTGGCTGTAGCGACTAGAAATCAGAAAAATCCGAACTGCCGTGCCTGTGAATGAAATCTGCAGTGGTCAGGCCCACACCTGCCAAGCTGCGTATGATGTCCTCGAGTTGAATTTGATTACAAATGCATTAGCAGGGGAGAGTATGTCATGAGCTAAGAGCCTCATTCCTGACCCGGGCCTTGGGGTTTTGCTCCACACTCTTCCAGTCCAGCCCACATGGGTGTGATAGCCCAGAAACTATCTAATTGGAATCAGTGAAAGGGCAAAGCCTGGAATTTGGGAAAGGCAGAGCACAGCTGTTCTGAATTACAGAACAGGTTGTCGACTTTTGCAGACGAAGCACCCCGCCATATAGAGCAGGCTTTCACTCGGGAGGCCAAGGGAAGGAGGGCTAACGGGGGAGTCTGGCCTGGGAGAACTTTTCTCTGGGGCAAAATGTATATCTAAAGCTTGAAAGTTCTTTGGCGCCTCAGTTATTCCACATGTGTTTGTTCTGATCTGGTCAGAGACCCTATTTTCATCATCTATTGCTTGGACTACATTTTCATTTAAATAGTTCACTTTGGTTGCCATAGTGGCCACTGCTGATAACAGAGTTGCTCCTTAGTTACCCCTGCCATAACAGCTTCATATTCCTCCACGTTCCCCATTATTTTGGTCACTCTACCACTTGAAAGACATAGGCCTAGCAGTCTTAAAGGAAGCACTGTTTAAAAGTTAAGCAGATCCACACAAGGTGATGAGAGACTGAGAACTCTATGTAACAGCCAAACTTCCACTCTCAACTTGGCACTGGGAAGTCTCTACTCAGAGAGAAAACTCCACACTTATCCTTGTTATGTCTCCCTGGAGTTCTGATGCCATTCCAAGTTTTGACAAATATTATGATGAGTTCTTTGCTGCAACCAATGCTCTCCTGTTGCATTACTCTCCTGTGAAACTTTACTGGAAGAGCTTATAGGACCTTGAACCTGAAGAGAGAATCCTATTTTAGGCTTTGTGATGTTTAAAAATTGACCAGAAATATTCATAAACTTTTTCTTGTCTTACGTCTTTTATTCTCTGAATTGTTTGTGATCAGCTCCCCGCCCCCTGCCATACACACTTATTCTTCTATTCTCAGTCTCCAAGTGATCATTAATAATAATGTCAACAGCAAATTTATTACCCAGTACTTGCAAGGTGCTTCACTAACTCATTCTCCTACTGTTTTTATCACAGAGATAAACTGATTATTTTAAAATTTTTCTATAGTACCCAATCAAGGGCAAAAAAACTAACATGAAGTTTGATTAATTTTTACCTAATATATCTGGTAAAATAGGAAGCAAAATTCAAGCCAAAAGGATTTGACTCTTGATTTTGCAACTCAAAGTGTGGTGTGTGGACCAATAGCATCAACAACACCTAGGAGATTGTTAGTGATGCAGGATTTAGACTCCGGAGCTACTGCAGCACAACCTCTACATTAACAAGATCCTAGGGCAAATTGCAGACACATCAAGGTTTGAAGCCCACCTGTGCTAAAGAATGTCATTCTGCTAAATTAACACACTTCTTGTCTTTAAACTTATCTCTGCTATTCTTGTTATCCCTCATGAGTTTTAAAATTATTATTCTTTAGGTCTCCAGGAACTTTAATGAAGATCTACTGAACCAACAGCAAGATTTTGAACATTGAAAATCAATTGGAGTGGGAGGAACAAGTTGGCATATTGTGGAGAGGTGAAGACAAGGCCAGGCCTCCAAAGTTAAATGAGAAGCTAATCAACTGAGTATCTCCACATTTGCACATTCTTCTGCGTTCTGAAATCCACAGTCAGAAGGAAAGAGAAAAACTCCTTTCCCAGGCTACCTGGAAGGAATTACAATTTCAGAAAGTGAGGAGAATTAGTTGGAAGACTAAGACCCACTTAAAATCATTCATGGGTTTAGAGAGATTTAAGAATCCATTTCTGCTTCTCCACACCACAAAGCAGGTCGCACTGTAAGATAAGTATTCATCACTGCCTGTTACATTTGGCATTTTTCTTGTGTGTTTTTATAGACTGTCCCAGTTTAAACAACTTTTATTTGATCAGTGGAATGAATATTTAAATGAGATAAGGATTTTATAGAATTGTAAATATATATAATCCTTACTTGTGTCTGGGTTTACAAAATATGGAATCAGCACAAGATTTTGGAAAGAGAAAGCCTTTTGAGGCTTTTCTTGTCCTTCTGAGAAATTTAATGAGAAAATGAGATTTCAATCAAGTGCCTGGCCCCGAGGCTGATCTGGTTTGTTCAGTGGGCCCTTCGCCTTATGTGTGTGTGACACTTAGCATCCCAGTGACTGTAGGAACATGAATCTTCTATTTTAAAGATCTACAAACAAATGTTGGTCACTCTTTGAGGCAAAAGGTTTTTTTTTTTCCCGTTATCATAAAATAGCAGAATTTGTTCACTTCAAGTTCTGAAAAACAAAAACCACAGTTCTGTTCTTTCTCTGAATTCTTTTGCTTAAGCCACTTTTCATTTATCACAGCGATTCAAACTTACAAGCTGAGAATAGAAGGGTAGCAACAAGCTTACTTGAAGATCAGAGGATATCACAATATTTTACTAACTTTAAATCCAAAGAGAACAGTCACTTGGACTTAGTGTGCAAGATGGAGTTAGGACTAGGGGAAGCTTCTGAAAAGATATTTGTTAGGATTCTGTGTACTGATGTAATAAAGTGCAGTGCTCTTGATTTTGGAAGAGACACAGGTAAGCTCTAACAGGTTGAAATGGGTCTTGGAAGAAGTTTGCAGAGTCGTCCTATCCTCGTTTGTCTTCCTTTAAGATGCTTAACAGGGAAACAAATGGTATTGAGTATCTGGTGGATTTCATGAAGCTAGTTACCTGGCCCAACTTGGATTCTAACCCTCATGGGGCCAATTCATCTCATATGGAGCTATTGATCAAAAAATAGTCTGTATTAATAGGGCATTAATCCAAAGAATCCTTCCCTTTGCTCCCACGAGATCCATTCACTCCCTGAATTCCCCCCTGAAAGATCACCTTCTATTATTTGGGGTTTACTTATTGTAGATAGGCATAGAATCACATGAGCCCAAGTAGCTGAATATGTACCTTGTTTGGAAGCAATGCAAAAAAACATTTCACACACAATTTTTCTCATATCCTTCTCATAGCAATGCTGATTTCATATTACTTTAACAACCATTAAAGAAAAACCAAGCATAACCATATTACCTACTATACTTTAGAATGCAATAAATCAGGGTCCAGATGGGTTTGGTAAATGAAAACACACACTCGACTTAGGCAGGGTGTCTCTCTACTCTATGGAAGTAGGAAGAACAGGACAAAGAACAATGGCTACCTTTGGCATGGGGAACTGGCATGCTCCTGAGCAATAATATGCATCAAAGGACTTGGGGGAGATAATCCATTCACTCCAGCCGATATCTGCAAAGTCCACCTTCAGGTATCTTCTGGCACAATTCCGAGGTTCAATCCATTGCTTTCTTCTTGCTTTCTTCAGGGTCTGTTCATCAAATTGGAGTGTTTGGCTCTTCTGGTGAGGTCCCTTTCTCTGTTTCTTTTTATTCTTACTCTTCTCAGGGGGCTGAGTCTGAAGGGTCTTGTAAGGTTTCCTGTCCTCCCACACCCCTTCCTCCTTATACTGGTATTCTGCACCAGGAAGCTCATTGTTCTGCAGAGGCAGCAGGACCCCGGTAGAGCGTTTCTTCCTCCGTTCAATAGAAAGGGCAGCCCTGATATGGCTGTCCAGTTTGGGCACAGCTCCGGTGGGGAAATTCCGGTGTCTTTGTAAGCTTGATACAACACTCTCTGGCTCAGAAATGGCAGCATCATTGGCATACACCAAGATATAAGGCTCAGGAAAGCGTAACATTTTCTTTGGCAATTGGTGTCCTTTTGTGGTAATGTTAAATCCTATAAGAAATTCCTCATTTTCCTTGGCTTTCCTTAAGAGTTGAGTGATGTCTTTAGACAGCCAGGACACAAAGTCTCGATGAGATTTAGGTACATCAACGGAAAGGTGACCCAGGAGTTGACTTAGGTTTCTGTTGGATTTCAGGATCCATGCAGAGAGATCAATCTGAAAATGTTTCCTCTGAGCATGATGTGAACATCCTCGAGACAATGGACAACTTAGGCTGATGTTTATTAGCTCTCCGATATAGAAATACAGTGTGGCGGATAAAATGTTTTCAGACTTGGTTAGAGAAGTCAGGTTAAAAATATGCAGTCCCTTACTTTCCAGAATTCCTAGGAAGGAAACAAAAAAGGGAATAAAAGGGAGCAATGAGACCCTTATTTCACACCATATATAAAATTAACTCAAAAAAAATGAATTAATAATTTAACTATCAGAGCTAAAGTAATATTTAAATATCAGAGCTAAAGTAATGTTTTCTTAGAAGAAAACATAGGGGTAAAATACTCATTGCCTTGAAGCGATATAACACCCAAGTTGAAAACAACAAAAGACAAAAAAATAAAATAGTGATAAAATGAGTATCACTGAAATTAAAAACTTTTGCACATTAAAGGACATTATTAAGAAGGTCTATACAGGGCCTCCCCTGGTGGTGCAGTGGTTGAGCACTGGGCTGCAAAGCTGCCCACAGCATCTGCAGCGCCAGTTCGATCCCCGGCCACCAGCGAGGGTCCCACATGGTGCACAGACCTCTCCTGCCATGCCCACTGCTCCCTTCAGCAGTGTATTTTGTCAGTCTGCCTGTTCTGCTCCCCGCTCTGGCTCTGGTGAATTCTCTCACCCTCCCGCACTTCTGACTCTACCCAGTGCTTGTATGAATAAATAAATAAATCTTTAAAAAAAAAGACATTAAAAAAAAAAGGTCTGCACAACCTGCAGAATTAAGAAAATATTTTTCTATCACATACCTGACAGCATCTATTATCCTGAATATACAAATTACTCTTACAACTCAACAAGAGACTAACAAACCAAGATAATTGGGCAAAAAGTGAACAGACCCCTTCAAAAAAGAAGCACACAGGGCCAATAAGCTTATGAAAAGATTATCAACATTACTAGTCATTATTAAAATGTAAATAAAAACCACAACAATGTGCATTATAGGCTGGCTACAATAATAAAAAGCAAAAACAAAACAAAAACAAGTGTTAGCAAGATGTGGAGAAATTGGAATCCTTTTATATTGCTGGTTGAAATAGAATATGGTTCAGCTGCTGTAGAAAACAGTATGGCAGTTTCTGAAAAAATTAAGCATAAAAACGTCATGTGGTCCCAATTTCACCCCAAGGTATATAGCCAAAAGAATGGCACAAGGTACTCAATCAAGTTCATGTATAATCATGTTCATAGAAGCAATATTTACAATAGCTGAAGATGAAAGCAGCTCAAAGTCCACCAGGGATGAATGGATAGACAAATGCTGGTATATCTATGCCATGATGCATTATTCTATCATACAAAGTAATGATGGATTGATGTATGCTACACAGCAGATGACACTTGGAAAACTTATGCAATATGTAGGAGCCAGATACAAAAGGTCACATGTTGTACAATTCCAATTTCGTGAAATGTCCAGAATAGGTAAATCCATCAACACCAAATTTAGATTGGTGGCTTCGGGTTATGCATAAAGGAATGGGGAGAGACCACTGAATGATAAAGGATTTTGCTTTAGAATAATGGAAATATTTGGGGACTAAATAGATTTGGTGATTGCACAACATTGTGACAATATTAAACACCACCAAATTCTTCACTTCTAAATAGTTATTTTACATAATGTGAGTTTCATCTCAATGGGATGAAAAAAATGATAATAAGAGTAAGCATAAAAGCTAGAAAAAGTTTAAAGCAAAGGTCAGTCATTTTCAACAATTTGCTCTTTCCTTTACAAGCAATACAAGTGTTAACACAATAGGATACTTAGTGACCTGAGGGATGAAAAATGTAGCTGCTATTATGAGATTACAAAGAACTATTCCTACCAATTCCATACATTTTGTGTTTGTTTCTTCTCTGAGGCAGTGTACAACCTTTTGGTTACAAGCAAGAGTAGAATTAGATTAACCTTGGTTTGGAGTCCTGGCTCAGTCACTTAAGTGTAACTTTGGGTAAACTAGTGCTCTCATTCACAAAATGGAGATAATACCTACCTATCTTGTCATCAGAATTAAATGAGTTGTGTGCATTGCAGTTTATAAAGGGTCCAGTATTTTTTTTTTAAATATAAATCACCATTGTTATCAATGCTGGTTTTAACATTACAGAGATTTCATCATCTACTTGTCTCACAAAGTTCAGGGGGCAAAATGAGGGTGGGTGGTGAGGCCCCATATCCTAATATTTCTACAATATAATTGAAAAACTTAGTCACACATTCAAAATAATCAATGGCTGTTGTGGAACTTGTTTGAAACTTATGACATTTCCATAAATTTTTAAGAGTAGCATTGCTTCTGTATACCTTGACAAAATGACTGAAATCGGTCACTTGCATTTCCAATTCTTTAAATTCAGAAATGAGGGTAACAGAACAAGATTATATTATGGGCAAAAGCTAAATCCTTTTCTTAGATCTAATGAGTTAGTGGTAAGCCTGAGGTTAGACTAAAGAATCCCCAGTCCTGGGATTGGCCACCAGAGATTGAGCTTTGCTCTATGCACTTGTTCCATATATGTATTTGTTTCAGAAACATACACGCAACATGAAATTATGTTCTTGATCAAAAACATATTTCAGTAAAAACAAAACATTTTCATAAAGACGTGGAAACTTAAAAAATGAGTTCATTGAGTCCTCAAGCGCAAGGGAAGTGCAATGGGAAACATATTTTACTCATTTTTAACACTGTGTGAAGGAAAAGGAGGAAACTGCCATTTGTGCACATTTGTATAATCCATGACACCAGGATAATATTTTACAGACCTTTATAACAAAGCCATGGCATCAGAATTGTTCAGAGACTCTAGACTTAATTCATACCAGTCACCATAACATATACTTTTACCCAAAGTTCGTGTAGCAGATGGAAATTTAAAATGGAAGGGCTAGAAGTCACTCTGTTCTAAATATGTGGCAACCAAATGGTTGCCAAATAAACATATTGATAGGGAAGAAACGGACTCCAAGGGAAGTGGATGGCAGTGTTAATGGGTAAACTGATCCTGCTTCTTTCCCCCACATCATTTTGCTTCAAAATGTTTCCAGACACCTTGTGACCTGATGTTAACCAGTCCAACTCCTGTGTCTAATCTTCAATATCCTCTCTTGACTATCTCAGAACCTGCCTTACTGCTTCCTCCCTGCCTTTTCTTTTCATTCAGTATGTTATTTTGAAAGTAGAAGCCCTATTGTCCAGTCCCAGCTCCACCCACCCAACTGCTGTCTTCAGGCAAATAACCTAAGGCTGTCTTGCATCTCAGTTTGTTCATCTGTAAAATGAGCCCAATAGTACCAACTGCACAGCATTAGAGTTGTGAGAATTGACTCAAAGAATGCAGATAAAGCAGATGACACACAGATAAAACTCAATGAATGCTAGCTAGTAACCTAAAATTTCACCATCCTATGATAATGACTAGCCACTTAAGTTTGAACTGAGAAATGCAATTAGTGTAAAATTCACACTGGATTTTGAAGATTTAGTACAAAAATGAAAGTGAGGATCACATCAATATATTTTATATTGATTATGTGTTGAAATGATAATATTTGGATGTATTGGGTTAAAGAGAAAATATTGTTAAAATTAATTTCACCTGTTGCTTTTCATATTTTTGTATGTGGCTACTAGAAATTTTAAATTACATATGTGGCTCACATTTGTGGTTGAAATTAAATTTCTGTTGGACAGTGGTGGTCTAGACTAACCACCAATGTTGTAGTCATATAGTCTAAAAGGAAAGAAGACTTTTTTCCAAATGCAGTGAAGATTAGTATTTTGTGAGACATGAATATACAAACCAAAAAGTAAATTGGGCAAAAGACTCCATTTTGGGGGATGCAACATTCTTTATGAAAGATATATAGATAAAAATAATGTTGTTGATTACATTTAAATTATCCCCCCCCCCCCCAGCTCTGGCTTACTGATTCAATCAGCAATCAAAAGTTTAAGGCCGGGCCTCCCTGGTGGTGCAAGGAGTTAAGCACAGCACTGTGAGGCTATCTGCAGCCTCTACAGCACGAGTTCGATCCCTGGCCTGACATAGAGTTACCCACACGGTGCAGACCTCTCTTGTCTTGCCTGCTGCTCCCCTCAGCAGTGTATTTCAGTTGATCCACCTGTTCTGCCCCTGACTCTGTCTCTGGTGAATCCTCTCACCCCCTGTACCTCTGGCCTGTACCCCAGTTCTTGTATGCATAAATAAATGAATCATAAAAAAAAAAAAACTAAGGCCAACAAATTGCTCTAAAATAGAGTTAAACAGGCAGTTTGAAAACATTTAATAGCAACAGTGACTGATGGCATGGCTTCAATTGCATTAACTGTGTATTGCAAATACACATGTGCTATAATCAACAAAAAACAACAACCAAAGTCAAACAAACATCAGACTTAAACCAATATGAACTGAACATTTTATTGGTGCTGGAGCCTTGGCTGGGTCTTTGGGCTGGACCAATGACGACTGCCGTATAAGAAGTGTCAGGGAAGATGGTTCATAAGCAATATGCAGGTAGTTATGCCATGGCAAAGCACCTTGCTGTTCAAGGTGTGAACTACGCTCTTGGAATACAGAGAAGGGAACAATCCACTTGGTTAATGTAAGGGGGAGAAGGATGCTGCAGGAGAAGGAAATCTCTGAATCAGACTTTTAAGAATGAAAGGAAGGGCCTCCCCCGTGGCGTAGCGGTTGAGCATTGGGTTGCGAAGCTGCCCGCAGCCTCTACAGCGCTGGTTTGCGCCCTGGTCTCCGGGCGAGAGTCCCACATGGCGCGCAGACCTCTCCTGCCACGCCCGCTGCTCCCCTCAGCAATGCACTTCATCAGTCTGCCTGTTCTGCTCCCTGCTCTGACTCTGGTGAATTCTCTCACCCTCCTGTGCTTCTGACTATACCCAGTGCTTGTATAAATAAATAAATAAATAAAATCTTAAAAGAAAAAAGAATGAAGGGAAAAGGGAGTGCTGGGAAGGGGAGCTTGCAATATGGAACTCAATGCTGGATACTGGAAGTTTTTGCATAAGTCATGTTTTCAATAGAAACTTATGAAAACCTTCCAAATTAACCCAGTTATTTGAATTTCTGACATGTAAGCTGCCAAAGCTCAGAAAGGGACTGACCAACTCATTTAGCTCCTAACCAAGGGTATATTATGCCTGGCACATGAAACATTTTCCACTTCCACCCAGGCTAGGGGGTGCACTATCTCTGCATGTTCTAGGTTACTTCCCTTGTATATTTTTTAAACTAAGTATGTAACTAACAATAAACTCAAAATCTCAGTTATTCCACCAAGAATTCCTCAACTTCTCAAATCCCTTCTTTGTTTTTGCCTGCTCTGACATTAGATATTTTATTTCCATGTGAGCCAATGTTCTTCTTCCCAAATTAAGCAAACATTTTGTGAATATTTACAATGGATAAAAATGTAATAAAGTTGCATAGAGTTGAGCAAAAGAGTACAGGGGAATAAATGTGAGTAAGATAAATACCTCCCTAAAGTAGAAACATGTGATAATAATATGTAGTCATTTGCTTTCATGCTTTTTTACCTTTTAGATTTTATATTAATTTAACTTTTCTTTTTTGAAAAAGATTTATTTATACATACAAGAACTGGGGTCCAGGCCAGAGGTGAGGGGGGTGATAGGATTCACCAGAGACAGAGTGGGGAGCAGAATAGGTGGACTGACTGAAATACAATGCTGAGGGGAGCAGCGGGCAAGACAGGAGAGGTCTGCTGTGCCATGTGGGTAGCTCCCTGGATGGCAAGGGATTGAACTCGTGCTGCAGTGACTTCAGATAGCTTCATAGTGCTATGCTTAACCCCTTGCATCACTGGGGAGGTCCGAATTTAACTTTTCAAGTAAGCATCTTCATATACTTAAGAAGAGGAGTTTTACATTAGACTTTCCCCCACCTCTCTTCTGCATGATCATAGCACAGATTTATTATCCATGACCCAGATATCCATGTCCAAATATCAGTGAATGGAAAATGTTTTAGTGTTTGCATTTCAACTCTTCTGAAATATTCCAAACACCTATTTGAAATCATTGAATCAGACACCTCGGTATGCTTTCAGATTAGTAAGAACTGATATAATAATATAAAAAAAGCAATGGTGGGCTTTATCAAGTGACATAATTATGGTTTATTAATTTTTTAGGTGATTTACAGTCTCCAACTGTTGCATACAGTTGCATTAACTGTATGCAACACCCATCCAAGTAAAAGGATGCTTAATTCTGTCTAGACAGGTATGCTTAGTTATATCTAGAGAGGGTGTTCTCATTTTAACTAGTTTATGGAGACAGAAGAGAGCAACTAAGAAAGTAAGCAAGATATTGAAGATTCTTAAAATGATCTCTTACATGTATGAGTTGAATACAGAATACATGGCTTGATGGAAGAAATAAAAGTTTTGTCAATGATATGGGTATTGTTTGCAAATTCTTGAGAAGATGATGAAGGAACATATTTTTTTCTTTCCGAGACTAAAGATGACAATGAGGTCTAAAGGTGGAATGGAGGCAAAATCCAAATATAAGAAATTGACTTTCTAAGTGCCTAGCCTCAGAGTGTGACCCTTCTGTGGGACTAAACAAGCAGCTGATAAACAGTGATAATTCAGGGCCATTAAAGGTCCTATGGTAATAGGTAGGGAGGGTGTGAAAGATGAACCAAATAAACTCGCAGATCACTTGCAAGGAACTACAAGTTCTACTTCCAGCTCCTCCCAAGAAATGTTTTTGATGCCAAAATGTAACCACCAATAGATGGTGCTATTTTCTTACTATTTGCTGGCACTATCACAAGCAGGGAGTGTCCTTGCCGTTATAATCTTATTTTGAGTTTTTTTGAGTTATAACATCTGTGAATCAAAAGGGGGTTAGAAGTTACAAGAGTTTCTAAAGAAGTCATAATCCCCTTTGCATACTTTGCCTCTGCTGCCACGTCTTCCTGAAATGCCTTTATCTACCTGTGTTTTCCTTGAATCAAATTTGTGTTTTAAGGCAAAGCAGAGGCGCCACCTCTTGGGGCGTGCTAGTCCTGACAGTTCTCTCCTCTGCTTGGGACCTCGCCTCGCCTCTGTTGTTCTTTCCATCATATCATCTCCTTCCTAAGATAAAAACACCTTTAATTATATTTGACTCTCCAGCCCCTGGCATTGGCTTTGACTAGTAAGTGGACTCAATAAATGCTTCTTTTATGAATAAACAGATTTATTCTCCTAATTATAGAATAGCAAAAATGAAGGATCCCAGAAATTAGCTCAATAGTTAACAATAGATTTTGGAGAGGAACCCACGTCTTTCATCACTTACATGGATTTCTTCTTAAGAGTTTGATCACTAAGGAAAAGCAGATGGTTTATTTCTGTTTTTTATCTGAAAACAAAGCACCTGCACCTAAGGACACCAGGACACTGTGAGGAAACTGCAACTTTGGGCCAACTCTACTACTGCAACAGCTCAGTTCCTCTCTAGGAGAAGCTGAGGCGGTGCCCAGGGAGTGGTAAGTGGAAGTTCACCTTCGTGCCGGCCCACACAGAACGTTTTCAAAGGGAATTAGAACACACAATGGAAAGCCTTCTATGTAAAGTCTGATTTTAAAACAAATAGACTAAATGAAATCTTGATGATTAGTTAAATCCCTAGGAAGCAGGGAAAACATTTTAGTCATACAGAAAATATGTAACTAAGAACAACTTTTTTTTCCACTTCTTTCTCCAAACAAATTACAGCTGTTTGAAATGCCAGCGGTGCCTAGGATAGGGCATATATACACTCGTGGTCACTGGCTGAATACTTGTTGCAAATTACTGAGTCAAGACTGCAGTTTCTATATGCCACCTTCAGCTTTTGGGCAGTGACATAAATAGAACATACAGTCACAGAATTTAGTTTTTCTTGCAGAGTCCCCATCAAATGACTGGGTTTTATGGGATCGCAAAACAGCCATTCTCTATGAGTCCAGAGAAAACATAGCCAACGATGATATAATGTGTGTTTTTCTAGAATAGCGAAACACTCATTAATCAGGTTATCTACTTTTTAGCCTCCACCCAGGGGCATTCCTAGACTGTGACCCCTCAGAGAGCAGACCTATATCCTATAAATCTTTGAACTCCTACTTTGCACAGTCTAGAGCCCTTGATCTTGAGAGATATTTGTTAAATTTGTTAAATAGACAACTGTGTAAACTTGCCAGATTCAAAAGCATTTCCTACTTAACACCAAAGTGAAAAAATTTTCAAATAGTTTCAGTTTCCCAAAGTCAGCAAAAGTCCCGCTGATTTAAGTATCCAGTGGCAATTCCCCCCAGTCCATCGGAGAAACACAAGCAGAGAGTTGTGTATGAAACAGAATAGAGTCGCCATTCTACATACACGTGGGAAATCACCTCGTGAGACATTCTTTTATGGCAAGTTTATTTGTAAAGGATCCTTTGCCTGTCTAATAGCTTTCCTATTATCTCTTCTTATCTAGTACCCTGAGCATCTAATTCAGTTGAACTGAAATATTTACTGTGTGCCTGCTATGTGGAAAATTGCTCCAGGGCTTTAGAATATAGAGATGAAATCTGATATGCTCTGTGCCCTCCAGAGACCTGTGTTAAGGCTCTGCTCCCATCATACACTTTCTAACAAATCAGATCCCCAACTCTCTACAACTGTGAAAGAAGGGCAAGCTGTCTTGATTAACTTAATTGGAAGCCCTAACCAGAAGAAAACGACCACAGTGACAGTAATAGGCATTTCAAAGCAAAAGTTTACTGTTATTTGAGGTAATAAGCCATTTGTCTATAGAAAGGCCCAATAAAAGGGTCAGATGAGATCCTCCTTTGCAGGATTGATAAGCACATTAATCATTCCTAGATATGAGATTCAGAACTCCAGAGATGTGGGCTTATAGCTGCGTGTCTTCAACGTGCATCAGAATCACCTTGATGGTTTAGTAAAGCAGATTCGTGAGTTGCCCCCAAGAATTCCATTCAGATGGACTTGGGTGAGCAGGAGAATTTCATGATGTTGATGTTATGGATACAGGCACAATACTGTGGGTATAACCACCTTTAAGAAATAACTATAAGGAATACAACCCTGCTCTCTTCAGCTGCCAACAACGGTATGGAAACAATAACTTCTTTTTTTTTTTTTTTGAAGATTTATTTATTTATTTATACAAGCACTGGGTACAGTCAGAAGTGCGAGAGGGTGAGAGGATTCACCAGAGCCAGAGCAGGGAACAGAACAGGCAGACTGACCAAATACATTGAGAGGGGAGCAGTGGGTGTGGCAGGAGAGGTCTGTCGCACCATGTGGGACCCTCGCCGGTGGCCAGGGATCAAACTGGCACTTCAGAGGCTGCAGACACCTTCACAGCCCAGCACTCAACCGCTGTGCCACCAGGGGAGGCCCGGAAACAATAACTTCTTAAATGCAGGGTTTGGACATTATAGATTGTACTGTAAGAGGACTACCATCTTTTTATATTTACATTGCCACTCAGATATATCCTTAGTTCTACAACTGCACATTATCAAGATTTTGGGGATGTCTAAGACATTTTGGGATGCTAGAGAGAGACAAACTCTAAAAATATTGACAATGTTAAAAATAGCCTATTTCTATAATAGGGCTTCAAAACATAATGGACTTTCACATTCATTTTCTCAATTGAATTTCATCATAATTCTGCTTCACAGTAGGTATGACTAACCCCATTTTGACAGATGCAGCAACTGAGATTGGCAATATTATTACTCTACTAAATAGTTGTTCAGCCAACATTAACTTTTAGATTTCCTAACCTTTAGCCTCAGGAATAGAAAATTGAAACTTTAGCAATCTCTTCTCTACTTGAAAACCATTTATCTTAACCCACTATTAACTATAGCAATTACACTCAATTCAAACAGTCTTTAGATTAATTCCATGCAATTAAAATATTCTTCAAAGGAAAAGCAAATAAGATCATGTTGAATTTCAGTCCTTTTAACTGTGAAATAAAAGAACTGGACAAGATCCTTGCATTCTAAAACTGTTGAATGTGATCTTTTTAATGAAAAGAATATTTATTAGCACCTCAGTAAAATAAGAACATACTGAAGCTGGAAATACTGAAAGGTCAGTTAATTCAAAAACATTTATTCATAGTTTGCCCAAATAAAATCAAGGCATTGCATTTACTGTGGATGCCAAGAGAAGATGGACCTTAAAGCTAATAGATCAGTGAAACATTCAATAAGCTAACTATGGTCATTTGGCTTTAAGACCCACCTCTGGTGTTTTAAATAAACAAAGAGACATCCACACCTTTAAATATACCATCCCTGAATGAGTTACCAGGAATACTGCTTTTAGTACCATCATGTGAGGACACAGTCACATATTCACATGTGAATAGTCTAGCAATTTAATGGATTTCTAAATGTATCCCTTGTATGAGGGGTCTTCAGTGAAGTTGTAATAATTTATCATTGACAGAAGTAGATACTCTCTTGATGTACTTGTGTCATTTGATCAATACAATGTCAATCTTTCCATTACAAAATTCTATTTTCATGGGCTCATAACATAATCATAAAAATTCACTCTGAAGTGAAACTTGACACAGAGAAGTTCAAGCTGAAGCTATTTGTGATACCAAATTTCTTTCCACTATTACCACTAAAATAAGGTTATTAAGACACTGATTACTGGGAGATATATATATGTATATATATGTGTGTGTGTTATATGCATATATGCACATATATTAGATGGTGACACCCTCAAAATCTAGGGATAAAGGTCTAATGTTACAGTACAAAAATCCTGAATTCCAATAGAAAGTATATATATAATATTGCTCAAGAACTTTCACTAGTCTGGGCCTCCCCTTGTGGCGCAGTGGTTGAGTGCTGGGCTGTGAAACTGCCCGCAGCCTCTGCAGCGCCTGTTCAATTCCCGACTGCCTGCAAGGGGCAAGGGTTCCACATGGTGCAACAGACCTCTCCTGTCTCGCCCACTGCTCCCCTCAGCAGTGTATTTCATCAGTCTACCTGTTCTGTTCCCCACTCTGACTCTGGTGAATTCTCTCACCCTCCTGCACTTCTGACTGTACCCAGTACTTATATGAATAAATAATTCTTAAAAAAAAAAATTCACTAGTCTTTTGATGGGTGTGATTTTTATATACAATAAACACAACAAATAAGGGATTTATAGGTGTCATTATAAATGTGTCTTTCATCAAGGTATTAATGGTACTAAAACATTAATAAAAATGATTATACGATGGTAGCGAATATTTCCTCAATTATCTTTTCTTTTAACACAGTAATACTAGTTATAAAATAATAAAATACTAATTCTATCGAAGAAAACAATGGAGAATTCATAGAGAAACAGGAAAAATGAAATTTAATGACAGGGAGTCACTAATATCACATTTAGGAAGTTAAATCTTAACAGAAAGATGGCATGATGTCAATTTTTGACCCAAGTCCAAAAAAGTAACAATATAAAAAAAAATTAAGTGCTAAATGGGAAATGAGAAATAATACAGTAATGATATTTTTAGTTATGATATTTACTTGAAATTTGCATATCTTCTTTCTTGTCAAATTGGGAAAGCTCTAAAACTGTGTGTAGGAGTGAACTCACTATCATTTAAAGGCCCTGAAAGATCTCACAGCAAGGAACATAGAACATATCATTATTTCAAAACTTATTTGGCCATGAGATAAAATTTTACATAACACCTGTTAATACTTACCAAAGGCTCCTTTTTGCAAAGTTTTATCCTAGTAAATTAGATCACTTTAATAAAAACAAGAAGTTTTGAGATGAGCTCACTATCAAAACTGTTTTGTAAATATATGATGATGCCCATTTCTTCTTCCTTAAAGGGAAGAGATTGATTTTCCTTCCTTTTAAGCCTCCTCTGAATACAAAACGGTATAATTTCAAAGTGCTTAAGAGCAGATTTGACATCTTATGTCAAATCTATTTAATGTCATGTCCCTATTTAATTTTTAGAAAATCTGAACCAGATCAATCATGTACGCGTAAATGTCCCCTGCTTATATACAATAAACGTAGCCTTCTTAATTTATTCTTAGTTATGTACATATTTTTGACATAAACATATTCCCTGTGTGAGCCATTTGCTTAGGGGAATCTTTTTCATTGACCTTGATGGTCTTGCAGTCTCTGAGAGTGTCTCACTATACTAAAAAGCTAAATTTGAATTATTTTTTACATAATTCATTCTCTTTCTCCTTTCCATTAGCATGAATAATCAAGAATTCATGGTATTATGGATTTTTAAATGTCAGAGATTGTAAAGCTGTCTTGCCTATTACAGTAAAAACTTCATTAAGGGCTATCATGTATTCAAAGTAGTGTGTAATTCAAAGCAGCTGCATATCCAGCTCCCCCTCTCCAGATGTACTATTGTCCTTTGAATCAAAACATCAGATAATCTAAGTACTCTTAAATTTCAAGTCTCGTTTCTAGGTGCCA
The DNA here is from genome assembly GCF_964194135.1 of Talpa europaea. NCBI lineage: Eukaryota > Metazoa > Chordata > Mammalia > Eulipotyphla > Talpidae > Talpa > Talpa europaea. The sequence continues at coordinate 95,704,522 of NC_140071.1, forward strand.
GGAATTTCAAGGTAACTATGTTTTAGTAAAGTTACATATCTCTTTGCCATCAAACCCATAAAAAATGATGCTTTTCTACCAGTCCATGGATCTCAGAGGGATAACGCCTGTTGGAGGATTGTTCAGCCCTTACTGATATCTTTCACAAAGCCTTACAATTTAAACTACACCTCAGATATATACCAAATGATAATTCTTTATTTTTAAAGATTTTTGGTCACAGCAAGAATGGCTTCTTTCTCACTGAAGTTGAAAGTATTCATTTGGGTATGGATTACTTGAAATTTCTTTTCTTTTAGCTATGAAATCTGTGTGATTTGCTTTTAAAAAGATAACATAGATCCACTGAAATGCAATTTTTAATAGTTACATCCCATAAATTAAAACAATGTTGGTTTCCTAATATGAACGTGTGTGCTTGAATCATTTTTCCTGAAGAGGATACATTTATGATTAAAAAAATAAGATTAAGTGATTATGGGAATGATTATCAATTAATGAACACAAAGTATATATCTTACAGGATCAAGCCAGGAGAAATCTTCACTTAAATTATTCTTCTTTTATCACATAGTAGCCAAAGACAATTTAACTAAGATTAAAATAAAAGCTGGTTTCATATCCCTCTTGTCTTTCTTCACGATGGTGTGTTTTTATAAAGTTGAACTTCTCTGTCATCAATAATTTTGTAAATTACCTTTTACAAAGGGAAAGATAAAACCTATCTTTATGTAAACCCTTACACTTCACCGAAAGACTTATGAGTGTTCCAAACTTACGGTTTTGGCACACCAACTGCGTAGCGTTGAGGGAGCAGAAAAGGGGTTAGCAGAAAGTGTATTTAGGACGAATGCCACCCACCATCAAGTAATGGTTTAAGTAGAAAGTAATCAGAGGGAGACCACAGCAGCTAAATTTCAACCAAAGATATTCTAGGTTTAGAACAATAAATAATTTTAATCAGGTATGTTCCAAGGAGCAAGTAGGGCTCCAACGCTATAACTTAGCCTGAATAAGCACTTTGAAAGTCTGTCAGATCAGCAGTCCCTCCAGAGATACAGCACATCACCTGACCTTCCATTAAATCCTGTAACTCTTAGTACAGCGAAGCCCAGATGTTATGAAACCTAAATGCCACAGACCAGAAAACATATCTAAATTAACGCAGACACCCTTTTTACCTACATCAGAATGTTTGTCGTAAGATGAAGAGTGTTATGGAAATACTGACAGACTAAAGGAGTGGGACACACATACAGCCTGAACACCTTCCTGGAGTCCTGCTTTATTAGAGCCAGAGCTGCCTTATAATAAAGTCTTTTTAGTGTGTCAGTAACTAAACACTCTTGGTAGGGATCCAATGTGAACCACCTCTCCAGGAGTCTACAAGGTGGTAACGTGACACGCTTCCACAGAAACCAGTGTCTACATTTGATGAATAAGTCATTAAGACAGTCTCTAGGATGCTAAAGGGATTACTTTTCTTATCAGGACACACAGCCTTGTATATATGCTGCAAGCTGCACTTCATCATTTCCAGGGAACTTCTGGCCTCATTATCAGAGTTTATCATTTGATGGTATAAAACTACGGGGAGGTTGATAAGGGACACTGAAATTATAGTGCAAAGAATGAGTTGAGGCCAAAAAGTGTAGGAATCCTGAGTTTTTTAAATCCTTATCCATTTCCCACTGATGGTTCACTTTGCCTAAAACACACAAAAAACTATACAGTATATGTGGATGAGATACACTCAACATCCCAACCGCAAACCTTGTGATTCTTGCTAATAAATAAACTTGTTGACACAAAAAAGACAATTTATCTCTAGTTGCCTCTGCGACTCCTTAGGAATATTACCAAGAAAGTGAATCTCAAGGTAAGAATGGTTTGAGTATTTTCACTATTGTCACCTTGCCACCCAACTGCTTTCCAATTCTTGTTTCCTCACGGCTCCAACATTGGGCTCTACCCTCAGAGTTGCACTAAAGTAAACACAGCATTTACTGGTGTGACCAGCTGTCACGACAGCCTCCTCAAGTGGCTAGGACACTGGATAACCTAGAGCAGTTTTCTGTTTCCCAAGCAGAGGCCAGCTCCTTACAGACTATGCTCATGGTTTTAAGAAGAAAGTGAAATCTGGTTCAACTCAGACTCTAGCTAAAGACTTCTGCATTAGGAAGCATAATTCACATTTACTGTAAATGTCATCATGCCTGTGAGCTCTAGTGTGTATTTACAGTGTCATTCTAGGGTTTTTCTTGATGGATGTTTTAGTCCCCCCCCCTTTTTTTTCCAGGAGTTCCACATATCAAAGCTTTGGGATATTACTTTCTAGTGATTCTGACAGGACTGATAGAGCGTGAGGCATGGCCTCTTACTTGAAGATTTTTGGCTGTTATTCAAGGATTCACTGAAGACAGGTTTTGCAGTTACATTCCTCTTTATCATGAATACAGTGAACAAAAAAGCCCAGTGCATCCTCAAAGCATGTAAACTGAGTTAGCATCCAGGAAACTTTCCCTCAAGCTGTTAGCACAAGGGAGGAAGGCTGTTAGCATAAGTTATTCGCTTCTCTGCAGGGGCCAGGAGAAATCTTGTTAAGCCATAATTTCAATTCGCGGTGATCTGTGTTGAAAAATGGGATGAGCAGATTTTCATCGGCAGATTCCAAGAGGTGTTTACCTCCTCTCTGCTCCCCCGTCCTCTAACCCCTCCCAGGCTTCATGGTACAACCCCTATTAGCCCCGATGGGTTTTAAATAATCAAAACATCCAAGCACCAGGTTAGTTTTTGTGTTTGCCACCAAGGGATTATCCAGTAGAAAGTGTCAAATACAGCAACACAGAGGCCGCAAATCAAGAGGGGGTTGGGTTCAAGATCTAGAGAAATGGCAATCTAACCGGCAAGGGGGAGGCTGTAGTTCATGTGTGAATTTTCTCTCTGGGGTTGGCATAAAATGGCATCTGCCTCTAGGTAAACAGGACTAAAGCCCAGACCAAGGGAATTTCCGCTGACAGAGTTAAGAAACCTCCGCATGCAGTACCTTAGAGGTGCTTCAGACACCTAGTGCAGGAGGGCTCCTCTGGGAATGAGGTGGTGCCCCTTTTTCCACAGTTCTCCACAGTCGGGGGAGCCTGCTCCCTAGGACTGCTCTGAGCCTTTCTCTCCACTTCTCTCTCTCACTCACGACTCCAAAACTGGGCTAAAGCTGGCGAAATGCCCTGTGATGGGGCAGAGGGGCTGAGGTCAGCTGGGGGTAGGGGAAGGTCTCAAGGTAGCACTATACAGAGTGGGGCTCGCTTGGGCGCTGAGGAGGGTCCCAGGAAAAAGCTGGGGTGGGACCTCGGGAAGGGGGCGCGTGGGGCACTCACCTGCTGCTCCCGCTCGAAAACTGCGAACTGTATTGCCTTCGCGCAGGGTCTTAGGGCGCAGGGGCTGCGAGCCCCGGCCAGAGGAGTCTGGGGTCCAGGCTGCCTCGGCCTTGCCGCCGCCGCTGTACCTGTCATAGAGCCTTAGCATGTGCTCTGACACCTTATCGTGCGGTGGCAGCACGGGGTCCGAGTCGTCACCTGCCGTGTGGCCGCCTGGCACTGCCTTGCGGAGGTCTGGGGAATGTTGCTTGTGCCTGTCGCCCTGCCCCAGACTCACGCCGAAGCAGCTCAGCCACAGACAGAACAGCCAGTGCGCCCCAGCCATGGCGAGGTCCGGGTGTGGCGAGGTCCGGGTGTTGCGCGTCCGCTCTCCGAGTCGCGCGGGGACTGCAAGAAGACGCGCGGGGCGAGCGGCAGAGTCGAAGGCTGAACTCCAAACTTGCTGGGGAGAGGAGCTCCCGGAGTGCCGACACTGCCTGAGCAGGACAGCCACTAGCCCCACTTTTTGCGCTGGCAGATCACCGACTGGCAGGTGGGCTCTTCCTGGGGCGCAGCGCGGACCTCACCAGCGCAGGGCGCTGTAGACGCCTTCTCCACTCGCACGCTGAGAATGAGCTTAAGTCGCGGCGTGTGTGGCCAGGGTGTTTCCAGGATCTGTCTGTACCCTCCCTCCACGCTTTATTTTCGGTAACTGCGGGTCGAAGTGGCAGCGCTGAGGACTGAGACCAGCGTTGCGTCGGGCGCACTGCCCCAGCAGGGGTGCGCGCAACGGTCCGGAGGGCGCTCGATCGCCTTTTCCAGGGAATCGAGCAGCCTTAGTACTGCCGGACCGAGGGTGTGTGTGTGTGTGTGTGTGTGTGTGTGTGTGTGTGTGAGAGAGAGAGAGAGAGAGAGAGAGAGAGAGAGAGAGAGAGAGCGAGAGAGCGAGAGAGCGCTAGCGTGTGTGTTCTGGGGTGGGGGAAGGAAGAGAGAGAGAGAGAGAGAGAGAGAGAGAGAGAGAGAGAGAGAGAGAGAGAGAGAGAGAGAGAGAGAGAGAGAATATGACTTCCTTCTCAGGCTGATCTCCACAGTCCACAGTCAATCTCGCCCTCTATCAACTTCGCCCTGGCAGGGAGATCTAACTAGGTTATAGCCAGGAAAGAAGGGGGAAGCAACCATCATACCAGCAGGGGGAGGGAAAAAAAAGGGAAGGGGTGGTGGTGGTTGATTGGGGAGAGGTGGAGAAGCTCTAGGAGGAAAGAAAGGTATTTATTTGCAATCCCTTAAACAACAGTCAGTGATGCTATCCTGGCAAGCAACAGGGCAGAGGAAAATACATTCTTGCTGGCTTCTTTCTCCTTCGATTCAAACAAAATCAAGAGGTGAGCACCATTCTCATTTCCTATCCCGAATCTTTGCTGCCTAGGGTTGCAGACTTTGCACCTGTGCTGGGCTGCCATCCCTGCCTGGCTTTGTGAGAGATGATCCATCTGCTTTCCTCTCCGTCTTCGCTTTGCATCTCCCTCCTATCTTAACAAATAAACAAGAAAACATGCCACAAACATTCCACTCTATTCCCCTTCCAAAGTTTTCACTGTAAGGTGGTGAGTTGGGATGAAATGCCAGGACTCATGGGAGACTCAAATCCAGAGCAGCCTTAGACTTGCAAACTAGGAGATCCTTAGTAGTTCATAGGCATCGGTAGGTCTATGGCGATTGAACGACAAGCAAACATTTTGCCCTACATTTGTCATGGCTAGGTACTTGTTGTTCTTTGTATTTCTTGAGTATTTAGGAAATCTTCATAAGAAAGTCCATTTTATAGAGGAAGAAATTGAGGCAAAGAGATGGTAGAACTGAGGTCCATATTCAGGATGCCTAACTCTCACATTTGCCCGGCACTCACTGTATTAATAATGAAACTAGAATTTAAATTGAAGTTTCAAAATGACAATGCATATAAATGTTCTTGGCATTATGCCTGAATTGCTGCAGTCCAGGCCTGAGTAAATCTGTCCCGCAGTTACCTGTTCCCTCTGTGGTAACAGAGTGGGGCTTATTGAAAAGATTTAGGCTAGGGGTCTCCTTTGGGCTTCCAAATCTGTTTCCTTTTTGTAGGTAACAGCACGTCCCTTTTAGAGTTTTGTTTGGATGAAAATAGAAAACTGTTCTGGTGCACAGACTAGCCTTGGGTAGGGGCTCAAGCTCTTTCATATACCAAATTCATTCCAAATGCAGTCTACAGTCTCCCTTCTCAGTCACTTCTCAACCCATTGTGGTTTAGATTTGCCCTTAGCCACCCCCCAGAACTGTTCTGCAGATAATAACACATACTTCAAGGGTGGCTGTGAGGATTAAATGAGATCATGTGTGTGATCTTTGCTTGGCATGAAGAACATAATAGCTTTTGTGATTAATAATGGGCACCCAATTGCAAAATTCAATAGGCCCTGGAAGTGCTCTCCCTCTTTGATTTTTTCCTGTGAATCTTTGATTCTTTCTCTCTCCTTTCTGTTCTGTGTCTCTCAGTTCTTGGAGCTGTCTCATCTCTGTAGGCCTTTTTCCAGTGTTCCTCACATATTGATATTCTCTCCTGGGCGGTTGCTTTGCTGGTCACCTCTGAATTTTTAAATATATAGTTGTGGGTCTTCCCAGTGATTGTCCACATTGCCAAAAGTTCACCTTTCTCCCCTCTGGAGCCATCCCTGAGACTTCCCTACCTTTAACTCTAGTGCATATCTCTCATAACATTTGCCACTTTGGTTTTTTTTTTTAAAGATTTATTTACTTATACACACAAGAACTGGGGTACAGGCCAGAGTTAGGTGTGAGAGGATTCACCAGAGACAGAGTGGGGAGCAAAACCATTGGATCTACTAAAATACACTGCTGAGGGGAGCAGCGGACGAGTCAGGAGAGGTCTGCTGTGCCATGTGGGCTAACACCCTGGCCAGGGATCAAACTCATGCTGTAGTGGCTTTGGATAGCTTCATAGTGCTGGGTTTTAACCCCTTGTGCTGCCAGGGAGGCCCAATATTTGTCACATTGTACTTGACTTAATTCTTCATTCATAGGATGGTACTATGGGGACTAGGGTTGACTATATGTCTCTAATGCCTACCTCACTTCTTCCTAGATCTATGTGTCTAGATATATGTTTTCTCATTTGAGCCATAAGCATGAAACAATAGTCCTCTCTTATTTGGTTCTTGTAAAGAATCATTGGGTAGTCTGTGTCGAGCTATCAGTACAGTGCCTAGCTCACAACAAATGCTTGAGTCAACTATGAGCTAAGAGATTTGCCTATATGTTTTTGCCTAAAGCAGAGGTCAAGTCATAACCATTTTTATAATTTAGTGACCAGACATCACATCCAGAATAAACAAAGTAATGAGGAGATGTTAAACAGGTAGATTAATCCCTAGCCAGAACTCTCATTTATAATTGCAAGACTGGAATAGAAAGTATGGATGCAAGCCAGCAAAATGAAGAACACTTATAGCAGCCAAATCCTGGGCTGAATGTGGCTCATGTGCAACTAACCCACACCTAGGAAGACAGAGAAGTGGATGTAAACAGACAAAACCAGCAGCAGCATGTCCCGCAAGGACAAATAAATGGTACCCATGCCAGACCTTCTTAGTGGTCTCCTAAGGGAACTTAATGAAACACAAGTTGAATTGGTAGTAGAACTCTCATTAGGACACCTGCAGCCCCATCTTATTATACATCAAGACCCTGGCACTGTGCTTCTTTTGTTAAGGGCCATCAATTTCAGATCTGGATGGATATTTTCCCCCTGCTATTCTTTTCTTTTTTTAAAAAGATTTATTTATTTATGCATACAAGAACTGGGATATAAGCCAGAGGTGCAGGGGATGAGAGGATTCATCAGAGACATAGTGGGGAACAGAACAGGCAGATCCACTGAAATACACTGCTGAGTGGAGCAACGGGAGACAGGAGAGGTCTGCTGCGCCATGTGCATTAGCTCCCAGGCTGGGGGATAGAACTCATGCTGCAGTGGCTGGCAATAGCTTGATAGCACTGAGACTTTAATCCTGAGCCACCAGGGAGGCCCTGGATTAAATTTTTTCATATGTTGCCATCTTTGGATATCTTCCCCACAAAAGGAATACATCACAGGACTCATAATTTCACTGAGCATCTGGCTTACTTGATATAGGATTTGTAGCTATTCAGAAAAATGAACTTCAGAATTAAATACAATGGTGACATAATTACCCTGTGTCTGATTTCTCCATTGAGTCAGATTAGTTTAAATTTGTTTTATTTTTTTAATACTAGAATTTCCTATTTTACGCCAGAGATTATTGCTATGACAGCCAGCCACTGGACCAGAGGACACTTACCAGTCTCTTTTCCTAATATAATGAAAGTTAAAGAAAGACAATTGAAAATAACAGCAAACACAAATTTGGAATTTTAGTGGATTTTATTGAATTGAACTCTATATTTGATGACAAAACCGTGTGTGTGTGTGTGTGTGTGTGTGTAAGTATATATATTATACATTTCTTTTAGCTCTCTTCAGCACTTTATATATTTATGTTCTAAAAATTTTCTATCAACAACTACTAATGAATTATTTATATAAAATTGCATTATCACTATGGGGGAAATATATAAGGAGAATGTATTTTAGACTGGGAAGAGTTTGCTGTCCTGTAGGTAAATTCAAGAAGCCTCTAGTGGTCAGGATCAAGGCCAATGAAGGCCACATGGGATGATTAACAAATAAGGGAAGTATTTTGATAGTTACAGTATAGTATAGTATATAGTATAGTATAGCGGTCAATCATATTTTATAGACTATGTCACAATATGCCCTTAGTGAAAGGAAATGGAGAAAGCAGAGAAGATTTCCTGGAAAAAGTGGGGCTTTACTTAGCCTGGAAAAATGAATAGGATTTTAGATAAACCAAATAAAGTGCTTGTAATTTAGGAAAGAGTAACACTAACAGATAAGTTACAGAAGTAAGACTGGAACTTGCCATGTGAAGAAGGTAGTGTCTGCGAGGACCAAGACTAGCTTGATTTGAATTGAGTATGTGTATTAGAGAGCACAGGGAACTAGAGATGGGGTGTGCAGTAGAATGAGTTTCTGGAGGAGCTTCGATGTGAGATCAAGAGGAAAGGAGTGAACCATATGATATTTTTGAGAAAGGAAGTTTTCTAATGGCCAAAACTCTCCCAATTATCTGGAAAGTGTCAATAATTAATAAATTTCCTGCTTCTGGATGTATATAAACATAAGGCAGATGACAATTGGAGAAAGAGTTGATTTAAATCCCAGAAGTTTGATTGAAGACATTCAATTTTATTAGCTGCAAAATTATTTGGAGATCTATCTATCTATCTATCTATCTATCTATCTATCTATCTATCTATCTATCTATATAGCTATATATCTATATCTCGATATATATACCTCCAATAAATTATTTATATGTATGTATATGTGTGTTTAGTATATATACTATATATATTATATATAATAAAATTCAAGGCACTTATTTATTTCCCCCTGCTGTTCATATTTGTTCAGTGGTTTGACAATGTCATTGCTAATGATTGTGTGACTCTTGTCATTTCCCTCTTTCTTCCTGCAACTCCAGAAGTCATCAACTCAGGTCCTTGCTGAAAGAAGAAAGGAGGAAAAACTAAGGCACAAGCTCGATCATTCCTTTACATGAGGACAAGCAAATGCTTTCCCAGCCGTGGCAGGTCTCTCTGGTATCTAGCTGACAAAAACCTTATCACATGGCCACCCAACATGCAAAGGGGACTAGGGGGTCAATTATCTTGTTTGTTCCTAGACACAATGCCACTGTAATAGATGCTGAATTCAGTTGTCAAGGAAGATGGTGCAATGGAACATGTACATTAATACGGTCTTCTATAAAGACCCTTCCAATGCTGAGATTCTATAAATCCTCAATCCATTTCCACTAGTTACTTTCTATTTTTGCCTGTAAACTTGTTTAGTTATTCTCCTTCCTAACAACAAAAATAACATCCAAACTCTTGTCCTTGTCTCACTACACAAACTATCATCCTTAATCTCTGAACTTCATTAAAAAAAAAAAGTTTTTACAAGGTGGGTTAATGGTTACAAAGCAGGGAGGGGGGCATGTAAATTTAGAAAGAGGACAATGGTATGGTGAAGGACAGAATTAGATTTTTAGTGGTGATCTTGATGTAGTATATACACAAGCTGATTCTCTATTATGCACACTGAAACATGTAACATTGTAATATTACTTCAATTTAATGAAAAGAAATCTAGACTACATCTAACATTCACTTACTACCTATAATCACATGACTTCATTTTATTTCTTACCATCTATAATATGATCTCTGTACTCTACTCAAACTGTTTTTGTATTTGTTACTAGACTTCTAAAATCCAACAGCTGCTTTCTCTCCACCACCAACTCTTCATCATTTTTTACCTTTCAGTGTTTGGCATTGTTTATTACCCTCCCCTGGAAACTCTTTTTCTTTCATATATATGACATTACTCTGGCTTCTTCCCATCTTTTTGATTACCCTCATCATTATTTCATTCATTCAACAAATAATTACTGTCTATTGTGCTAACACTAATTTAGCTGTGAGTATACAAAGATGAAATGAAATAGTCTCTATCTTCTGAAAACTTAGTCTAATAGGGAAACAGAAACATCACCACTTAAGAAATCTTATTCATTTTGTCTGAGTAAGACAGGAAATTCTGCTTCAAGGAGATGATACTTGAAGTGAGATTTGAACAATAAGAGGTGGTTTTCTGGGAGTATTTCAGATAGGACATTCCAGGCAGAGGAAATGTCAAGAATGCAGGGTTGGGAGAAGCTTTTCTTCTGGCATCCTCTTCCAACTTCATATCAATTTCTATTTCCATTTACTACTTCTGCAACTCACTTGCTTACTTGAGCTATATACTTTCATTAACTTCTCGGGTACTCCAAAAATGCCACTGCTAACATGAACCTTTTTACAGAATTTCAGATCCCCATTTTTTATATATTTGTGGATATCCTGTGGCCTCATATAATGTGCACATCTGAAATGCAACTGATCACTTCCCCTCCATCTTATTCTTGGTTTTCATTTTTCTATGAATTGTACCATAAATCTTTCAGCCATCAAGTTTCTAATTCTTCAACTCACATTTTCCTTCTTTCTCTCTCTGACTATATATCTAATCCATTGCTAAGTCATGCATTTTTATTCCAACTTCTTTCACTTAGTTAATCAATTTTTCTAACTGAGATCTTTCCTTATATGTTACATGTTTCACAAATATTTGAAGGGCTGAATCCAGTTGAATAGTGATAAGTATGTTGAAGGGATATTACATCAGATATTGCCCAACAAACACATATCCTATTTAAATATACAAAATAAAAAATGTTTACCTTCCTTTAGCACACAATAATTTGGTTTTAACCTTTGTGTGGTTGCTTTATTCTGAATTAACCTCAACTACATTTCAATGAAGACATTCCTTAAAATTTTAATGATATGAAAATTAAGGATATTAAACAGGTATAGTAAGGAATAAGAATTAGCTCCTTGAGGACAGAAACTATATGTATTTTCATATCACCTGTAGTCATGCTCTATCTTCTCCCTATTCTATGCCCAAGACATAGAATATTTCTGTGCATTAATTATATCTCTATTATCATACTGTAGTTTTTTCTGCCTAAATAAAAAATAAAGATAATATTGTGAGATGACTGGATCCTTTTCATGCTACTTTATATTCTGTTTTATAGGACAACATGTGCACTATATTTTATAACTAATTGATATGTCCATTCATATTTCCTCCTTTTTATTTAATTCCACCTATATTGAAAGACTCTGCCGATAAATGTTGCTATGAGAATTAACTACTACATAGCTACCCCTGACTCCTGCCCAAAGAAAATGATTTCACTTATCACAACTGATGATTTCCTCTTTGGTGGACTGTTTTGTATCACTGTTTTGAATCACAACATGAGAAAATTTTCAAGTTTACCTTGAAGGTTTTCCTTCTACTTGCTGCTCATTGAGTCCTGGTGATTTTTTTTTTTTAAGATTTATTTACTCATTTACACAAGAACCGGGGTACAGGCCAGATGTGTGGGAGGGTGAGAGGATTCACCAGAGACAGAGCAGGGAACATAACAGGTGGACTGAGGAAATACACTGCTGAGGGGAGCAGCAGGCATGACAGGAGAGGTCTGCAGCGCCATGTGGGACCCTTGCCAGTCGGCTGGGATCGAACCCTCACTGCAGAGACTGTGGATAGCTTCACAGAGCGGTGCTCAACCGCCTGCACCACCAAGGGAGGCCCAAGTCCTTGTGATTTGATAGCTGAGTGTCTCTTCAGGATTCCCACATGTTGTATATAGATCTATCCACCATCCATATTGGTTTCTTCCTTCAGGCAGATGGTATCTTTCTCTGTAATACGTGTCTAAATTTAAATTATTCTTTTAAGTGTGACAACATTAATTACAACCCTATATATGATTCAGAGGTATAGGAACACACTTCTCCACATGTATGTCACTATACCTCAGCCAACGCAAGGTACCCATTGTCCTCCACCATAGTTCATTGGGTGCCTCTCACATTTGTTTTCTACTCTCCCTCTCTCCCTCTGGTTTGTAGGAATTGTTATTGATTGGGTTTGTCCGGTCCTTTTTTTTTTTTTTTTTTTGTTTCCCTATTTCCATATACAAATGAAATAATCCAACATCCATTTATTTAAAAAAAAAAAAAAGAAGGGGAAAGATGGTACTTACCTCAATTATGATAAAGGCCATGTATGCCAATCCCAGTTAACATCATTCTGAATGGTGGGAGACTGAAAGCTTCTTCTCTAAGATCTGATATAAGACAAGGAAGTTCACTTTCTCCACTACTGTTCAATATGCTATTGGAATGCCTAACTAGGGTAATGAGGCAAGAGAAGTAGATAAAAGGACTCCAAACTGGAAAAGAAGTAAATTATCACTATCGGCAAATGACATAATAATATACATACAAAACCCTAAAGACTCAACTAAAAATCTAATGAAAATAATAAATCAGAACAGTGCAAACAACGAGCAAGAAGAGAAATTAAGAAAAAAAATCTCACAACCACACCCAAAAATTTATTTATTTTTATTTTTTTAAATAAATTTTATTTTTATATTCCCCATACAATTACAACCCCCTTATTTTGACCCCAATCCCTCCCCTCCCCGCGTCCCACCCCCCCATAGAATGTCTCTGGTTCATAGTTTTTTGTTGATTTTGATTTTTACTTTCTTATATTTATTCATTTTCCTGGTCCCTTATTTAAGTTTTCTAGATTCCTGCTATGAGTGAGACTATCCGGTATTTTTTCTTTTTCTTTCTGGCTTATTTCTCTGAGCATGATCCCTTCCAGCGCCATCCATGTTGCTGCAAATTGCATGTGTTTATCTTTTTTGAACGCTGAGTAATATTCCATGGTGTATATGTACCACATCTTCTTGATCCAGTCATTTATTTTTGGGCATTTGGGTTGTTTCCAAAGCTTAGCTATTGTAAACAGCGCTGCTATAAACATAGGGGTGCAGGTGCTCTTTGGAATTGACGTTTCTGTGTCCTTTGGGTAAATACCTAGGAGTGGAATTGCTGGATCATATGGAAGCTCTATGTTTAGTAGGTCCAGAAATCTCCACACAGCTCTCCATAGTGGTTGGACCAGTTTGCACTCCCACCAACAGTGCAGAAGAGTTCCTTTTTCTCCACATCCTCGCCAACATTTGTTGTTGCTAGTTTTTTTAATGTGTGCCATTCTCACTGGTGTAAGATGGTATCTCATGGTAGTTTTGATTTGCATTTCCCTGATTACAAGTGATGCTGAACATTTTTTCATATGCCTGTTGGCCGTTTGCATTTCCTCTTCAGAGAAGTTTCTTTTTAGCTCTTCTGCCCATTTTTTGACTGGATTATTTTCTTTGTTGTTGTTGAGTCTCATCAGCTCTTTGCAGATTTTTGTGATCAGTCCTTTATCATTAGTGTTGTGTGCAAAAATGTTCTCCCAGTTGGAGGGGTTTCTCTTTGTTTTGGTTATTGTCTCTTTTGCTGTGCAGAAGTTCTTTAATTTGATGTAGTCCCAGATGTTTATCTTTGCCTTCACTATCACTGCTTTGCACACCCAAAAATTTAAATGTAAATCCTTATGACCTCCTAAAGATCTTGTTATCAACATATTTTTCTTTCACGGTGTAAGGGCAGGAATAGACACGGTGCAGGTTTTCTAATATCCAGCAGACCGAGTAAAGGAGGAGTCAGGGTCTTCAGTGGTTTTTTTGCAGGTCTTTTATTGGGATTTACCCAGTACACAGCAGGCAGGGGTGCTGGGGGGCCGGGAGGCTGGCAGGCCTCCCAGCCCCCAGCAAGTCTCCACTCTATCTGGGCTCTCCAGCCTTCTCTCAGCTTCTGCTTCTCTTACTTCTCTCTCAGCTTCTGTTCATTCTTGGCTTCCTCTTTTGGCTTCTGCTGGCGTCCCCATGATGCCACCCTTAAAAGCCTAGTCTCAGCCCAGGTGAATCCCATCTACCTATGCCTACACCCTACTCCAGGTGCCCGCCATCAGGCATGCATTCAGGACCGCAAAGATCCATCATCTATCCTGATGGCGGGAGGGCAGAAAAGCCTGACATTTTTCCTTACCCTACACACGGTCTTAGCCATCTGTTGCATACAGCAGTTTATTGAATCTGATTCTTGTCTTTGGGAAAAATTATTACTTTTACTTTAAAAATTTTTTCTTCTTAAAATTCATCTGTTTTCACCTAATCCCTTTGTTTATTCCCTGGCGGAGTTTCTAAAAACACAGCACTAAAATTATTTCATGCACTAGAAATTGTCTTGTACACAGTTCAATACATTTCCATTCCTGTTTCCACAGTAGTCTCCCACGTAGTCATGCTTCCAAGTCCCATCAGGAAGGCCGGACTGGCAATGCTGAAATACCTATGGCCCTTCTTTCTGCCATCTCTCTTCCGCGGTCTGCTTCAGAATGCTCCCTCCAATTTCTCCCACTTTTAAAATTCTACCTCATTTGTCCCTCTTCCTTCCCTTGGGCCCTACCCCTACATGCAGTCTCGGAGATGATTAGCAATGGGACTGGGAACTGAAGAGGTTACTGACCCACCAGTTTCCAGAGCCAAAAGGCACTGGGGGAAGGTGATCTTATTTGTCACCCCAACAACCCAGAAATCCAATCATTTAGCTCATTTGCAAGCATTTGCCTTTTCACCCAGCAAATTTCCAGGTGTAGCTCTTCAGATGACCCATGTAAATCCTTAACAGGATCAATTAAACTTGCTTAGGTATGGTGACGAATGCTTTAAAAATATGGACAGATGGGGGTGTAGACATGATAAATATCACCACTGGGAACGAGTTTTATTCTTTGCTTTTGCTTCAGGATTTCCAGGTGTTTTTTTGTCGTTTCTTCCTTGAGGGAAGTCATTTTAAACTGCCTCTGGATATCTGCCCACAGAAAAGCAAACAGCTTTTTTGACCACAATGATCACCACCACCAATTCCTCCACCCTATTTTTCAATTTTTGAACTCTGGGGTAAATTCTTGCCTTATAAAATTAAGATCTAGATAACTCTGGCATGGAGCCAGGCCCTGCAAACCAGTTCTTTCACTGGGCAATGAAGAGTGATTGCATAAATGTTATATAAATATTTCAAGTATCCATGTTGTCAATCCCGGTAACTATTGCTGAGCTATAAACAGAGCAGGAGTGTCTGGATAGTGCTGGGTGAGCTGAGTAGAATTTGGCTGGACAGGAATGAAAATTGAAAGGAAGCTGACAGATCCCAAGTTTGGCAAGACCAAGACTGCTGCCTTTCCATTTTTGTCAGCCCCACGTCTATACTAAGTCTGCAACACACTTTTATTGAAACACATATTTTGAAAGAAGTATGAAAAATTAATAGAGATTTATGGTTATCTCTGTATCTAAATCAGTCTATATGTACATATATATATTCATTTTTATTGAGGTACCAATGAATTATAACATTATATAAGTTTCAGGTGTGCATCATTAAAACCAACATCTGTAATATTACTTTAAAGCCATCACTAAAAGGCCAATTCTATCTTTCACCATACAGTGTATATTTTGGAATTCTGAGGAATTGACAAGGAATACACTCAAGAAATCTTTTCCTGTGCAGTGGTGGTTCTTGCATTGAAACACTCTGATGTGAATTTCTTCATAATATGATACAAACCATAACCAAAAATATTAATCCTCTCCAGATCAGAAAACTTCATACTTCATTTTTAATGAAACCTTCCTAGATGACTCCAGACCATTATTAGTGATACATAAACTTATGATAAATTGGGGCCTCCATGGTGGTGCAATGGGTTAAGATACAGCACTACAAAGCTATCCTCAGCCACTGCAGCATGATCCCCGGCCAGAGCTGACCCACATGGTGCAGCAGACCTCTCCTGTCTTGCCTGCTGCTCCCCTCAGCAGTGTAATACTCAGTAGATCTGCCTGTTCTCTCTGCACTGTCTCTGGTGAATCCTTTCAGCCCCCCGTTTCTGGCCTGCATCCTAGCTCTTGTATGCCTAAATAAATAAATCTTTAAAAAACAAGCATATGATAAATTAACTGGCCATAGAAAATAAGTGTTTGATTCTGACTCTGTTTAGAACACAGCTTTTTAGGGACAAGAGTCCTATACTATGCCTGCTACAGCTCTGCATACAGTAAGTACTCAGTACATACCCTGTGAAAGAGCAGCTGAAAGAAGAACATTGAGCATCAGGATTCTCAATTCTGTTACCTAAGATGGCAGAAAGATAAAAAGACTTAGTTATTTTTTTTAAAAAAAGATTTATTTATTCATGCATACAAGAACTGGGGTATAGGCCAGAGGTGCGGGAGGGTGAGAGGATTCACCAGAGACAGAGTGGGGAACAAAACAGGCAGATTGACTGAAATACACTGCTGAGGGGAGCAGCGGGTGAGACAGGAGAGGTCTGCTGTGCCATGTGGGTGTCTCTGTGGCTGACCAGGATAGAACCCACGCTGCAGAGGCAGCGGACAGCTTCACAGCTCTGTGCTCAGCTTCCTGCGCCACCAGGGGAGGCCAAGACTTTGTTATTTTTTAAACCTGGACTTTGTTTATCATGTCTCCACAGTCCCAACAGAGCTGGAGAGAGGAAGTTCATGTAGGTAGTGGAGATATGCTTCCTTTTTAACTGGAGAAAGGGAATACTACTTCTCTTCCAGGATAAGAAGATTGGGAGAAATAATCCTTTTCAATATTGCCCTCTGTTGAGTCAGCACTTGTACATAATATGTGACTGCTCTCTCCAAATCTATTAAATGAAGACTAGCATAAAAGAAATGCAAGTAATCACAGAGCACACCTTAGTCCCTCAGTTCCTTGATCCCATCTTTCTCTTCAATCATCTGCAATAGACTGGCTATTTGAAGTTCATTCAGGAAATCAGATACAGCTTTCAACAAAGGGCAGTGGAAAGCCAGACATTTTCCCTAGTAGTTTCAAATTGTTCCTGCCTCCCCCCCCCCCACTTTGAATTAATCACAAATATCCTGCCAGGTAAAAGAAATCCCACCTGATGGCAGTATTCAGATTGTATCATTAGTAAATATCAGGAAGAAATTCACTAAATAAAAAAATTGGGGCACAAAGAATGGAATTTCAAGGTATTTGAAACTATCCAGAGAGGCAGAGATGGCTCATAAAGAATCAGGTATATCGGGCAGGTAGTTCTGGGCACAAAGACAATTGTTTCCTTTTCTATCTTTAAGACAAAGCAAACCCTCAGTGTACTAGTCGATGTAGTAGGAGAGAATGTTTCTCCATGGAGATGGTCTCTAGGGTGGCAGAATACTAGGGCGAATGGCCCCTGGGTAGTACACTTCGTGAGCTATGAGAAAGGAGCAAACTCTCCATCCAGGATTCAAAGAGCACCTTTCTTTGGTTCTTGAAATTCAGCCAGCCTTCAAGAGCCCCTAATAAAAGGTAGATATCCCTGGGAGGGCTAACACCTTGAGCATTATCAACTGGTATCAGTTAACACCTTGAGGGAAACTTAGGAGAGTTGCCAGAGTTGGTTGAGAAAGAAAGGGGAAGTAGAAAAGGTGTGTGGATAAAGCATTGCCTACTTCACTCTTTGGTCCATGACCAGCGCTCCCTAAGCCTCTATACAACAAATGGACTTCTGTCTTACCTCAGTGGCCTTGGGCAAGTTATTCAGCTAAGCTAGTTTCTAGTTTACCTGTTAAATGAGGAGAGTAACTATTTTCTTTTTACCTCATGAAGAGTGTTGGAAGAATTTATAGTCCATAAAACATTTAAGATTTTCAGTGTGAGGCAGTTCGTAAGTACAAAGTGTTATTATTGGTTTTATTACAGGATCGTAAATGTGATCTAAGTAGCATCATAATAGTAATTTCTTGTGGAAGTACTTATCTCTAGTTCTGTAGAGAGGTGAACCTGTTTGTATCTATTTACCAGGCCATGGTAGAAGTCCTACTAAATATTGATGAATATAGATTAAGTCCTGATATAAAGGGATGTTGTTGACTTTTATTACCTTACACAGGTGTTTTATGGTACTTCTTATCTGAGAGTAATATCCGAAAGTGTAGTTAAGCCCTGCTCAAAGTCAATCTCAATAGAATTTTTTAAAAAGCCCTGTGAAAAGTAGAAAGGCTCTCTTTTCCATTTTCACAGTCATTCTTATTATCCTACTCTTTAATATCAGAGCACACTTGTTTCCATGTCATTTTACAACTACTGCTTTTTTGTGTCCTAATTCTACACCCAGGAACAGAATTAGATTAGACAAGAATGACCTGTTCACTCCATGCTTCAGGAATTCTATAGTGACTTTCCAGAGTGTTACATATTTAATATTTAAAGTCCTCATTCTAGAATTCAGTACCTTCTATTTTCCATCAGTTCCATTTTCATTTACATTTTTCTGTAAACTCAATGTAGATATTTTGCCAATAATGGCTGACTCCTGTGTAATTTCCATTTCAACTCTGAGGACTGTTTTAGCCTAAGTACTATGAAAAACATCTAGTTGACAATAGCTGTTCATTAACAGTTATTGAATGAATGAATCAATGAATAATTGATTTAAACCCTTAAACATATTTCCTCATTCTTTCTTTTACCTATGTTTCTTGAGTGTTCAAAGTCAGGCACAAAACTTAATTCCTTTTTTGATTAGGGTGTTTATTTTTTATTGTTAGAGTTCTCTGTAGATCGTGGATATTAGTTCCTTATTGAATATATGGTATGCAAATATTTTCTCCCCTTTAGTATGGTGTTTTGGTTTTCTTTTAACCTTCATTTGAACAATAATTTCTTTTGTTGTGCAGCAGTTTTTAGTTTGATATCATTCCATTTGTTTAGTTTTGCTTTTGCTTTACTTGCTACTGTAGTTAAGTTTCCAAAGACTTTCCTGACACCAGTGTCATGGAGTGTTTTGCCTATGATTTCTTCTATGTATTTTATGATTTCAAGTCTTACATCTAAGCCTTTAAATTCACATTGAATTAATTTAGATCTGTGTAGTACAGTGTGCGTATTATGTAAGAGGGGTGAATTTTTTTCTTTTGCATGTAGCAGTCCAGTTTTCCCAATTGCATTTATTAACAGACTCTACTTTCTCCATTGTATACTGTTGACTCCATTGTCATAAATTATCTGTCCTTGTCAGTATGGGTTTGTTCCTGGATTCACAGTTCTATTCCATTGATCTGTGTGTCTATTTGTATTCTAATGCCGTATGTTTTGATAACTATAACTTTGGACTATAGTTTGAAGTCTGAGAGTATACCTACATTCTTCTGTTTTTGTCAGGATTTTTTGGCTATTTGGGCTCTTTTGTGGTTCCATATAAATTTCAGTAATATTTGCTGTTTATTTGGAGAATGCCATTGAGGTTTTGATAGGGATTACTTTGAATTTGCATATTTCTTTGGATAAGAAATGGGAAGATCTAAATAGACATGACATGACTCCAGAGAAGACTGATAGATGTCCATTAGGCACATGGAACGTAGTCATCATCACTAACCATGAGGGAAATTCAACTCAAAACCACAATGAGATACCATCTCACACCCATGACTGTAACCCATATCAAAAAGACCAGAAACAACAAGTGTTGTGGAGAAAAAGGAAGCCCAATACACTGTTGGTGGGGATGTAGAGTGTTTCAGTCCCTATGGAAAACAGTATGAAGATTTATTTATTTATTTATACAAGCACTGAGTACAGTCAGATCTTTCATATCACCCAGCAATTCCACTCTTAGGTATCTACCCTAAAACTACAAAAACATGAATTCAAAGAAATATATGCACTCTTATGTTCACTGAGTCCCTATAACTGAGTAGATAAAGCCCACTCACATTACGGAGTATAATGACCAAAGTTTGGAAACAACCTAAGTAATAAACAAAAAATGAGTGGTACATAAATGAGTGGATTATCACGTGGTACATAAACACAATGGAACACTATTTAGCTATAAGAAAAAAAGATGAAGTCTTGCATTTGTAACAACATGGATGTAACTGGAAGGGCATATGCTAAGTTAAATAAGTCTGTAAGAGAAACACAAATCCAAATGATTCATTCATATGAGAAATATAAAGAAATAAAACATAATATTAACCAAAACTAATACTCGACATCTGTCTGTAGAATTGACACTACTAGAGGCGAGGGAGGGTATGTGGAGCAAAGTGTGGGGTTGGGGCAGGCCACGGACTATGATAAAGGATTACAAGTGCTTTGGTAACAGGTAGTAGGTGTGATGTGGTAACATTCAACTGAAGAAGAATGTGAACCTATACCCCTAAATCACATACAGTGTTGTAAAACAATATTACCTCAATAAGAAACAACACAATTTTAAAAAAGTCTCAATTCCTTCAGGTAATTTTTTAATTCAATGTATATATCATCAGGCATACACTACATGCGCAGCACTACGGTTTCCTTAATGAGCCCAACTTGTTGTTTGTACTTTATTTTAATTCCATACCTAAGTTTAAATTTAATATTCATGATTTCTGTTTTGTAAAAGTGATTACAGGTTATTATATGTTTTATTTCTAGGAGACTGGGCCTAGGTTTTAAAATTGAATACTGACTTTGCTCCTATTTGTGACTTTGGTGTAATTTACTGACTCTCCCTGAGTCTTAGTTCCTTTATATTTTATACACACACACACACACACACACACACAATATTATTAGGATATTTGGACAATTAAATTAATGACATCATTCTCTCAAATCTCTAAGCTTTTTTGGTAGTGTAAGAGTTGCTAAGTGATTTCTGTAAAGATTTGTTTGTGCAGGGTACCACTATTATAGAGAAACAAATGGTTAGGAGAGTGCTGATGATTTGACATTGATATACAAATTTAAAATGGCTGAAATGGTAAATTTAATGTTATATGTATTTTACACACACAAAGACAACTTAGTACAGTCTAGGTCAATATCATTTTACTTGTAATTGGCTGGAAAACATGTGCTGAAAAATTTGAGGCATCTCACAAATCTTTGTGGTGCTAATGTTCCCTTTCATCAGGCAATTTGCTAAGGGAAGAGATATTTTAATGTTGGGGAATCAACTTGTCTTGGTATGCCCAAGTCTTTCCTGGTTTCAGTACTGAAATGTACACACACACACACACAGAGAGAGAGAGAGAGAGAGAGAGAGAGAGATCCCTGGCTGTTGTATATATGCATTATCTATCTATCTATCTATCTATCTATCTATCTATCTATCTATCTATCTCATCTATCTCTCTCATCTATCTCTCTCTCTACCCACTCAGCCACACACCAATTTGTCTAATTTTAATATCAGGAGATTTATTTGAAGAATTTGATTCACATGATTTTGGGCTCTGGAAAGTTTGACACATGCAGGGTAGACCAGCAGGCTGGATGTTTAAGAAAGAGTTGATATTTCAGTCTTGGATCTGTAATCTGTAGACCAGAATGGCACAGTGGAAATTTAGTTGAAAACTTTCTGTAGTCTTGATGTAGCATTTCTTCTTCAGTAAACCTTTGTTTTTTCACACTTAAGATCTTTAACTGAGTAGATAAAGCCCACTCACATTACGGAGTATAATTTCTATTTAAAGCCAATTGATTGCAAATGTTAATCACAGCCATAAAAATCTTCTCAGGAATAACTAGACTAGTGGTTGGTTAAACAGTTAGGCACCATAACCTCATCAAGTTGACACATAATCATCAGTTACCTTACTTTAAATGATTCTTGAAAACTTTGATGTCTAAAACCTTATCATCTTTTTTTTAATAAAGTTTTTTTTAAAGATTTATTTATTTATACAAGCACTGAGTACAGTCAGAAGCACAGGAGGGTGAGAGAATTCACCAGAGCCAGAGTGGGGAACAGAACAGGCAGACTGATGAAATACACTGCTGAGGGGAGCAGCGGGCAGCCAGAGAGGTCTATCGTGCCATGTGGGACCCTCGCCGGCAGCCAGGGATCGAACCAGCGCTGCAGATGCTGTGGGCAGCTTTGCAACCCAGTGCTCAACCACTGTGCCACCAGGGGAGGCCCTAAAACCTTATAATCTTGAGGAAGCAATGGAAATAAGATATTTCAAAAAGAAATCTATGAATAAATATGAATATTGGTGGTATACTTTTCAGGAAAAATTATCAAGATACCTTTTTTAAAAAAAATAAAATTGGCAAAGAATTGTGAATATTATTTCAGCGTACTGAAATACTTGTGTTTATAATTACAGAAGATTTGATTCATCTGAAATTCCACATAAATGTACACAACAGGTTAAAGATGGTTGCACTTTATATTATGGTGCATGAATTACTGCTAATAACTATTTTTCAAAAACAGACATTACAGTGCTGGACCAAAGAGGCAGTGAGAGGGGGCATTAGGAACACACTCACCAGAATCAAGGATTTTAATTTAAATCTTTTGCTTGTTTTTACTAATTGTTTAGGGGACTTGGTCAAATTATTTAATTTCTATAAGTCTCAGTTTAATTACATGTAAAATGTGTTTTTACCATTATTATGTTTGTTGGAAGAAATAAATAAAGTACCATGTTCCTGATTCACTCTTTGACTAGGTTGGCATTCAATATGTGTGTGTGTATGTATGTATGTGTGTGTGTGTAACAGATGTATGTATATATAGTAGTCATAGATAGGGTAATCATTTCAGAAGCTAAGTCACAGAACAATTTCATATGCTAAAAACTGTGCCAGACATAAGCTTAGAATTGTCATTTTATAAGCAACATTGACTAAATCCTCATAATCACCCACTCATGTGGTAATTCTTATTGTCCCCATTTTATGAATGAGGTAATCAGTCTTGGAAGACTTAATTAACTATTCTAAGGTCAAACACTAAATGGCAGAACTGGAATTTGTAACCCACTCACTCAGATTCCAGAACCAACGTTCCTAGTCCTTCTAGCACACTATTTGGAAAAATGAGTGAAGATTGATGTCCCTAGATGACGATTAGCTGAATAATTATAGTAAGCTACTTTCTAGCTAGATGTCCTTTGGCAAAAAATTTAAGCTAACTCTATTTCTCTATTAACTAGGGGTAAAAGTAATTATAGTCAATCCTCATTATTTTTAGATTTTATTTTTGCAGATTTACTTACTGGCTAAAGGACCTACGTATTCCAAAATCAGTATAGGGCACTTTTGCTGTCAATCATGGACAAGCACAGAGTAG
Source organism: Talpa europaea (assembly GCF_964194135.1). Classification (NCBI taxonomy): domain Eukaryota; kingdom Metazoa; phylum Chordata; class Mammalia; order Eulipotyphla; family Talpidae; genus Talpa; species Talpa europaea. The sequence continues at coordinate 95,727,739 of NC_140071.1, forward strand.
TGACAAATGTGAGTTGTCCAGTGTGCATATTTCCAGCTGACTGCACAAGCAGACACTTTTTTAAAATTCTATTTATTGTGGTAATATTGGTTTGCATTACAGTATATGTCCTAGGGGTACAGGTTTACACCTCTACAATTGTATTTATTTCACAAACCCACCACCAAAGCCCACTTTATATTTTTGTTTCAACTCTCTCTCATATTATAAGCAGGCATCCTTCTTAGAGTCTGTTTGATGCTATTTTTTTTTGCATTTTTGTGCTTTTTTTAAAAAAAAGATTCATTTATTTATGCAAACAAGAACTGGGGTACAGGCCAAAGGTATGGGGGTAAGAGGATTCACCAGAGACAGAGTGGGGAACAGCACAGGCAGATCGACTGAAATACACTGCTGAGGGGAGCAGCGGGAGAATCAGGAGAGATCTGCTGTGCCATGTGGGTCACTTCGCTGGCCAGGGATTGAACTTGTGCTGCAGTGGTTGTGGATAGCTTCATACTGTTGTGTCTTAACCCCTTGCACCACGAGGGAGGCCCCGCATTTTTGTGCTTTTGTTGGTGATTTTGCCACCAAGCTTAGTACTGAAGTGATGTCTAGCATTCTTAAGAGTGAGAAGGTTGTGATGTATCTGATGGAGAAGTAACATGAGTTATATAAACTTGAATTATGCCAAACTCATTTTCCTACGGCAAGTTTGAACTCTCTGATAGATAAAATCTTCCATGTCTTTGTAGTTGGATTCTGGAATTTGTTCTCTCCTTGTGATGTCTAATTTCCTTGGGTTTTAAGCTGCCATGATTATCCTTTTTTTTGGCCCAGTTTACTGCTTCAGATTTCCCTATTTAAAAAAAAGGACCTGTAGTAGTAACTTAGGGAGTTGAACTACTTTTAATTTTCCTGCAGGTGGTGCTGTGGTGTTATTTCATTTGATTTTATTTTTTGGTCTTTGCTGGCTTCTAGAGGTACTGAGACTTGTTTTTGAAGTTGTTGAATCCACAGGTAGAGATGGGTCTGGAGGTGTCCAGTCAGTACTCATGTGTTGGGTGAGGGGGAAGGCTCATTCCTGTTTGCAGCACCACCTATATCCTTCCTCTCTGGATTCTGTATCTGAGACTTGGCAGTTTGTGTACTGTCAATTTGTTTCATGAGGTCAGAATGAACCAGGGTGAGGGAAAGGGGCGGGGGGGGGGTACACTGCAGGCCATAGTCTCTGATCTCTTTACAGGAAAATGGTGCTGTGCTGAGCACTCCAGCTCCTTCTGTTTCACAGCATTAAATTGTGTTACTCCACACAGTTTAGCTTTCCCCTTCCAAGGGCCTTTGGCTGAGCTGGCAGCCCTGCCTTTTGTGTCCCCCATCCCAGGCCACATTCTCCAAGTAATTCTGTCTACCTACTTCTTGTGCAATGAAACATGACTCTCTTCTCTGCTCCTCTTCTCTGTAGCAGTGTGTGATGTTTTCTGATATCTAAGGGGTGTTCCAGTTTTGTACCAGTGACGGGACTTTTTGGGCAGAGTTAACTGATGATATTTGCTCTTGGGAGTGAAGCAAGGAATTTCCTCTGTCACCATCTTGCTGATATCTCCTATTCTATTTCTTAAGAGTATTATATAGATTATTTAGGGTGAAGTAATGTGCTTGACTCAAAATTCAGAAAATTGTTGTGAGATTTTTCTCTTTAATATTCTGTATCATGCCATCCTAACTTAGAGATCAAGTAGAACAAATTTTACTGTGTTGCCCTTACACATCATTCCTAAAAGATATTATAAAAAATACATGATATCATCTATATCTCAAAGAAATAACAGAAATATTTTTGGAATGTGATCATTAGAAGATATATAGGGGAAAAAAACTGCTGCTTCTTGGATATACTGTGAATCCTCATATATCCAGTAATGCAAATATGGAATAGAATCAAGTAATTACCATTTCAAAACTCATATTGCTCAAAATCTACCAAATACATTTTCTTAAAATATTAGGAAGTTTCTAAATGATGATGTAATGAAGCAGAATCCTTTAATCATTTTTTTTTTAATTAGGGTCATTAGATCTTTTCAGGAGTACAGAACAGAATGAAACACATTGAAAAAACATTTAAGAGATCTTGTGCTTTATAAAAAATATTGAATTAATAAGTCACTATTTTAAAATTTTCTCTTTCATTGTGTGCTCAGATACTATGGGAATGTGAGTCTTGCTCAGTCCATTCGAAGCTTTCACAACATTTCTTAATTTCTCCCAAAGAGGGTGTCTTCTTCGTATTTTCTTACTTTTCTTAACCTCTTCTCGAATGAACATATAATATTCTTTGGAAAGAACTACCTTTTGAGTTGAAAATTTACAGGCTTGGTTTCCAAATTTAACGTATATTCATTCAACTGGTTTTAGTTTGTTGATGACAAATCAGTCAAGAAAGTCATCCTCAGTGGGTATGAGTGGCACCCTTTGAAAGAGTTCTTATATTTACTTCCTCAGGAAGTCTCCATAGTCACGGGAATGTTTCCTGTCCTCTCTTGGCGGCACTCTAAACATTATTGTGTTGTTTTAGGTTTCACCAGTTCTACCTCATGTTTTCTTCTCTGCATCTGCACTGGGTCATGAACAATGCCTAACACAGGGAAGATGTTCAATAAAAGTTTGTTGATTGAGAAAACAAACTATTGAACACATGCCACCCCAGTTTCCAATGTGTGTTGAACACATGCCACCCTAGTTTCCAATGTGTGTCTGCTTAGTTACATTGTGTTATCTTTCTTTTTTTTTTTTTTTTAAGATTTATTTATTTATTTATACAAGCACTGGGTACAGTCCGAAGCGCGGGAGGGTGAGAGAATTCACCAGAGCCAGAACGGGGAATAGAAAAGGTAGAGTGATGAAATACACTGCTGAGGGGAGCAGCAGGCGGCAGGAGAGGTCTGCGCACCATGTGGGACCCTCGCCTGGCAGCCGGGGTTAGAACCAGCGCGGCAGCTTTGCAACCCAGCACTCAACTGCTGCGCCACCGCGGAGGCCCACATTGTGTTATCTTTCTTACTCAAGTCATATAACCAACAAGTGTCTGCGCAAAGTTAGGAAAAAATAATTGTTTTTTTTCCCTGATTTAATGTTCTTTATACTTTATCCTTATTATTTATTCTCCAACCTTACTGTTTGTAATCCTTTAGACCTAGTGTATTCTGAAAAAGATTTAATCTATGAAAAAGGATGAATCTATGTCATTGAGAAAAAATAAAGGATCATTTGCAAACGTGTTTTTCTTCCTCCAACACTTAGCTTTCTTTGGTGCCGGGAAGGATATCTCCACCAATTGTAAAACAGACTGTTATCTCTAATGCAGCATCTGTTAACATTAAGGGTCTTACTGATGAAATTAAGATAAGTAACATCCAAGTCTAAGAACCACTCTTGACCCCAGTCCCCGAGAGGTGTGAGCATTCTGACTTATCAGTTACCACCAGTGCGAGGTTTGAGGAAAACGTACTGATTTCTTGGTTTTCTATGGTTCTTAGAGTGATTAAAATTACTTATGTTAGGAAATTATTCTCTATCATGTGGACTTTCTTAACCAAAGTCTTCTCATCATTTTGCAATTTTTCTCTTTTATTCTCTGTCTCTAATTGTTTCCATGTTTTTCTGGTTGTTTTGGCAAAGATCTGAATCTTTTTACAAAGTATTCAGTGTTATATTCAATTTGTAATTCTCAATAATTTACTATTCAATATTTGATGTCAATTTGATATGAACACCATTCTAATTCAAATTTCTATGTTCTTAGAAGTATGGTAATGAAGCAATTTTATGAAGTAGTTTTCTAACATTTCAAATTCTTGATTCTCCTTCTCATTCAACAATTTAAAATATATATATATATGCATAAATGAAGTACCATCATTTAACTTCTTTATTGATTTTGACAATATACAATTTTTCCAGTCCGGTGTGGTCACCATAATTCTCCTACCACCAAAGCTCCCATTAATGTATCATCTTTCTGCAGTATAAATTGTGCCTTTCCTCTTTTAAAAACACATTTAATAGTTTCTTGTATATCAGATTAAGGATAAAAAATATGGGTAATTCAGAATAAAAATAAAACTATTAGCAGTAATTTTTATGTGTAAGTTATAAAATTCCATCTATTATTTTACTAATCCTATAAAAATCGAAGACTTACGGTTCTTGAGTGGAAAGTCTAGTGACTCCAAGGTATTTGAGGATTTGTGAGTCTCATCAACACTTTCTCATTTCTATTACCTGACCATAAAGTTTATGCTCTAGGCACACCTTTGCTATCTTCAAGACCCAGTAGGTGTGTTGCACATAGGAAGCACTCATATATGATGTTTTACTGAACAAATACTTTAAGAAAACTGATTTTTAAATTCCATTTGACTTGGGTTGAATCTTTAAATGAAACATGTAGTTTAATGACAACTTATGTTAATGTGCATAGAGTCAAATACAAAAGCACTTTGAATCATAAAAGAAAAGGTGTGAATTTAGTACTGCCCCATCTTCTTCCTAGTCAACCTGTACATAATTGTTTCCTTGACATTTCACTTTTCTATGTCAACATATCAGTAATAACAAAGACTGATGGAATGCTGAATGTGTCTAAGTTCATGACTATGTCTAGTTGTTTTATTCATACTCTAGTATGGCATTAAGAGGATGATTGATGAAACAATTTGGGTTTGATTATTTGACTTTTCTGTTTCTTCTAGACCAATTCCTAGTGAATCTTCAGTGTCTTCTACCACCACCCAGTTTGTAAAAATGCTCAGTGGTAAATTTCTTCAATAAATATTGCATAAATTTAGTGTCATCTGCCCCTTCTCAATTGTATCACTTGTGATACAGCCATTCTGATTCTGTAAGGCTGTTTTATTTCTAAGCCAACTCTTACTATAAGGGGATGGAATATGTGGTCCTTATCCCATCAGAAGCAGAATCATTTCACATTATTAAAATAATATAGTTCATACCATCTTCGCTTCTATTGGGAAGAATCATTCAATCCTCTCTTGTTGACCACTTCACCCATTAAATCTTGTGAATCCTTTCTTGGATTGTGACAAAGACTGGGCTCAGCTGTGAGTTTTTAATCAGCTCTCCTGGGATGTCCATGCTGGCCTTTTCTACTTCTTTCTGGTCATTTTTTTCCTGCCCCTCCTCCTTCTTCCTGTGTTCCCTGCACGTTTGTGCTCTTGCTCAACATCTGCCCTTGGCCCAGGGGGCAATTTCCAGCTCTGGTTATTGTCTTTTTTTTTTTTTTTTTACAACATCTCCCTTATGGCAATAAACAGACATTTGCATTTCACTAGCAACTCCTGACTATGTTTAAAAGTGCCACCCACAAATAATTAATATTTTAACACAGGAAACTCTAGTTTTCATATCTGATCTGTCTCTCCTCTGCTTCCAGAAGGAGAACTTCGTTTCTCACACACTGCTTGCAATGAGTACAAGCGAAGCTTAAAATAAGCATGGTTGCCTAATTGTGATTTTCACACTTTGAACTTGTGATGACATTCTGCAACTTATGATTATAACTGCTCTCTCTCACGTTTTTCCTCATGGACTTACCACTCCTTGTTCCAGATAAACGATCCAGTGCTTGACTTAGAGAGGGAAACAATGACTTCCTCTTTCAACTTCACACCTTCTGCAGACAATCCCTCTAACCTGTGATGGAGAGAGAGAGATGATTGAAGGCTCTTCAACTTCATTCCGTGTAACGGTCACTTTTCTCTTTTCCATTTTACCTTCAAACTAATGCCCACACCTGTAGACACACTGAGAGGGACAACTATCTGTGTAAACATATCAGTCTTTTTTTCACTTTTATCAAGGAATTCAATAAAATTATTTAAAAATGCATAGCATTTGTAGATTTTAAAAGTCATTTTAAAAGTCATACTAGCCCTTTGGGGTAGGAAGTAGTATTAAATTATATTATCACAATATCCATTTTCTTAAAGAAGAAGCAAGTTTTTCAAATGAAGTAGGTTAAAGGGTCAATTCATTGCCATTCTGCCAAAAAACAGATAAAAATAGACACAACTAAAATAAAAGTGTCATTTTGTATTTCTATACTCAAAGTGCAGGATCAAACTCATTCATTTATTTGTTCCTCCAGCTAACATGTCTTGTTTTTTAAATTGAGGTAATATTTATTTGTAACACTGTATACAGCTAACGTTTCTTGAATTCCTACAATGAGGGGAGGTTAGTATTGATTATATAACTAGTAAGTGCTTATGTTAGATGATGTGGTTTGAAGTTGTCCTACAAATGTTTTAATAAACATCACCCCAAGCCTTAGTGGTTTTCCTCTACCTCAGCACTATACTGCCTACCCTAGTATGCCAAGCCTCCTGTGCTTTCCATAGAAGACCCCTCAGTACTAGTTTTCTATCAACAAAGATTAGGGCATTGGTAACTATTTATTGTAGCATTTACTTTTCAAGAATTTGTTTTGTTTTGTTTTTATTTTTTTACAATTTTATTTTATTTATTTTTTTATATATATTTTACATCATTGTTCATTTTTAAATAATGTTTTCTCCCCCCTGCCTTGTCCCATGTAGTCCCCATAGAATTTCCTAATGGATCCTATATTGTAGAACTCAAGTTCTCCTGCTCATATAATTTTCTAGATCATTTCTCTTATTTATATTTGTCTTTTGGGGAAGAAGGGGGTCCATGTATTAGTATTTCCTATCCCATGTTAAGAAAAAAAGAGCTGCCATATAAAACCTCATTCTTCAACCTCTTATTACATAAAAAATGAGATACTTGATTTTAAAAATATGCAAAGATACTTAATAACAGACAAACTATGAAAAAAGGAGGATAGCAAACAATATATCTTCGAAGCTATTTTTAAGACAATTTGGTCCTGGTGGGACAGACACTTCTATTCATTTGAAAAAGTGTGGAGACAGAGAATGAGAAAGATGTGATCTTGTCAACCTGAAGGGTTTTCCACTGATAAGCTATTAAAGTAATAAAATATTGGCACTACATAAGAAACTGACAAGAATATTTTCATACATTGGAAAGATACTTATAAAACAATACAGTGACTATATAACATAAACTGAAAACAAGGTAGAAAGTAAACAATTTTCTAGGAATGGGTAAAATTATATCAGCCCCTCTATAGTTCTGGTGCAAAATGTGTATATACCCTTCTTGTTGGACAGAGCCATTTTTGAGATAAAATGACAATTTCTATGTATTGGCTTCAGTCAGTGGTCAATTAAATTGATTAATAGTTAACTTAGATAAAATAATGAACTAACTTTTACTGGAAACTTAGTATATACTAAGGATTATTCTAAGAACTTTCCATTTATTATCTTAATTATCTAACAACCCAGTGGAATAGGTACTATTATTATTTATTTGCTTTGCACATCAGGAAACTAAGGCTCCCTAGGGCTAAATGGCAGTCCCTACTTCACTCAGCATGTAAGTAGCAAATTAAGACTGCATTATGAACTTAGGAAAGCTGGTTTCAGAAATGTGAAGTCTCATAATTAACTCTTTCAAGTTCGAGCTCTCCCAATCAGATACATTTTGAAACACCATTCTCACCAGCCCATATAGGGGAAATAAAAATCTATTTTGATCATATTTTGCAAAAAAGAAATAGGATATGGAAATAGACAAATAACATATACAGCAAATGGCATATGGGAATGCTAAATAATTGCTTGGGGCAAATAAAGCAGGATGTTTGAAATCAGTGTTGTTCTGGAAAACTCTGGAAGATTTGGCATTTTATGCATGGTTTTCAAGGTGCTAAACAGAAACCTCATGCATAAGATGAATATTTGATATTCTTTTTCTAGAATGAGAGACTGTTTGATATCCTTTTCTAAGAACTATTAGTGTCCATCTAATCACTCATCAGGAGCTGAATCATTTTGTTTTTTGTTGCCTTGTAGTATTTAATTTCCTGATAATGTATGAATTGAATGGATATTTGACTTACCTGGAAGAGAAATCTGAAATGATCTTTATATTACTTATAATTAACTTTAGGCTTGATGCAACATTTGAATATATTTTGCCTGTTCAATGGTAATAAGTTTGCTAATTTTTTTTTTTTAGTGCAGTATTGTAGACTGGTTGCTATTTAGCAACCAAACATAAAATCAAAGCAATGGGAAGGGGGGAAAAGAAGAGAGAAATTCTTGCTCCTCTAATTTGTTTATAAAAATAAGACAAACATTTCAAGAAGAAACACTGTCCAGTTCTAAACTCCAACAGAGGTTACAGCTTCCTAAATCACTTTGGAAAATTCAAATAACCCTGTATCTTTCTGCCAGAGATCCAAAAGCACTGCTGGTAAGTAGAGAGTGGAAATTTCAGTCTCTGTGTAAGTCAGGCCTTCATGTACAGGAGAAGAAACACACTAGAAACAGAGCCCGTGCCTGGCCTTTTATCATTCTTGGGGAACCTTACTTCCTGTTGTCACTGGTCTTCAAAGAAATGTTTACAAAATAAACTTAAAAAAGTGTAAGTTAGTTCAGCTTATTTGGAAGCCATCTTCACCACCAGCAGTGATATGGTAATGACAAATAAGAAGTGTACATTAACTTGAATTCTGGTGATTTTGAATTAATTTTTCAGTAAAAACATCCAGATATAAATCAGGAGGCATGAAATAATTAGAGAAGTGAGATATTTCATCATACTTTTATCCAGTTGGGTTTGTATTTCCAGTGACAATTTGCATGTAGATTTTATATTATGTAATTTTTTAAAAAAAGATTTATTTATTTATTTATTTATTTATTTATTTATTTATTTATTTATATAAGCACTGGGTACAGTCAGAAGCGCGGGAGGGTGAGAGAATTCGCCAGAGCCAGAGCAGGATGCAGAACAGGCAGAAGGACCAAAGTACACTGCTGAGGGGAGCAGCGGGTGGCAGGAGAGGTCTGCGCGCCATGTGGGACCCTCCTCCGGTGGCCAGGGAGCAGTCGGGGATCGAACCCACACTGCAGAGGCTGTGGGCAGCTTCGCAACCCAGCACTCAACCGCTGCGCCACCGGGGAGGCCCTACATTATGTAATTTTAAGATAATCCCTGAATGAGGGTGAATGTGATGCTTAGGGGAATATGACAAGTCATTCTCCTGTGTCTGTGACATACAATACTGAGTACCTTTAATTTGTTACAATCTTTTCTTTAAAACATCACCTGAATGTAGAGATGCTTGTCACCATCAAAAATAAAACTAGGGCCTCCCCTGTTGGTAGAGTGATTGAGAGCTGCGTTGCGAAGCTGCCCGCAGCCTCTGCAGCACCGGTTCGATCCCCGGCTACTGGCGAGGGTCCCGCATGGCATGCAGGCCTCTCCTGCCACGCCTGCTGCTCCACTCAGCAGTGTATTTTATCAGTCTGCCTGTTCTGTTCCCCGCTCTGGCTCTGGTAAGTTCTCTCACCCTCCCGTGCTTCTGACTGTACCCAGTGCTTGTATAAATAAATAAATAAATCTTAAAAAAAAAAAAAAACTAGCCAAAATAAGCACAGGAAATAGTCTTATAAACAATACAGCAGAGTACACAAGAGTGCAAACTGGGGTTCAACAGCATGTGTTCAAATTCCAGCTCTGCTTCTTCTTGTGTGACCCTTGGGAATTTATTTAACATTTTTGTGCTCAGTTTCTGCCTCTGTAAGATAAGGTCAATTAATACCCTCTCTATAGGTCGGCTGGGAAGATTAATTAAGATAACCCAAGTGTAGTTCTTAAAATAGCATATGTAAGTGCTAGCAATTTAAATTATTGGAGGAAGTCAAGATAGCATCCCACTCTAATCCAGGTATTGGATTATTGGTATGTTTATTCAGAAGCTAAACATAAAACCCATAACCTAGTTGATGTTATTGTAACCTGATTGAGGTAATCGGTTAATGGGAGATTGGAATTGGGCAAGAGAAAGAAGCTAGAAGGGGGCCACCCTGGTGGTGTAAGGGGTTGAGACGCAACCTATGATGCTATCTGCAGCCTCAGCAGTACAGCACGAGTTCGATCCTCGGCCAGGGAGCTGAAACCCACATGATGCAGCTGACCCCTTAGCGGTGTAATTCAGTCAATCTGCCTGTTCTGTTCCCCATTTTGTGTCTGGCGAATCCTCTCACCCCCACACCAATGGCCTGTACTCCAGTTAATAATAAATAAATAATTTCTTTTTTAAAGGGAGCTAGAAGGAAGAGGAATTATGCTCAGTGAAATATATCAGAAGGAAAAACAAAAATATCAGGTGGTTTCACTTACAGGAGGACTATAGAGGACACAAATAAGACATCAGGGGAAAAATAATAATAATACAAAACATAACAGAACAAAAACAAACAGACAATTATAAATCAGAGACATACTGCAGGGAGGAGGAGGGAGAGGGATCAGAGGGAGGGAGGAAGGAGCACAGGACTGAGGTGATGGTGCATGGGTGCACTGGTGAAGGAAACTCTATGGGGACTACACCTGAGGAAGGGGGGAAGCAAACATTGTTTAAAAATGAACAATGACCTTTATGATGTTGAGGTATGTTCCTTGTATCCCAAGAATTTCAAGGGCTTTTATCATGAATGGGTGTTGCACTTTGTCGAAAGCTTTCTCAGCATCTATTGATATTATCATATGGTTTTTATATTTCTTTTTGTTGATGTGTTGGATAACGTTGATTGATTTTCGGATGTTAAACCATCCTTGTGCCCCTGGAATGAATCCTACTTGGTCGTGGTGAATTATCTTATGGATACATTGTTGGATTCTGATGGCTAAAATTTTATTGAGGATTTTTGCATCAGTGTTCATTAGGGAGATTGGCCTGTAGTTTTCCTTTTTTGTGTTGTCCTTGTTCGGTTTTGGTATTAGTGTAATGTTGGCTTCATAGAACGTGTTTGGTATTGTCCCTTCCTTCTCAATTTTTTGGAAGAGTTTGTGAAGGATAGGCACTAATTCGTCTCTGAATGTTTGGTAGAATTCATTTGTAAATCCATCAGGTCCTGGGCTTTTGTTCTAGACATAAGACCTGAAACCATAAAATATATAGAAGGAAATATAGGCGAAACACTACGTGATCTGCACATCAAAGACATCTTTACAGACACATCACCCAAAGCAGTGATAGTGAAGGCAAAGATAAACAGCTGGGACTACATCAAATTAAAGAGCTTCTGCACAGCAAAAGAGACAATAACAAAAACAAAGAGAAACCCCACCAACTGGGAGAACATTTTTGCACCCAACACTAATGATAAAGGACTGATCACAAAAATCTGCAAAGAGCTGATGAGACTCAACAACAACAAAGAAAATAATCCAGTCAAAAAATGGGCAGAAGAGCTAAAAAGAAACTTCTCTGAAGAGGAAATGCAAATGGCCAACAGGCATATGAAAAAATGTTCAACATCATTTGCCATCAGGGAAATGCAAATCAAAACTACCATGAGATACCATCTTACACCAGTGAGAATGGCACACATTAAAAAAACTAGCAACAACAAATGCTGGCGAGGGTGTGGAGAAAAAGGAACTCTTCTGCACTGTTGGTGGGAGTGCAAACTGGTCCAACCACTGTGGAAAGCTGTGTGGGGATTTCTGGACCTACTAAACATAGAGCTTCCATATGATCCAGCAATTCCACTCCTAGGTATTTACCCAAAGGACACAGAAACATCAATTCCAAAGAACACCTGCACCCCTATGTTTATAGCAGCACTGTTTACAATAGCTAAGCTTTGGAAACAATCCAAATGCCCAAAAATAGATGACTGGATCAAGAAGATGTGGTACATATATACCATGGAATATTACTCAGCATTCAAAAAAGATAAACACATGCAATTTGCAGCAACATGGATGGCGCTGGAAGGGATCATGCTCAGCGAAATAAGCCAAAAAGAAAAAGAAAAATACCGGATGGTCTCACTCATAGCAGGAATCTAGAAAACTTAAATAAGGGACCAGGAAAATGAATAACTATAAGAAAGTGAAAATCAAAATCAACAAAAAACTATGAACCAGAGACACTTTTAGGGGGGCGGGGGCGGGAGGGGAGGGATTGGGGTCAGAATGGGGGGGCTGCAATTGTATGGGGAATATAACAATAAAATTTATAAAAAAAAATAAATAAATCCTAGTGGAATCCCAAAAAAAAAAAAATGAACAAGGATATGAAAAATACATTTAAAAAATAAAGAAATAATTTATGATTACAAAATTAGAACTGACATGGAGAGTGCTGTGCAAGTGGGTTCTCTTGCAGGTTAGGCCCACTGTGGAGACAAACATGATGCGGTCTCTCTTGCCTTAATCCAAAGCCGTATGCTCTTACTCCATGCTCACTACCCAGGCTCCTTTACGAGAAGAGTTTAGTTTCTTATGTGCTCGGAAGAGCCAACCTGAGTATTACAACATTCTTCGCAGCTGTATTCTTTATTATAATTTTTTTTCTATAATTGGATTTAGGGTCATACTAGGTTCTTAGGAATTTTATTTAGAAAGATAATATAGAATTGTGCAGAAGTCCTCAAATTTGAATGTGTGAAAAAATTACTTGACAGACTTAAAAAATATGTAGATTACTACTACAACACTCTCTCTCTCTCTCTCTCTCTCTCTCACACACACACATACACACACACATCAATCTGGAAATTCTAACTTAAGGTCCAAGATCCTATGTTATTAACAAGCACCCTACATGATTCTGATGCAGTTAGTCATTGGACCACATTATATACTGGTATATGGGGGAAATAGCCTTATAATTAGAGAGACCAGGTTTTGAAACCAAGGTTTGCCTCTCAAAATCTATGATTTGGCAAGTTACTCAACATTTCTGAACTGCAGCTTCCTTGTCTAGAAAGATGGGAATCATGAGTGTCTAATGATATGTACTAAACACATATTTCGGAGGAAGAGCTAACATTGTCTTTGTGCAGTGGTTGTTACTAATGTGAGACTGTCTTTTGGAAGCTATTCACCTCAAAGAGAAGTGAAGCTCTGTGAAAATGCTCCAAACCATGAACATTCAGGACTAGGTCAGAGAAGACAGTATCCCCACCAAGATGCTGATGCCTTTCGATGCCCTGCCTTTCCCGTGTACCCACTTCAAGCATCTACCCCACAGTGGGTGCTAAAGGAATAGCAACACCCCTCTCCTGCACAGATAGACAGCGTTCTTTCTTCAGCCCTTTCATTTATATAAACTTTGTTGCAGAATTTCGAAGATGAGTTGACCAAGCAAAGTTCCAAATCACACACTGGCATGTCAAACTATTTTTTTGTTCAGAGCAAGCAGTCCCAAAGTTAAAACATACACTTATTTTTTCACTTGAGTTATCTTTGAATATTATCTGTGCAATTAAAATAGTAAGTCATAACTTGGTGGCACTTTTATTTATGTTATAGAGATTTTCAGCTGGAAATGACCTTAAAATCATCAGACTCATATCCTGTCTAATGTAACGATGAAGAAAGTCAGACACCCAGAAACAGGTTTCAGTTCCTGCTTCTTGTCCTTTGTGTTATTCCACTTTTTTATTGTCCTCTGGATAGACAGGTCACAGCTCCTCAGAGTGTTCTGTGCTGTGAGATGCTTCAGGAGTGGCAGGTTTCACGTGGGTTGGGTTCTGTTCATTGTAAGGAGGTGGCTGGGCGGTGACTTTAGACAGCTTTGCTTTGCTTCCCAGATGAGAAGCTGACGAAGTCCAGGCACTTTGGATACACTGTCTGCTGACAAATGGCTTGACAAATGGGAGACGTGGAGAGGGTGCTGGTGGGTGGGAGAGGGGCTAATTCTCCTCTAGGGAGTACTTTGGACAAAAACCTAAGGGCTACAAAGTGATTCCTGAGTGTGTGACTTTTTAATAGTCTCACTTGATTTAATTGGAATGTCTCTATTTGTCATGAACTCTTTTCCATTTCACTTGATATTCAGTGTCAACAATTAGAGAATTGGCCCTTTTTATTATAAAAAGGTTACATGAGAAATATAGAGGTTATGTTAAAAACTCGTTTTAGTGTTAAACTGTGTTAAACAAATTCATTATGGAAGCAAGAGGCAGTCTGTTTTGTCTATTCTTTAGAATACTCTAATGTGCTCTTTTCCTCTGTAAGATATTGAGACTGAGAGTGATATGCACGAGCATGTAGACAGGAACCTTGGTTTGTGCACACTATGGAAAACCAAAAGATACTTTGATATCCTCAAATCAATTTTTTCACTCCTGGGCCTCCCTGATGGTGGTGGGGATTAGGACACAGGCTGTGAAACTGTCCGTGTCCTCTGCAGTTCGATCCCTGGCTAGCCAGGGAGCAACCCACATGGTGCAGCAGACCTCTCCTGACTTACCCCCTGCTCCCCTCAGCAGTGTACTTTGGTCGATCTGCCTGTTCTGTTCCCCACTCTGTCTCTGGTGAATCTTCTCACTCCCTGCACTTCTGGCCTGTACTCCAGCTCTTGTATGTACAAATAAATAAATCTTGTAAAAAATCATTTTTTCACTCCAAACTTTTAATAGGAGTGTTTTATAGCCTGGGGGGTGAGGGTGGGTACATCTATTTGACCTTTGCAGCACACTTCTGTCCACCCATTGACTGACTTGACAATGTGACTCCTTTTTTTTTTTTTTTTTTAATAGAGGCATGCTTTATTTATTTGTTTGCTGGTTTGTTTGTTTTTTTTTTTTGTTTTGTTTATACATGCACTGGGTACAGTCAGAAGCGTGGGAGGGTGAGAGAATTCACCAGAGCCAGAGCGGGGAGCAGAGCAGGCAGAAGGACCAAAGTACACTGCTGAGGGGAGCAGCGGGCGGCAGGAGAGGTCTGCGCGCCATGTGGGACCCTCCTCCGGTGGCCGGGGAGCAGCCGGGGATCGAACCGGCTCCGCAGAGGCCGCGGACAGCTTCGCAACCCAGCGCTCAACCGCTGCGCCACCGGGGAGGCCCGACAATGTGACTCCTTTTAAATATCCTATTTGACCACTACTTTCTGACAATGCAGGATGAAAGATGCATGAAACATAGCACACATATTGTTTCAGACACGAATTACTTCAGATCCTTGATAACCAAAGAACAATAAAATAGTATGTAGGAGAAAGAAATGGAGAATAAGGTAAAGATTAAGAAAGAAGTAAAGAAAATGTAAGGGAAGAAAGAAAGAAGGAGTGAGGGTTGAAATGAGGAAGGGAGAAAAAATATAAACTAGAAAGAGAAGTTCATTATGTTGCTAGGTTAAGGACTAAAGAAAAGTCTTAGGTCTCTGTGATAAAGGGAGGGGCTTGTATAAGTGGAGGACTGAACATGTGCAAAGACAAAAGTCTCTATTCTTGCTCATCTCTCTCTCTGAGAATCATCATCATTTGCTACCAGAATATATCTCCGCTGTTGCAATATTTTATTGAAGACCTGAGTACCACTGTCCCTGAGTACCACTGTCTGCTTCCCCCCCCCCACCCCATAAAAGCATCAGGAGGATGAGGAACGTGTCCATTCAGTTTCCTCAATTCAATCACGTATCGATGCTGTGCAGATAATGTGCTCTCCAGAAAAGAGTGAGATTTGGAATCATACAAACGGCTAAAAGCACATCTCTTTCATATATCTACACAGTGATCTTGTACAGGGTACAAATGTCTCTGCTTCAAAAGTTACAAAAACTCTCAGTTTCTTCCTTGATTAATAAGAAGAATAATCGTCAATTAAAGTGGTGCACTAGGAGGTGGTTGCACCAGCTCATGAGAGTTTGATGTACACATTTCTTTTAATGCCATGATCAGAAATGTCACATTAGTAACCAGAAATTGAAATATTTTTCAACTTTCTAAACTTTTCAACTTTAGTGGAAATAGGTACACTAAAGAAATTGACAAAGACTACAAATCAAGGTCTTTTTTTGCTGGTCATTTATTGTTAAATTTATTACTTCATCTCTCTTTGTGAATAAAATGAGATAATAAATTGGTTCTCATCACCTATATGGATACAATATTAATTTTCCTTCATCTCAGCTATCCCTAAAGAAATGTGTCTGTAAACCTTTGTCTTTTTTCCTTTTTTTTTCCTAAGAAGAGATAGCATTGATTTACAATGCTGTAAAAAAAAAAAAAAAGATTTATAGATCTGAAGAGAAACCAGAGTATGATTTACAACATTGCATATGATTTAGAGGTATATGACCACCCCCTTCAGTATAGGTTACCGCACCACACCCACTACCAAGGTACTGAAAACCCTCCACTATCATTCATTGTCTCCCCACTTTCCTTACTTCCTTACTCCCCCGGGATCCTCAGTTTGACAGTCATGTTTCTAGAGTTTGCAATTAGTTTGGTTTTATCTGACTGCTTGTTTAGCTTCTTGATATTATACTATATAGGTGACACCATCCACTATTGGTCTCTCTCCTCCGACTTATTTCAATTAACATAATCCCCTCCAGTTTCATTCCTGTTGTGGTGTCTGAAACCTTTGATCTTATCACTCTGGACAGAAATGAATGACATTAGACTTTTTATTTGGAAACTCAGTTTTACATTATTATCTTTATACTAGGTTTGTGGTCTTTTAAGTGACTCAGTTCTCTTTTTTCTCTTTCAACACAGCCAAGAAGGGATCAGAAATTTTGTCTTCTCTAATTCTCATCACATGATGTATAATACAGTGTCTCATGGAGATAACTGTAATATTCCATTTTGATGATGACTTTAAGTGTGAGCATAGATAGTTCAACATCATCTTTAATAGATTTTGATAAGTTAAAATTTTAACATAATACAAATTATACTGGATTTTATATACATGGAAGAAATGAAAATGTTTTTATGAGAGAGATGATCTTAATACTGATCTAAGAAATATACATGTGGTAGAATTTCCCTAGAAAGGCAAGAATAAAAGAGAAGATAGATGTTCAGAGGAGTGTTAATTGTATAAGGTAGGGCAGAACTCTAGGATAGAGCTGGAGAGATTTGTGCCCATTGGAGTTTGAGATCCTGTTGGAAAGTCAGGCCGAGACAGCATCTTAATCAAAACAGAGGAGTTTCACTTTATTAGTAGACAAGGAAAGGATATTACAGCATGAAATAATGAGAACTACATTTTAGGAAGATTGAATAGACAGTGTAAAGGATGAATTGGGGAGAGGAGAGGTGGAAAGTAATGAAGAATATGGTCCCCCCAAGTCTTAGTGTCTGCACTGCAAGTGTGAGTAATGTTCTCTTTGTGGGATTGTATCATGATCAGATGAAGCCAGATCTATAAATGATGGACATGCACCCGGCATAGGTTATACATCAAGAGGGCCACGCTCCTAGTTGACTTTCAATTCCCAGAATAATAGCATCTCTCAGACATCAGCAGGAGCTGACAACATGCAACTGGGTGGAAAAGAAGCCAGTGCCCTGTATAAAAACAGATGTAAACTGTTTTCTTTAAAAAGATTTAAGGACAAGGGGAAGATGTGTGGGAGGCAGACAGATGATAGAAATACTGGTTCAGTATATAGTCTCTGCTTCTTGGCATTCAAGTAATTAGCACATCTTGACAGGGTGAAAGTGGCCACCCAGTCTCTCCCTTTGAAGGGGCAGAGGTCATTGACAGCTGCTTCTTGGGCCTTTGGGGGATATTCTGCTGGAGACCAGCTGGGGAAAACAGATCCCCAAGAAGAGTGGTCACTCAATGATGAGAGCTCTGTTCCTTTTTCTTGTAAACAGTGGACACCCTGGAAGGCCCATCTGCACTGTTCCGATACATTCTGCACCTGGGTTTTTGTTTTCTTTGCTGGAGCACACTTGCCTGGTATGCATCAGCGGTCCCTCTGTCTCACAGATAGTCTGGAGCTCTCGGCTATCTGAGAATGAGCGACTCCTACCTCCAAACCAACTCTTAGTCTGGCCCCAAATCTCAGTATTATGAATGTATCAGTGGCAGAATCTGATCATAACAAAAAAATGATATACATTTACAGAAGACTTTGAAATGATATACTTCTTGCCTAGTCATTTAATTAAAGTCTCATGTGTCTTTAGTCTTCAACTTCAGAATTTTTGGCAAACTACAGTGTCTGCAACAACACTGTCATCCTGAAAATTCCCCAACACTTCACATTTGTCATTTGGTGAGAACTACTGTATTTTGTATTTTGTAAGTTAAAAAAGTAAGAAACCAAGAAGTAAAATACTGGCAATAATCTTTCTCAAGGCTGAAGAAACGAAAGAGCAGATAATTTGTATGAATCTTTAAGTACCCAAATCCTAACTCTGTCTACTCTTCAATGTCTCTTTTCAGGCACTGCCTATATGCTTTTTGTTGCACATAGAACATGTAACCTTTCCTAAAGGACAGTAGCATTTGATTGAGGGGGCACTTTTGCCCTTTCTTCAAGAAGGGAGAGACAAAAAAATTTCCAATTGTCCCTAGAAATGCTGCCTAATAACTTGATATGGTAAAATTTGTCTACCACAATCATTGGAGGTGGTTGAGCAAAGTTGGAACCATTATCCAGAGCTAAGAAAGCACAGTTTAAAGAGAATTGTGGTCTTAATATACTCTAAAAGGTTTTGCTAAACTTTATCACTGGAAATCTGACTGTAGAATTGATGCCACAGTGAAAGGGAGATGGGGGGAGAGCAAAGTAGGGGGGTGCTCATTAGGCTATGGTGAAGGACCATGGGTGCCTTCCTGGGTGGGTATGATGTGGTAACATATAGCTTAATAGTATGATTCCATATCTTCAAATTTTATACAATGTTGTAAACCAATTTTACCTCCTTTAAAATGAAATCTTACAGGGCCTCCCCGGTGGCGCAGCAGGTTGAGCACCATACTGTGAAGCTGTCCGCAACCTCCGCAGTGTGGGTTCTATCCTGGCTGGCTGGCAAGACTCCCACATGGCATAGCAGACCTCTCCTGTCTTGCCCGCTGCTCCCCTCAGCAGTGTATTTCAGTCAGTCTGTCTTTCTGTTCCCCACTCTGTCTCTGGTGAATCCTCTCACCCTCCCGTGCCTCTGGCCTGTACTCCAGCTCTTGTATAAAAATAAATAAATCTTTAAAAAAAATGAAATCCTATAGCTATGAGTGTGCAGACTCCCTTTGTTCACCCATGTTCAAACATACTGTTGTCAGTATGATTGTCAGTATGATGTGGAAATCTAGCTGAGCATAAGACACAGTGACTCCAAAGAGTTTTCCATAGTGAAAAATCAGTTCAAAACAGCTTTGACATTTACTGGCCAGTATACTTAGATAAGCAAAAAATTCAGTGAAGGCATTGATGATGCAAAGCCTACCTATGTATGCTTTTAAGAGATTTTTACTCAATTTGTCTCTGTTTTTGCATTTCTAAGGGTCTTTACTATTAAAATGGGGGATGAGCTGTACCTCTCTGAGCTGTTGTGGGATTTAAATGGAATAATCTTTGAATGTTTACCTGGCACACACAAGTTCCTCCATAAATATTTGTTCAATGTGTGACTTAATCAGTCAACAACCAAAATAGAAGTAGTTTCCCTGAAATGCTTGAATTAAACATTGCCTTCCCCAAAGGAAAATTTTAAATTATCTTACAAGTAAATTAAGCAAACAAATCCTTTTTAAAAACACAAATCCATCTATAGCTTCAAATATACTCTTCAAAATGACTCATTGTGTGGAAATATTACTAGAAAAAAATGGATTATCACTTTCAATTCTAGAAGAAGTTCTATTATAAATGCAAGGAGTCATTAGAATTCATTCTTATTATATTCCTTTTTTTGTTTTGTTTTGTGCATTTTTTTCAGTTTCTTAGAGGACTCTGTAGTTGTAGAAGATGGAGAAAAAAGTGTAGGCCGCTCAGTATTCCTATCTGGTTAAAAATAAAAGTGTGGAAATAATGTCTGATTATTTTGAATGATTAAAATAAGTCTGTTCCATGTGGTCTAGTTTTCCTAGACCACACTTAAATGTCAGTCAACTTGCTTCCCACATACGCAAGGTAAGAAGTTTCATTTTATTATGAAAAAGCTACATAAATGGAAAGAATAGGACATACAGAGAACACAGAGCCTTTTCAAAACCAGTTCTTCACTCTATCAGTCATTTCAGATACTTACGTTTCACTTACAAAAGTCACTAAGACAAATGAACTCCTTCACAAAGGACCCCCAAGGATTTCAATACTGCAATTTAAGTCATTTTCTAGATGACACAATTGCAGTGTAACTTTTCATGTATTTCAAAACAAAGTCCCCTTAACCATTTCCTGATTGAGTCATATTTGACACATTTTTTTGGTTTATTTGTTCCTTTCATAATACCATTTTGTTTTGTTCGAGTGGCTGCATTTTACATATTATTTTCATGACACTTCTTTGCTGGACATCTCTGTAAGGTAGTTTCATTAGGAAGAGGAAGACTTTGAGTCTGAGAGGCTATTTGCTGTCAGTCACACTGCTATTATTTAGCAAAACCAGGAAGAGATTCAAGATCTTCTGAGCATAAGTTCATTACTCACTCAGTCTGCTATATGGTTTCCATGTAGTTTTAGGAAACTATAAATTCAGATGTGAATTAAGTGAGGTTTAGCTATAAAGAGGTGTCCTATGTTGACTCCAGTTTAGAAAAAGGAAAAGAAAGGTATTTGGAGTAAGACAAAATAAAGAAAATATATAGAGAGAAGAAATGGGAGCAGAATAGAAAGGAGTCACACATTTGTTCTCTTGGTTCCATCCCCACGGTTTCCTGCCACATGGAGTTATTCCTGCCATATGTTTTCAGAAGCCTGGACCTCTCCAGTTATGGTACTTACCACTTTATATTTTATTACTAAGTCCAGAGAGTGAGGTAATATCTTTCACACCATTGAAACTTATAGGGAGTATGTGCTCTATAGATATGTTTTGAAGACACTAATAAATAAATAAATAAATACATAGGGAATAGTATAATTCTTTGACTGCCTGAATGCCACGAAATCTTGCCCACATCTATTCTGCAGTTAAGTGAACTCAAAGCTGGACTACTTGCATGAAAGTGGGTAAGAAATGATTGGGTCCATAGGGAGTTGCTTTGTGGACTGATTAAGCTTTTATTATTTTTCAAAAATGTAATGCAAATTAAACACTTTAAATGAATAGAGAGGGAAAGTTCCTCTATTGAATTTTGCTTTCTTTTTCTGAAAGATCACTGATTTACTGTTTCTTTATGGCAGAGTTTTCAAATTATGTAAGTGAGTAGGATTCATGTTTTATTCATATTAGAAAGTGAGTTTATTTCATTATGCTGAATCTGCTTGGCAGTGAACAATTTAGTTCTTCTTCTTTACTAATTGTATTAAGAAGTCCCTGTTTCATTCTCTTATGATAATAATGTCTCTGATGTTTTTGACCTGTGCCTGAGGTCATTTATACCTCAAGAGGTTTTATGCATCTTTTTTTGTTTTACTTCACTTCCTGAGTTTTAGCACTATCTCTACAAAAAATGTCAAGTAATTAAATAAGAAAACAGGAAGGGGAAAAAAGTGTCCCATGGGATAATGATTTTTGTTTCAGTTTAATGTTATTACTTACAAGAAACATTTGAACTTTGTAGAACCCCAGAAAAATTCTTTAGAGGTTCCTCTTTTTCTCTATTATGTAAATCTTATTTAAGCTAGCACACATTTTTTAGGCTACAGAAAATCACAAAATGCAACTACACAGCTACTCCGTTCATTTCACTGACTAAATTATTTAACATGGATCATTTTACCAACAGCAAACTCAAGTAAGGAGAAATTGTTTTTCTGAAGCTTAGAACGTCTTTAAAATTCTGAGATTCTGAGACAATTATCCTAGCCCACCTGCTGAATAATCCAGAAGTGTTCATGATTAATGAATACACAGGTCCCCTGCCACATTTAGTTTTATTTTATTAAATTTGAATTAAAAGGCATCTGTGTGTATACGTATGTGTGTGTGTGTGTGTGTATGTGTCCTGTTCTTTGACAGTATATTTTGTGTTTCAAAAATGTCTTTCAATGGGCATGTCTGAATTGTGCATGCTAATATAGGAACTTCTATTTGGAGGAGGATAATTGTTAGGTGGGGGTAGGGACCATGACTCCTGAAGAGAAAACAGTATTTTACAAACAGAATGATTTGATCTAGCGAATTCTTTCATTTAGTGTATTAAATCTTTGGTCTGCTTTTCTTTCTCTCCTCCTCCTTGTGTTTCTTTTCCCTTTCCCTCCATCCTAATCCTCTTCTTTTCCTCTTCCCCTTCCCCCCATGTCTCCTCCTCACCTTCTCCTCATGTCCAGCTTGTCCTTGTCCATCTCTCCTTTCGCCACCTCCAAGTACTCAGTAAGGTTTAGTTCATGTGCTGGCTTAGGCCAGGCCAAGAGAAGTCCAGGGAAGTCAGGGAAGCTCACGAAGGCCACATGGAGAAAGGCAGGGCAGAGCCCTTGATGCTGCTGCGGTCACAGCAACAGCCACTCTCCCAAGTAGAGGATGAATTTCAAGGGAACAGAAGTCAAGGCTGCAAAGTCGATTCCCTTCTTCCTGTGTGAAGATTCTTTTTTCATAGCAGACAGAAGTCCCCAATCAGGTAATGAGCTAATAGTTAGGTTATATATAAAGAAGAATAAAATGTTGTCTCCAAATTTAAGTCATTTGGAATGTGAACACATTCTCATTTAATATTAATTATATATTATATGTATCAATATCTGCAACTTGTGTTAAAATTTACAAGGCATAATTCTGTAAGGATTATATGATTAGTATCTTTTTCATTTTACTAATGAAGAAGTCACTTGCCCAGCATTCCTGGTGACTCCATGTAGGTCACAGAGGTAGGAGAGAACAGATTTTTTGATTATCGTTCTGACTATACATTGAATGTTCTTTAAACTATTCTATCATGTGGTACTTTTGTTTTTATCTTTTACTTAAAACGAAATGATGAAATATTTAAAGATACAAAATGTTGAGAAAACAATAAATGCACAAACATATTACTAAGTCAAAGAGAATGCAATTTTTTTTTCTTTTTATTAGTTTCAACTTCTTGGTTTTTTAAAAGATTTTATTTATTATTTTTGTGTATAAGCACCAGGGTGCAGGCCAGAGGTGTGTGTGTAGGGGTGGGGGTTATGAGAGGATTCACCAGAGACAGAGTGGGGAGCAGAATAGGCAGATCTACTGAAATCCACTGCTAAGGGGAACAGCAGACTAGACAGGAGAGGTCTGCTGTGCCATATGTGGGTTAGCTCCCTGGCTGGGGATCAAATTCAGTGGTAGTACTACTGAGACTTAACCCTTAGGACACCAGGGAGGCCCTCAACTTCTTGTTTTGGAATAGTACAAAAACCCAGAGAATATTAACAAATCCACATTATAGTGCTGTTTTAGTGCCTCTATCTCACACCTGCCCAACACTGGATAACCACTTCTATTAGCTCCTGGTTTTCTGTTTCCCGTCTTTGCTTCAATGAAGAGCACCTGCTTACAACTTGGTGTCAGGAATACATTAGTGACAAAGACAAACAGTTCTTGAAGATTATGTTCCAGAGAGTGAGGCAGACAGCAAAAACAAAACACACACATATAGAATTATTACAAATTGCAATTTGTCCTCTGTACAAATTAATGCATGCAGAAGGGCCAGAGATTCTCAAACTGAATGGGCAGTGGAACAATGGTATTCTTTTTTAAATAGGTCATGCTAATATATTCACATTGTAAAATATACTACATACTGTATATAAATTACATAGTTAAAAACACAGTCACCAAATGTTTTCCTTAAGATTAGGTTGTAATATATATATGTAATATGCATATATTACTATATTAATATGTTTATTATGGATGAATATATTTTATACGTACATTGAAACCAATTTTTAACTATATGTATGTATATGATAGGAAGTATGTCTCACTGTGCTTTGGGTTCATGTTTCCCTGTGATAAGTGATGATGAATATTTTTTCATGTGTCATGGCCTAGTGTATATCTCCTTTGGGGAAGTGCCTATTTAACTCTTCTGTCCATATTTTGATTGGGTTATTTGTTTTCTTTTTATTGAGTTGAATGAGTTTTTTGTAGCTCTTTGATATTTTGATATTAGTCTCTTTTTAGATGTAGGATGTGGAAATACTTTTTTCCCATTAGGTGGGATGTCTTTTCATTTTTTTTATACATTGAGCTAATGTTTGTATTTTGGGAGTATTGTGGAGGATATCTTTTCATTTTATTGATAATTTCTTTTTCTGTGCATAAATGTTTTAATTTCATATATTTCCTGTTTATTTTGCTTTTATCATCTTTTGTCATTGGAGATGAGACCTCAAAGACATCCCTGAAACGAGTGTCATGGAATGTTTGCCTTTGTTTTTTTCTATCTATTTGATGGTTTCTGGTCTTACATTCAAGTCTTTAACACATTTTGAATTAATTATTTTCTATGGTGTGAGAGTGGCCTTGTGTGTGTGTGTGTGTGTGTGTGTGCATGCGGCTGTCCAGTTTTCCCAATACCATTTGTTGGAGAGACTTTCCTTTCTCCATTGTTTAATCTTGGCTCCATTGTTGTAGATAACAAGGATGGATGTGGAGGACATTAATCTTTACCCATATAAATGTGGGTTTATTTCTGGGCTCTCAACTCTATTCCTTTGGTCTGTGTGTCTGTATTTATTAAAATATCATACATCTTTATTACTATAGCCTTGTAGTATAACTAGATATCTGGGAGCTGCTACAGATAATGTAATGCTGTGCATTACATTACAATGACTTAATTATTATATTTATTGAAGTGGCATTACCTTTTTTTTTTATAGAGGCATGTTTTCTTTGTTTGTTTGTTTTGTTTATATATGCACTGGGTACAGTCAGAAGCGCGGGAGGGTGAGAGAATTCACCAGAGCCAGAGCGGGGAGCAGAGCAGGCAGAAGGACCGAAGTGCACTGCTGAGGGGAGCAGCGGGCGGCAGGAGAGGTCTGCTCGCCATGCGGGACCCTCCTCCGGCGGGGCCCTCCTCCGGGGACCGGGAAGCAGCCGGGGATCGAACTGGCGCCGCAGAGGCCGCAGGCAGCTTCGTAACCCAGCGCTCAACCGCTGCGCCACCGGGGAGGCCCATCATTACCTTTTAATAATACATGTTTGAAGTGTGTCTCATTAAGAAACAATATATGGGGCCTCCCCGGTGGCGCAGCGGTTGAGCGCTGGGTTGCGAAGCTGCCCGCGGCCTCTGCGGCGCCGGTTCGATCCCCGGCTGCTCCCCGGCCACGGGAGGAGGGTCCCACATGGCGTGCAGACCTCTCCTGCCGCCCGCTGCTCCCCTCAGCAGTGTACCTCGGTCCTTCTGCCTGCTCTGCTCCCCGCTCTGGCTCTGGTGAATTCTCTCACCCTCCCGCACTTCTGACTGTACCCAGTGCATGTATAAACAAAACAAACAAACCAGCAAACAAATAAATAAAGCATGCCTCTATTAAAAAAAAAAAAAAAAAGAAACAATATATGTATGTATTACATTAAGTTCACCACTAAATTTCTAATTCTATCCTTCACCATATAATTGAACCCTTTTATCTGTTTTGCCCATACTATTCCCACTACCTTTCTGGTAATAATTAATTAGTCTTATAGCCAAAAATTTTATTTCTGTTTTTGAATTATTTATTTTAACACTGGATGTTTTGTCTCTGGTAATCACCACCTGCTCTGTCTGTGAACCTTGATTTTTCTTTTTAGATTCTACATAGAAGTGAGGTGATATGATAATTGTCTTTATCTGATTTATCAATATTTTATTAAGATTAATGTCCTCCAGGTCCACTCTTGTTGGTGAAAGAGGTAGAAAATGTAGGTTGATATTTGTTTTCTCTTATTTGTAAGCTGTATGATGACTTTGAGTTAATATTTCCATATCATTATAATTTTTAGTGATCTCACTTAAATTCACAGAGAAGTCATATTGTAAAGCTGAAAATAACACTCAAGTGGTGTACATAGATTGTATACTTCTCATAGGAACAATTTTTGCTGCTGGGTTATTTTTGTCTGTTTGTTTTAAAGTATAATTTTCCTCCCTGTGTTTCAAATATCACTTGTAATATAAAGAGAATGGCAGTGAGGTTTAGAAAAGCAAGCTGTTATAGATGAGAGCAAATCCCTTCTGGCCTGAACACACATCTGCTCCTGAAACCAGCTCAGCTCTGACAGCCATCCCTGGAGCTGAGCTGCATTAGATTCTTTGGGATGAATGTAATTTCTAATACGATGCTTCCCTATTATTGCTGGAGACATTGTCCCAGGAAATAGCTAATATCTGTGCTTTTATGGGCCGTGGTTGCCCTAGGAATCTTATTCATTAGTTTTGATTTTTAATATACAGTAGAGATCTATATCAGAACAATTTAAAGAAGTGAGGAGCTTTCCTAGAGTTTAGTCCATATCACCTCTGAGAGATATGCCATGACGTTCTATAATTGTTCAAGTTCAACTGCAAGCCACATCCTTAAATCACGCAAAAAACAAAACAATAAAACCCACCAAATAATTCACGGCTAGATATTCCTTCTTTTAGACAAAGGAAAGTCTTATTTTTGTTTTACAAGCTGAGTTAAATCAGATAGAAAGTCCCTTTTTCTCTTGTTTATATTACACTACATAAACTCTCCCCACCCCACCTTCTCTTCTGTCTTAATACAAAATTCTAGCCAGCTGACACTGATTTCCTCATTTCTTCCTCCTCAAATTCCTAATTTGGTGTTATACTGTCCCAAACAGATTTAGATAATAAAAGATTCCACAGATCCAGATTCCCCAATTTGGGGGACAGCAAGACATATTCACACCCAGACCACATCCAGTTGAGAATATGTTCATCAGATGTGTATACTGAAGAATTATTGATGCTCACATTTTCCACTGGGACAAAAATTATTTGAATGTGTTCAGATTCTTAATTTCACTATACGAAAACTCCACTCAGCCCTTGGCCTCCTGGACTTAATTTGCTACGTATATTGGTATATTGTTTCCATCATTAAAGATAATATGATTTACCTGTTGCAAGGATTTGGATGGACTGACTGCCAGGTTTAGCCAAATTGCCTTTCCTTTTTCTATTGGGAAAAACACCATACATGGCTCAGAAAGCCAGAGAACAAATAAGATTTCGGAAATGTAGTTTTGTTATGTAAACCCTTGTAAACTACCCCCAACATAAAGAAGTAAATATTGGTTTATCCAGAATGTTGCCATTCAGTGTCCAAATGATATATTACAGTTTTAGCCTATCACACACCATAAGACCAAAAGAATTACCATTTTACCAAAGACGTATAAATCTATGTGCCATCAAATATAAAGCATTAGTCTATCTATGGTTTACCTTTTTTCCTCAGAAATGAAGAGCATTTGTTAGTGTCTATGGACACAGATTGCCAACAATTTACAAAATTCAAGTTTAGGCTATGGATGCATCAGAGATGACTAAGTTATCTTCATTAATTGGACATCACTTTTTTTTTTCAAAATTTGTGAGTTAATTAGAGGACATAGTATGTAAAATTACAATAGTGCCTGCATGTCATATGTATTTAGCAAATAATTATATCTTGAGATGAATATATTGAAATGAATGAGAGTGGTATAAAAGGCACTTTCATGTATTGTGTTTTATTTATTAATTACACACTTGACACAATTTTAGAAAACATTTTAAATGAAGCAGGCCACTAAGAAATACATTTTTTTAAAGATTTATTTTTTATGCATACAGAACTGGGGTGTAAGCCAGACGTGCTGGGTTGGGGGGTGGTGAGAGGATTTATCAGAAAAAGTGGGGAGCAGAACAGGCAGATTACTGAAATACACTGCTGAGGGGAGCAGTGGGCGAGACAAAAGAGGTCTGCTGTGTCATGTGTGTCACTTCCCTAGTCAGGGATCAAACTAGTGGTGCAGTGGCTGGTAATAGCTTGATAGCACTGTCTTTAACCCCTGTGCCACCAGGGAGGCCCCCAAGAAATACTCTTTTAATTTCTGGATAATTTTAAGCTACTCCTGATGATGCTGGGCTAATATCTTCAAATCAATATAATAAATCAAGCTTTTCTCTTAAGTGTCCACAGTAGACTCTGTGCTACTTACACTAAGTTTAATATTGTTTAATGCCATTGGCACTTTCCTAGTTTCTCAGGTTAGAGATTACTGAGGCATCTGCAATTTCTTCCTCTCCATGACCAGTGGTCTTTAAATTATGTTAATTCCACTTCCACTATATTTTCCACATTTATTTTCTGCCTTTCTAGACCTTTGTCATTGCCTTATGATTTTTTTTTTTGCAGGAATTTTTGCAGTTGGCTAAGTGTCCCCCCTGCAGCTCACTTTTCCAGTCCAATTTATCCATTACATTGAGCAATCTATTCATGTTCCTGTGGGAGCTTGAAAGACTCCTTTTTTCTCTCTTCAACTCTATGCAATTGAGTCTAAATACAAAAATGCCCCTTCTTACATTATGTCTTACCTAAATCCTATTGCTATTTCAGCCTTTTCTCTCTAGTTTTCATAGGATTATCAAGACAAATGTGTGGGTAGACAGCACAATAGTTTTTGTGGTCTGTTTGTTTTTCTCTTCTTTATGTCTCATCATTCACAACATACTTCAGTCATTTTGTTCCAAATCTACTTACAGGTCCTCAAACATGTCCTCTTCATTCTTTAATTCTTCTTTTATTATATATGTCCTATGTTTGCCTGTTCTTTCCTTAAGTATCACCTCATCAAGAAACTAGATGTTTCTTTGTTAGACTAAAAAAAAAAATCTTGTGAAAATCTGTCATATGCTTTAGTCTACTTAATTAAAATCATTTAATTATCTATACCTATTACCAGATTCTCAGTTCTCAGAAATTCTTCAAAGTTCATAGCAGACAAATTCACTTAAAGTCAAATCACTAAAAACAAATCATTCAAATCCAATTAGTCCTTAATTTATTAACCAAGTATGAATTGGCTTAGAGCTTAAGCTTCTTGAGGACAAGAAGCTTAATTAATAGCAAAATTAATACTATTGAAGTTGGTATCCTCAATTTCTTGTCTAGTCTCTGGCAGAGGAGGCATTCAATAAATGATCTCCCCAACATAGTTTAATTACCACTCCCTTACGTCTCTGAATTGTGTTAGTTGCAACAACAACAGCAATTTTATTTTCCTTAGAATTACCAGTTTCCAATACTGCCATTTCAGAAGTAGAGTCAATACACTGTAGGAATAATGAAGATATTTTACATGTCAAAAAGATGAGCCTTTTCTAGAAATATTGAACCAGTTTCCTTATCCCTTTTCTTTTTATAGGACTCCCACTTCAACCCATATAATTTGAATTTTCTTTGGCTAAAAAGTCCCAAAGCCCAGGAGGACATTCTGAGGACTTTCATGTGGTTATCATTTCTGGGAAAAATAATTCCTCTGTCATCCATATGTTTGGCACATTTGTCTCATTTTGCCTGCCTAGGGCACTGGGATGACATTGTTTAGAGAGAACAAAATTGTCATTTTCAAAATAAGGAAAAACAAGCAAATCAGAGAATAGAGAAGCAAACTTTGGAATATCCTTAAAGAACCGTATCAACCATAGGGGAATTGTTTAGACTACAAGAATGCTCATGGTCTAAGATTATCTACAATGTTTACTGCATTGTACATTATAGAGAGACCCAGGCAATATTGCTATATCAAAATATTTTACTATGGCTATCTTTTAAGAATATAGTATGACATTTATTTAGTTTTAATTCAGTAAAATCAGTGACTAAATATCTAAAGTTTTTCATATACAGAAGCTTAGATATGTTTTATTAGGTCTTTTTTTTAAACTGTTAGAGGTGAAAATATATAATTGAGTGGGTTTTCTACACTTATTTATTTATTAATTAGTTTATTATTTTTTGGACAACACCAAAAATATTGTACTTCATTTGTATTTATTAAGTAAAATGACTTGTATTCAGCAAATTTGGATTTGAAGATAAAAGTCAAGGTTCCTGTTCTTGAAAAGCTCATAGACTTAATAAGGATGCTGCAACATTTCTGCAAAAAGAGGTAGAAAGGACTAAAACAAAATTAAGAGACATAAACAATGATTTTTTTTTTAAGCACAGAAGAGGAAAAAAGGTTAATTTCCAACTATCAAAATCAGAGAAGTCCACTTGGAGAAAATGAAGGTAGATTTCAAGTGTGAAGGCCAATTAGAATTTCAGAAATGGAGATGATAAGAAAGGACAATACAGACAAAAGATATATGCAGAGTCACAGTGGTGGGAATGTTAAGGACTGATTTGGGTAACAGCTAATAGACATTCCTTAAGTAATGGTGATGAAAAAGAGGGGAAGTTATCTGAAATGATATTATAAAATCATTTAATATATAAAAGTCAAGTTACTTGATTATACTTGGCAGGCAAATGTTGCTTTGAGGAGTCTTAAGTTGGAGAATAGGGATGATCAGATATGCGCTCTTAAACTGATTAACCTAGCAGCATACATTAATTTTCCATTGCAGCCATAGCAAATTGCCACAAATTTAATGACTTAAAAAAACTCAAAGCTTTATCTTACAGATTTGTAGGCCAGGGCTCACAGGATTAAAATCAGTGTCAGCAGGGTTGGTGAAGTATTCCTTTAGGATGGTGGAAGGGAGAATGTCTCCTTGCCCTTTTCATGCTTTTTTTCACCTCTACAGGTCACTTGTATGTCTGTTCTCATGGCCCCCATCCCATGGTCTCAAAGTTAGAAAAATTACATCCCTCTGACCCCTTTGATTAAGTCATATTATCCTCTGATGACATGAGGAAAGCTTCCCTGATTTTAAGAGTATGTGCCTAGGTTGGCCCCAGCTTAATTATGCATGATACTCACTCCATAGCAAGGTCCGAGATCTTTATCGCATCTGTAAAGTCTACTTTTGCCATGTAAGATGACATTCGCAGTTTCTGGGGATTAGGGCCTACTCATCTTTGGAGGATATTATTCTGTCTTCCACCATGTAAATGGATTAGCACTGGGAGGAGTCTCCTCTACATAAGATAAGAGCATCTAAGGGTAACTTTTGATCTGGCCTAGGTTAGGCACAGTATGGAACTGAGCTAGGACAATGGTAGTGAGAATGTAAAGAATGGGTTGGTGCATTAGAGATCCAATAAACACACCTTGACACTAAGTAGAAGTTTCTGGATTTTGCAGGATGACTTCAATAGGATTAAAAATATTAGGAGGACAATGTTGAGGATGAAAATATTATGAATTCCAGTTTGAATTCATTGAGTTTAATCTGCCAGTGAAATATTTGGGAAGGAAAACACAGGAAATTTGGAAAACAGGTTGAGTATTATAGATTATCTATAGATAGATGATCATTAGATTGATGTTTTTGTGCAGAGGACTAATATACTCTATTAATTGTGAGATATTGAACCTACACAAAGCATCCTTACATGCTGCTCATTATAAAATAAAAAATAAATACAATTAATGGAACAGAATTGGTAATCTTATTGAATTTTAATGTATAATGTATTATTTTATTTGTTAGCTTTCACACTGAAATGAAAAATATGATTTGGCATTTGATATTTCTATACTAAATTTCATTGTTTGGTGAATTTCTTTGGCAGTTTTTTAAGTGGTTACATTTATTTCAAAGAAACTTATCACATTATCAAAAGTGATCAGTGAGGTCTAATACCAGGGTATTGAGATTGCCTTTCAAAAATACAAATAGTTGAGATAGGATCATCTGAATTTTTTTTTCCTCATGTACATATTTTATTTACATGTTTAAAATTTATTTATTTATATATTTTTTAAATAATAAATTTTATTTTTATATTCCCCATACAATTGCAGCCCCCCATTCTGACCCCAATCCCTCCCCTCCCGCCCCCGCCCCCGCCCCCGCCCCCCTAAAAGTGTCTCTGGTTCATAGATTTTTGTTGATTTTGATTTTCACTTTCTTATAGTTATTCATTTTCCTGGTCCCTTATTTAAGTTTTCTAGATTCCTGCTATGAGTGAGACCATCCGGTATTTTTCTTTTTCTTTTTGGCTTATTTCGCTGAGCATGATCCCTTCCAGCGCCATCCATGTTGCTGCAAATTGCATGTGTTTATCTTTTTTGAATGCTGAGTAATATTCCATGGTATATATGTACCACATCTTCTTGATCCAGTCATCTATTTTTGGGCATTTGGGTTGTTTCCAAAGCTTAGCTATTGTAAACAGTGCTGCTATAAACATAGGGGTGCAGGTGTTCTTTGGAATTGATGTTTCTGTGTCCTTTGGGTAAATACCTAGGAGTGGTATGTTGGCGAGGGTGTGGAGAAAAAGGAACTCTTCTGCACTGTTGGTGGGAGTGCAAACTGGTCCAACCACTATGGAGAGCTGTGTGGAGATTTCTGGACCTACTAAACATAGAGCTTCCACAGGATCATCTGAATTTAATTTGGAGGTTTAGCCATCTCTTTTCTGGCCCTTTGCCTGTGTTGTTCTGCCACTGTCTACTAATGTTCCACTGGAGTTAATAGAACAGCAGGATATGTTTTATATTGGGCAATAGGAAGAATTCTGCACTTTGGGGTGTTTTTGAATTGTTCATTAACCAAAAGGGACAATTAGAGGAAGACATAATGCTTGCAAAAGAATGTACTATTTGAAGATGACTTTAACCTTATAAATATTGTTCTCTTTTTAATATTTTATTGTGATACATTATTTTCAGCAGTATATCAGTTAATTTTAACAATAATGGGTGTTATTATCTCTGTTTTTCCTGCAGGGAAACTGAGGCTTAGAAAATTAAACTGCGATTTACTTAAAATAATTCAGTTAAGACATCAATAAACTGGCACATAAATGTAAATCTCGAGTTCAGAATCATTGTTCTTTATGTTATATTACAGTTATCTCTCAGTCTTGGGAGCAGATTAAATAATATCTTATTCATGTCTGTTTTGTTATCTGCTGTAAATGTTCCTAACTGGAAGGTAAGATGCTTGAGATTGGGCGGTTTGACTGTATCATTTACTGTACAGTCTCAGGACTTAGAAGGTAGCCAGGCCATATTAAGTGATTAATAAGTATTTGTTTACATTTTTCCAAGTATTCCATAGTATGTGGCAGTTTCAGATGTAGGCCTTCAGCTGCAAGAAGTTACATGTTGACCCTCCTCAGGACATAATTAGAGGAGTCTTATTAACTAGTTAACCCATATGAGCAAGAGATACCTGTATAACCCTGTATAATATTCTAATCTGACTATAGTCACATAATTTATGTGTGAGAAATGAACAGCTCAAGAAAGGGGCAGAGCAATTAAAGGACTTGTTCAAGTAAATTGCAGAGGATAGAAATTCAGAAGATGAAGCTGGATCCTCTAAGGCTCACCCCCCATGAAGATTTCTGGGGTATTTTGGCATCTATAGTGTAGAGAACAAAGGTATTTATATCTTCACACTTGGAATCATACCTTAGCTGAACAGTATAATCACCAGTAACAGTAGAAGAATTTGTCAAAAGCATCTTCAGGTGCAGAGGCACACATAGCATTTATATCACTATATTTCCTTTTTTTTAAGATTTATAAGAACTGGGGTACAGATCAGAGGTGGGGGTGAGGTGAGAGGATTCACCAGAGATATAGTGGGGAACAGAACAGGCGGATTGACTGAAATACACTGCTAAGTGGAGCAGCAGGCCAGACAGGAGAGGTCTGCTGCGCTATGTGGGTCACCTCCCTGGCCAGGGATCGAACTTGTGCTGCAGTGGCAGTGGATAGCTTCATAGTGATGCGTTTTAACCCCTTGTATCACTTATATCACTATATTTTCAAGAGCCTCTTGAAGGCTTTTATTTGTTTGATTTCTCCATATACATACATATGTGTGTGTGTGTGTGTGTGTGTGTCATTTTAAGCTGTTAGCTTCCTCAGTACAGTTTTGGACTACCACTGGAATTTCTCATCATTACAGTGGTTATCTCTTACAATGATAATCTGTAAAAAAAAAATCACTGACCAATTGTAAGGCCAGAACTGGCATGGAGCAGGTTTTCTATGATCCAAGCAGACGGGGTAAAGGAGTGAGTCCTGGAGCCCTTGGTGGCTTTTGCAGGCTTTTATTGGGATTTACCAGGTACACAGCAAGCAGGGGTGGTGGGGGGCTGGCAGACCTCCCAGCCCCCAGCAAGTCTTCACTCTGTCTGGGTCTCTGGCATTCTCTGGTGGTCTCTGCTTCTCTGTTCTCCTCATGGTTCTGCTTCTGCTTCTCTGCTTCTGCTGGCGTCCCCATGACGCCGCCTTTAAAAGCCCAGTCTTAGCCCAGATGAATCCCATCTACCTAGGCCCACACCCTACTCCATGTGCCCGCCATCAGGCATGCATTCCGGACCGCAGGTTTCCGTCATCTATCCAAGTGGTGAGAGGGCAGAAAAGCCTGATACTTGTACCTTACCCTACACCAATTAAAAAATAATTGGTAAATTAACTAAAAAGTTGGTTTACGGGGCCTCCATGGTTGCCTAGGGGTTTAGTCTCAGTACTACCTCAGCAAAGGACCTCCATTGTGGCCTGAGTTCGATCCCCAGCCAGGGAGGTGACCCACATGCTCAGCAGATGTCTCCTGTCTCGCCAGTTGCTCGCCTTAGCAGTGTATTTCAGTAGATCCACTTGTTCTGCTCCCTACTCTGTCTCTGGTGAATCCTCCCACCCCTGCACCTCTGGCCTACATACCAGCTCTTGTATGCATAAACAAACAAACAAACAAATAAATAAATCTTTAAAAAACTTTGATTTATAAGTTGTAGGGAAAGGTAAAAATTATCAGGCTTTTCTGCCCTCCCACCATCAGGATAGATGATGGATCCTTGCGATCCTGAATGCATACCTGATGTGGGCACCAGTATGGTGTGAGCATAGATAGATGGGATTCACCTGGGCTAAGAATGGGCTTTTAAGGGTGGCATCACGGGGACATCAGCAGAAGCCGAGAGAGAAACAGCCATGAGAAGAGCAGAGAGAAGGCCGAAGAACCCAGATAGGGTGAAGACTTGCTGGGGTCCTAGAGGCCTGCCAGCCTCCTGGCCCCCTAGCACCCCTGTCTGCCATGTGCCTGGTAAATCCCAATAAAAGCCTGCAAAAAGCCACTGAAGGCTCCAGGACTCTGACTCCTCCTTTACCAGGTCTGCTGGATCAGAAAACCTGCTCAGTGTCCTTCCTGACCTTACATAAGTCAAGTCTACTTATCTTTTAACTTTGACCTGTGGTTATAACTTGCATGGTAAGAACATGTTTTTCTTCATTATTATATTTCAGACATGGAATAAATAAACTGCCAAGAAAAAGCAAAATTATTTTTCAGTATTAAATATTACTTATTGCATAATCAGATTAGCAAACATGTACTTATTTGATTTCCTGAAAGAAGTAACCACAGCACATTACCAGCTGAATGTTCATATTTCTTAAGAAAGAAATTATTTCCGAGAAGAGGAAAATCTTCCAAATATTGGTCCTTTTTCATTATGGGTCATTTTAAAATTAAATGAAACATTACTGTAGGGTAAAGAAAATGTCAGGCTTTTCTGCCCTTCCACCATCAGGATAGATGATGGATCCTTGTCCTGAATGCATGCCTGATGGCGGGCACCTGGAGTAGGGTGTGGGCATAGGTAGATGGGATTCACCTGGGATAAGACTGTGCTTTTAAGGGCGGCGTCACTAGGACGCCAGCAGAACCTGAGAAAGAAGCCGAAGAGAAGCAAAGAAGCAGAAGCAGAGAACGCCAGAGAGCCCAGATAGAGTGAGGATTTGCTGGGGGCTGGGAGGACTGCCAGCCTCCCGGCCCCCCAGCACCCCTGCCTGCCATATGCCTGGTGAACCCCAATAAAAGACCTGCAAAAAACCACTGAGGACTCTGACTCCTCCTTTACCCGGTCTGCATGGGATCAGAAGACCTGCACTGTGTCCTGTCCTGCCTTTGCAATTACCCTCTTCAAAAAAAAAAAAAAATTTGTGATCTTTAGAAATAGGTATTAATAAAATAAGAGCCACCAGTGACATTGAGAAAAACAAAGGAAATATAAGAAAGCTGGTGGTATCCATTCCTCCACTTTCCAAAGTGTAAGAATGGAGAAAAAGAAATCAAGGATCCAAATCGACCACATAGAGACGGGGGGAAAAAGGCAAAGACTGGTTCAGACTAACATTACAGTTACCAGATATCTAGTCTTACACTTGATTTGATACTGAGGGCTGAAATTCACCAATGGAAATGCGTTGCTTGATTGTTTTATGTTTATTTACTGGTCATTAGTGACCGATATTACGATACCACTAACTTACAATATAAAGTCTTCAGTGGGTTAGTATTAAATGTTACCAAAGTAGGGGGAAGTAGGGAAAGGTAAAAAGTATCAGGCTTTTCTGCCCTCCCACCATTAGGATAGATGAGGGAACCCTGTGGTCCTGAATGTATGCCTGATGGCGGGCACCTGAAGTGGGTACACATGGGCTGAGAGACTGGACTTTTAAGGGCGGCGTCACAGGGCTGCCAGCAGCAGCAGAAGCTGAGAGAGAAGCAAGAGAAGCAGAAGCCGAGAGAAGGCCGGAGAGCCCAGATAGAGTGAAGACTTGCTGGGGGTTGGGAGGCCTGCCAGCCTCCCGGCCCCCCAGCACCCCTGCCTGCCATGTGCCTGGTAAATCTCAATAAAAGCCTGCAAAAGCCACTGAGGTTTGAGTACTCTGACTCTCCTCCTTCACCCGTCTGCTGGAGTCATAGAAAACCTGCTCAGTGTCCATTCCTGCCCCTACAGGGGACTTGATATAGTTTTCCTAATCCTATAATCACTAAAATACTAAATTGACAGAAGATGAAACCCCTATTAATGAAAACCTGATGACTGAGAAAAATAACATTATGAAAAACAAATTTTCACGCTGAAGGAAGACATAGTGGTGCTAAATGTATCTCCACTGTTAAATGGCCTCACTATACAAACATGTGACTTATACCAGTGATCCTAAACTGCTGACAATATTGTCAACTACTCGATTTTTGGCAATATTTGCAGATAGTTTCACCTTAATTTTAGAGGCATACCTAATAACTAGCTGCTAGGAATGTCACTGACCATCCCATAGTTCACAGGATATTTTCCCTACAGTAAAAAATTATCTACCCAAAACATCAATTGTGTTGATAGTGGAAACCCTTGTCTATACTAAGAATTGCCAGGCATCTGTCTATTGCCTTGTTTCCCTCCCCCCACCTTAAAAATATGATGTCCTTAGGAATGCTGCACTACATATAAGTAATTTTTAATGACAGCTGCATACATTTTTCTGTGATTGAGTAGGGAATTTATGGGATACCTAATTGCAGAGTGAGCAAGGACAATGGATATTTCCCCATCTCTGGTAGCAAACATTAAGTCTAGATAAATTATTACTTCATTGTAGAATCAATTTAAGAAGCTAAAACTTATTGCGTTCCTATGTGACAGGTATTATTCTAAAAGCTTATCTTAATTGCCTATTTAACTCTTACATGATCTTTAGTAATGACAGTAAAGATAATGCAAAAAAATCAATGTGTTAAATGCAAAGAAAAAATGTGACAAAAATGAACTTGCTCTAAAAGATATTAAAAGCTATTATAAGAAAAAAAGAAATGAAAGCATTTGGTGGGATCTAGCAATACACACACACACAAACACGTGTGTGTGTGTGTATATGTATATATATATATACATATATACACACAGAGTTATATATATATAATATAATATAGAGATGCTAGAAATAAATTAAAAAAGGGATAAATTTGTCATGATGAATTTGGCACTTAAAATTAGGGAAATGAAAACAAATACTTTTCAAAATTATTTTGGGACAAATAGCTATTGAGAAAAATTATATTAAATTCCTGCATAATTTCTTATATTAAAATAAATCACACATGGACAAATTATAAATGAAAATATAAGTATCAGAATAAAATGTTATATTTCTTTTTTAAAGTTTATTGCTTAGGGTAGAAAAAATTGTATGTTCCAGTTCCTATAGAAACGAAATACAATGAAAAATGCTTTTAGTCAAAAGTAATTAAATTCAACTCTCTGACAAGTAACCAATGAAGAGTCTGATCATGAAAACCACTGTTAATATCTGAAAATGGCTTAAGTTTACTCACAATAGGTCTTTTAGTTGTACAAAATGATGTAAAAAAGACTATGGATGAAATTTTTTTTAAAAAAAGCTTATGGTCTAAAAATAGAGACACATGAATAAAAAAATTATTAGGTATGCACTTGTCATATAGAGCCTTTATTATATTGAACTACATTCCACCTATACCTAACTTGATTTTTTTTTCTAACATGAAACAATGTTGACTCTAATTATTGTTGCATCTATTGAGATTGCCATATTATTTTTGGTCTTGATTTTGTTAATGTGGTGTTAATATGGTGAACCATCCTTGTACCAGGGATAAATTACACTGGATCATGTGTGTAGTCCTTTCAATGTTCTACTGAATAATGTTTGCTGGTATTTTGTTGTTTCTTGGCATCTGTGTTCATCAGAAATACTGGCCTGTACTTTTCTTGTAGCATATCTGATTTAGTATGCCTGATTTAGTATCACAATAATGCTGGTATCTTAAAATAAATTTGAGAGATTTCCTAACTTGCCTTTTTCTTTTTAAATCCATTCTGCTTCTCTATGACATTTGGGAATATTTTGTAGAGCATATGATTTTTTAAAATTATATATATATATATTTTACATCATGTTCCTTTTTTTTAAACAATGTTTGCTTTCTCAGATGTGTCCCCATAAAATTTCCACCACCAATTCACCCGTGCACCATCACATTGTCCCTTGTGCTCTTCCCGCTCTCACTTAAGTCTCTCTCCTTGCCCCTCCCCTGCAGAATGTCTCTAATTTATAGTTGACATTTGGAAATTTTAATCCATTTACATTTAATTATTGATAGACAATACTTTATTATTATTATCTTGTTGTTTTCTTCTGTTAGTGGTTTTTTTCTTTCCTGCCCCCTTCCTTTTTTTGAATATGTTCCATAGTTGTAAGATTTGATTCCTTTCTCTTTCTCTTTTGTATTTCTATTATGTGTTCTTGCTTTGTGGCAACCACAAGTCTTGCATAGAACATATTTTAGTTATAACAATATGTTTTCAGCTGAAAAAAGCTTAATATAAATCATATACAGGAGCTACCCTTTTATTTCCCACCTTGCTTTTTCTTTTGATGCCATAATTTATGTCTTAGTATATTTTGTATCCTTTATGAAATTATTAGCATTATTTGGATACTTTTGTAATTGTACCCAATTGAGATTTACTATTTAAAAATTAAATCCTTTTGTACAACAAAAGTTGCCATAGGAAATTAAGTGATCTACACAACCACCATTATAATGCTATAACATTCCGAGTTTAACTATATACTTAATGTCATCGATGAGTTTTATACTATTATATGTTTCCATTAGTGAAATAATTAGTGTCTTTTCATGTTTGCTTGAAGAACTTCTCTTAGCTCTTCTTACAAAGGCATGTCTAGTAGTGATGTACTCCTTCAGAGTTTGTCTGAGAAAATCTTTATCTCTCTTTTATTATTGAACAGCAGCTTTGGCAAATACAGTATTCTTATTTGGCAGTTTTCATTTTTTCTTTCAACACATTAAATATATATTCAAACTCCCCTAGCTCTCAAGGTTTTTGCTGAGAAATATGTTGATAGATTTATGAGCGCAGATACTTTATGACTTTTCCCCGTTATTTAAAAATTCTTCCTCTTTTATTCTTCCAGAATTCTATTATAATGTGTCTTGTGGTATGCTTTTTGCTTGAAATTTGCATGGGGTCAATGAGCTTCAAGTGCCTGTAAGTTCTTATATCTCCTCCGATTTGGGAAGTTTTCAGTCATATTTCCTTAAATAGGCTTTCTGTGTCTTTCTCTCATTCTTCTCTTTCAGAGACTCCCATAATGCAAATATGGTGTCATATCCCATGGGTTTTCTTTTTCCTTTTTCAGGTCTGCCAGAATGATTTCAAATAACCTATCTATGAGTGGACAGGTCCTTTCTCAGATAAAAATTTTAAAAATTATTATCAACTTAGAGTGGGGAAGTTTTTCTGCCATAAAATGCAAAAGTTATTTATAAAACAACAATCAATTTTTACTACTTAAAAATTAAATCCTTTTATAAAACAACAGTTGTCATATAAAATCAAAGAATAACCCACTGAGGAAAGTTTGTGTAATATATTTCAGAAAAAAATTTTCTTCATTACATACCAAACTTTTCCAAATCAATGATACAATATAGAACATCAAAATAAGACCCAAATTCAAAAAGGTATAAAGTTATTCAATATAGGGCCTCCCTGGTGGCGCAGGCGGTTGAGCGCAGCACTGTGAATCTGTCCACAGCCTCTGCAGTGCCAGTTCAATCCCTGCCAGCCTCAAAGCAACCCACATGGCGCATTAGACCTCTCCTGTCTTGCCCACTGCTCCCCTCAGCAGTGTATTTTGTCAGTCTGCCTGTTCTGTTCCCCACTGTGACTCTGGTGAATCCTCTCACCTTCCCATGCATCTGGCCTATACCCCGGTTCTTGTATAAATAAAATAAATCTTTAAAAAAAAAGTTATTCAATATATGAAAATGTGTTCAAACTCAATTATAATTAAAGAAATATAATTTGAAACTATACCAATATAAATATTTACCTATTTGAAAGGCA
Source organism: Talpa europaea (assembly GCF_964194135.1). NCBI lineage: Eukaryota > Metazoa > Chordata > Mammalia > Eulipotyphla > Talpidae > Talpa > Talpa europaea. Next base: position 95,768,572 of record NC_140071.1, read on the forward strand.
GGTTATGAGAAGTAAAGATCCAGTATCAATGAGGGAAAAGCTATAATTTCATATACACTGTAGGGTTATGAATTGGTGCAACATTATGGGATGGCAATTTGATAAGGATATGATGAAGAATAAAAATAGAAATAAAATAAACAGTAAATAGAATCAATTGAAAAGTAAAATGGTAGATCCTTTAGTACCAAATATTTTTAAATTAAAATTAAGAGACGGTATAATGCAAATTCAATACAGGATGAATTAAATATTTGCTATTGCTAAAAAAATGTACAGAGAGAATGTAGCACAAAATATATTACATATAATTTTATAAAAATATATCAGAAAATTTCAGTGAAGAAGAGAAAGATGCAACATTAAAAATTGGTACAAGAACAAGAAAATATGAATTTCTCTCATAAAATTATCAAATTTTTTTCTTTTGGAAAACATTGTCATGTGGTTATGTCAAACTTAAAAATAGACACTCCAGATTTTATATAAAACTTCTGGGATATGGAAAAAGTCAGCCTCAGTTTGAATTTTAAAAATCTGTAAAAGATAATATTTAAAAATTATAGAGTTTAAGAGGATGAAAAGACAAGTCACAGAATGGGAAAAAATCTTTGCACAAACACTTTATCTGATGAGATATTTGTGTCCAAAACACACAAAGAAGTCTTACTCAACAATTAGAAAACTGCCCAATTAAAAAATGGGCAAAAGAAAAGATGTTTTACTGAAAAATATATGTAGATGGAAAATAAGCATAGAAAAAGATGCTTAACATCATTGTCCCTAGAAAATGACAAATAACAAATTAAAACAAATGAGAGACCAATATACACCTATCAGAATGGCTAAACTCCAAAATACTGAAAAACCACCAGATTCTGGCAAGGATGTAGAACAATAGGAACTCTCATGCACTGCTCATGTACAGTCACTTTGGAAGATAGTTTGGAAGTTTGGGAGATTGTTTGGCAGCTTCTGACAAAGCTAAACATAGTCTCACAATGTGATCCAGCAATCAGGCTCCTAGATATTATCTAAGTGCATTGAAAACCTATGTCCACTCAAAAGCCTGCATGTGGGTATCATAGCAGCTTAATTCATATCTGTCAAAACCTGGATGCAGTCAAGATGTTCTTCAATATTGAACTAATCAACTGTTGAACATCATATCATGGAATATCATTTGGTGATAAAAATGAAATGAGCTATCAAGTCATGAAAAGACATGGTGGAAACTGAAGTAAATGCATTGTTCAGTGAAAGCAGCCAATCTAAAAATGCAACATATGATAAAATTCCAACTATATGACATTCTGAAAAAGGCAAAAGTATGGAGACAATAAAAAGATCAGTGGTTGCCAGAGGTAAAAGGACTAAGAGTGGGAGAGATGAGTAAGTGCAGCATAGAAGATACTTAGGATAGTGAAACTACTTGGTTTGATATCATCATGGCGGATAGAAAATTATGCATTTGTCAATACTCATAGGACTAAACAACACAAAAACTGATCCTTAGTTTTTCAATATCAGCTCATCAATAATAAACATAGTGCACTAATGCAAGATGTTAACAGAGGAAAGAGTGTAAGGAGTGGGTATATGGAGACTGTGCTTTCAGCTCAATTGTTCTATAAAGCAAAAAGTTATCTAAAACATATTATATTAATTAAAAATAAATATATTTCAATGTCTAGTGTCTATAACAATGTTTTTTTGGCAAAAAGAACAAAAAAAAACCTCTATATACTTATAATGTAGTCCCATAAATAAGAGTTGAAAAAAACCTCAAATAATTCATATGAACAAACCCATATGGATAGTTTATTGAAGAAATAGTTCAAGAAGCATTTTTTAACATGGAATGTATCTCAAAATTTAAACACTATTAACCTTAATAATAGTTTTGACTGAGGTAAAACTGATTTGGAACACTGACATCCATTCCTGGTTACGTCCAAAAACAAAATAGAAATAGGAGGATATGTCCAACAAAATTAAAGTATCATAATGGTTTCTAACAAAGCATGTTTCATAGTACTAGTTTCTGGAGACTTCAGAGTAGAATTTCTTGGGGTGCCTTCCTGACACATGAAAATTCCTTTCTGCCTGGAAGCAGTCATTGAGGCACAGGGAGGACCACCAGAGGTCATGTCTACCATCTGACCTAGACCATTGCTAGCAATTCATAGGATGGGCACTTAGCCCTTGTGTGCTTATCAGGTTTCCTCTCTTGGGAATGTGAAACATGGGACTGAGAAACAGACTGGAGAGTAGCTGGAGTTCAGCTTTGTTACTGGCAGTATTTGGCAGAGAGACTTCCTGAATTCTTCTGTGTTCTCTTTCCAGAATCTTGGTTAAGAACTCTTCCTTAAATTCTACTCTGTCCGTTTAAATGTGTAGGGTTTGTTTTTTTGTGGCTTACAACAAATCTCCAATGACACAATGTTAATTAATGATTCATAGTGAAAATAGAGGGGTGCTGATCAGTGGGCAATTTGTTTGGGAATTTAGGTTAAGTGAACTTAGATCTGTTTACTTTGAAACTTCTCAGTGTTAATAATATGTAACATTGTGAGTCTCTAGGAGAATGTGCAATTTCACAACCTTATTTGACCACAGAATTTTTAAAAGATATTCTTAAAAGATTAGTGTGATACATAACACACACTGGGAAACACTTTTCTAGTGGTATTCCCAATAAATCATTTCTTCATCATTATATGATTCTGGAAAGTCTTGGCCAATGTAATATTACAGAAATTATTAGAGGAAAGAAGATAAAATTGTCATTATTTTCAAATATGTATTTATAATATAGGCTATCAACTGAAATCCTTTAGGTCAAAGGTTCAGGAATGAAAATGCTACAATAAAATGTTCAAATTTCATAACACTTATGCAATAACTATAATGATCTATTGGTTGGTCACTATAATGAGGTGGCAGTCCATTCACAAAGCAGTAGCACCTACCATAAAAACATAAGACACCTCATGTTCCTTTTTATTCCAAGCTGGTGAATTTTTCTTTTTTTTAAAATTAATTTATTTATTTATACAAGCACTGGGTACAGTCAAAAGCGCGGGAGGGTGAGAGAATTCACCAGAGCCAGGAACAGAACAGGCAGACTGACAAAATACACTGCTGAAGGGAGCAGCGGGTGGCAGGAGAGGTCTGTCGCACCATGAGGGACCCTTGCCAGCGGCCAGGGATCGAACTGGCGTTGCAGGCAGCTTTGCAGCCCAGCACTCAACCGCTGCACCACCAAGGGAGGCCCCAAGCTGGTGAATTCCTTGAGGGAAGCACTTCATTATTGTGTCCCTGGTAGAGCATCTGGCTTATAATGGGTCCTCCATAAAAGAATGTGTAGATATTTCCTTTTAATTTCCTTGAGGTTTACATGGTTAATGGTTGTTGTCCAGCATTTTAATTGTATTATTATGGAAGATACAAATGAAGAGGCTGGTCATATATATCAGGTCATTTTTGATTACATAATTGCTTATCTTGCTAAACAGTTTTATAAAATAGGAAACATAGAAAGTAATATTTATCTAGTCATATTACCACAGTTGCTTTGCCCTCTGTTATAACCATCAGTGCAAAGAGGAAGAATCAGTTGATGCTCTAATGATTTACCTCAGTGTGCTGGACTTCCTGACATCTTCCTTTTCTCTCTCCTACCCTTTCTCCCTACTCCATTGAACTGGATGCATTTCTTTCTGTAACAGAAGTATCTGATTTTATGAAGATTCTAATCTATGCTCAAGGTTTTCAAAGTTGTTATACTTATGGGCACCATAATTCTGCGCAGTCTAACCATTTTAGATTTTAGATTATAGTGTAGGGTGGTAGACTCCTGACTGAAGCCAAGTCAAGTAACTTTCTTTGGGGGATTCTGGACATTGGACAAAAAGAGATGAGAAGGGAGGTAGGGAGAGGCGAGTCAAGGTGGAGTGGGGGGGGAGAGAGAGAGAGAGAGAGAGAGAGAGAGAGAGAGAGAGAGAAAGAGAGAGAAGGGCAGGAGAGAGGGAGGGATGTATATGTGTATGTCTGGAGAAACAGAGGTTGTTTTGTAGAAAAATAATTATGCACAGAGAGGAACACAGTAATGAGATATAGTGAAAGTAGAGTTCTAATGGAGTTCTAATGTTTGATTATGATATTCATGAGATGCAAACATATTCCTCTCTTTTTCTTCTGGGAGACACCCCTACACCATGGTATTTTTATTTAAAAAAAAACCTCAAATTGGATTTTCATCACTTATAAACAGAGTCTAGGATAATAAACTTAAACTATCACTTGGAGAAAATTACACATAACTTGTAAGGCTATTCTATTCTCCTGAGTGAGTCCATAAATAGATTAGAAAAACAGCAAGGAGAAATCATAGATGTTTTGGATTTTGAAGGAAACTTAAAGAGCCAAAGTCTGGAGAGATAAAGTGATTTGGCCAATTACCAACATCAGCTTGCCAAATTGTCTGGTTCTTAATGCTCTTTACTCTTTATTGCATTGCTCAATTTCTTGTTTCATTTCCTTTTGGTTGACTAACTCATTCTTTGGTCCTGTGTTTGGCTTACTTCTCTTTTGTTTATTCTCACATACATTTTACATACTCCCTTTCTTTGATCTTGTGCTCAACCATTAGCTTGAGGTTAATCTTACTTCTGTCGTGTAGCCTGGACCAGTGCATGGAGGTTCTGTAATTGCTCTTCTTTGCTGGGTGAAAGTCACTTTAATGAGATTCCATGAAGGGAATTCCCAGTTCTTGCATTAGTTTCCCCTTTAGAACTGTGACCACAGAACCAGGCAATACATAAGTGATTTGCTCAGTGCAATCAGATGTCATTTAAATAGTTATAGGAGCTGTAGTTCTTCCGATATAAAGAATATTAAACCAAGTCAGAAATAGAATGACATCCTACACAGATTTATTGAACATCCATCAAACAGGTTACGTGCTACAGTCAAATAAGACTAGAAAATGAAGTAATAAGGCTTTTGAATCCAGATGTCTTGGAAAACAAAGCAATCCTTTTTCGAAAAGTAAGATATTGGGACCATCAGAAATCTAGCCTTGGTTTAACATCAACTGAGAGGTTGTAATTATGATAAAAAAGGTTCTGGATGGGGACTCCCTGGTGGTGCAAGGGGTTAAGAAGCAACCTATGAAGCTATCTGAAGCCACTACAGCACGAGTTCTATCCCCAGCCAGTCAAGGAGCAACCCACATAGCACAGCAGACCCCTCCTGACTTGCTCGCTGCTCCCCTCAGCAGTGCTTTTGGTCAGTCTGCCTGTTCTTTTCCCCACTCTGTCTCTCACCCCTCCACACCTCTGGCCTGTACCCCAGCTCTTGTATGCATAAATATATAAATCTTTTTTTTTTTTTAAAAAAAAGGTCTGGATGTTTATAATTTACATTCCATGGTATGGGCTGAATTGTATCCCACCAAGACTCATAGTTAAAGTCCTACCTTCTCTCCCAACTCCCTCCCTCCTACCCCCTTCCACACATAATACCTGAGAATGTGATGAATTTGAAGACAGGGGTTTTAAGAGGGTATCTAAGTTAAAATGAACTTATTAGGGTAAACTCTAATCCAGTCTCACATTATCAGAAGGGACATTCTGAAGCATGATGAGACACTTGAGGGAACAGAGGGAAGACCATATAAGGAAATAGTGAAGACTGCCATCAGTGAGCCCTGGACAGAGGCCTCAGGGAAAAGCAAACCTACTGATAGCTTGGTCTTACACTACCAGTCTCCAGAACAGTAAGAAAATAAATTCTCCTTTTAAAATCATTCAGTTTGTGGCATTTTGTTATGGTAGCCCCAGCAAACTAATTATACCCCATAACCTAACTCAAATCTCTGGTAACTATGTACTATCAGTAAATCCACTTGAGAGGCTAATATATTACTTACTGGTGATGACAACTGATATTTTAGTGATTAAACCTGTTAAACATATCTTAAATACTGATACTTAAATTATTTTAAAAAGTTAAAACACTCAAGAAACTCTAGAATGTTAGAACAGTAGATTTAGTCTATTCCAACTTAAAATGTGATCTTTGACTAATTAATTCAGACAGAATTTTAAGGTAAAATTTTATAAATTCATAAGCCACATTGAAATTTTGAGAGGACATAAACAACATTGCATTCACAAGTTTATTAGATTTATTAATTACTTAAATTTATAGCAAAGCTTATTTGCTAGTTGGAAATTTGAAGTAATTAGAAATTAAATGTAATAATTAATACATGAAATTTAACACATTTAAAGAAATTCAGTTGAATAGTCTGTAGAATTCAAAATACTTGTTAAAAATTTCATCAAATCTATAGAGAGAACAGTAAAATTTATACATTGTATGTAAAATATAAAGGAATAGGGTTTTGACTTTATAAATGAAATAATCAATATTTATTTTATTTCAAACAATCCCAGGCTCACAGAAAATTTATAAGTACAACATGGACACCATTTCCCCCCTGAGTTAAATATAAATTTTTGATATGATACCCTTAACTCCCAAATGTTTTACTATAATTTTCTATAATCAAGGAACTTTTATATAACCATACATAGTAGTCCAAATCAGGACATAAATATTTTTACATTGCTACTATCTAATCTTCAGAAGCCATTCAATTTTTACCAATGTCCCTGATTTCCCTTTATAGAATAAGGCTACGTCTCAGAATCATATGTTACATTTGTTTGTCATGTCTCTCCAGTCTCCATCAGTTGAGGATGCCTTTTCACTCTATTCTCCTATTTCCCATGATTGTGACATATTTGAAGACCTCCGATTTTATATAACGTCCCTAGATTTGGGTTTGTCTGAGAAGATTCAAGTTCTGCAATGTTGGTAGAATTACTACAAAAGGTACAAAAGATGAAACTTATTTCATCTTATTCATTTGGAGTGAATTCAGCTCATTGCTACTCATATTCTCTCTGATCACTTACTGAAAGTGGTATCCTCCAGGCTTTTCCATTGTTTGCTCTGTAAATAATAAGGATTTTGTACATTCCATTCCTCATCAAACTTTTCATTTATTAAGTCATGTAGATCAGTATGAAATAATGGTTGCTTATTTATGCCCATCGTTATCATGATTTATTATGATGTCCAATGGAAACCTTTTCAAGCTGGGTTCAGTGTCCTTTTGCTAAATTCCATTCATTTTTTGAGAACTTTGCTTCCTGGCACAAAGATACTCCAGATTCTTGAAATTTCCCTTCCTCAGCTATGGGATTAGTCATTTTCCCAAAGGTTGCTGCTTTCTTTGGGTAGAAAATGGTGTTGAGAAACTTAAGATTTGGATGCTAGATATGGTCCCTGATATTGGCTGCTACTGATCTGAGACTCAGTGGACAAAGGAAGGGAAGTTTATGAACACACACATTTACATATATTCTGTTTCTTCTGAAAATGATAGGGTCACACTAGTACATCCAATTCTAATTTAACACCATTCTGCTTGCAGTGATTGAGTTCTGACACCTTGTGCCAGTTCTCACTTCCTGCATGAACACATGCTCCTCATTCCACTGGAACTCTGATGCCCTACTCAGTTCTCTCCCATCACGCACACTGAGACTTCTACATTGCTTGGCCCCACTGAATTGTTTACTGTGGGATTGTTTAGAAAGGGGTTCTGTTGGGGGAAAAATAGGAAAAAAAGGAAAAACCAAATACTCATTTAAATCACAACTGGATAAAATCTTTTCTATACAAAAGCCACCTGCAGGGTACATTAGGAAACCAAGTTCTTTTCTTATGAAGTCCTTATTACTCTAAAATTCTCTGGCTTTAGATTTCATCTTCTCAACTTTGTTGTCATGGGGGTCATATAGTCCACATAAAAATATCAAGTACTTTCATTCATTTTGAGCATCAGTTCAAATTTTATTTACGGCCTTAGTGGTATGCTATTTCAAACTTTGTATTTCTATTTTCCTATGATTAAATTCCAATTTCTACTACCTTATCAATATTCAATGATTTTATGCCACATGGCATAAGTTTTGGTCCACTAGATTTGGCAATAATAGGATCTGGAATACTTTTGTATTAGAAAATATAAGCTATATGTCTATGATTACTGTATCTTCCAAATAACAAGAAGATTTTCTCTCATGAACTATTGTAATCAGCTTCAGTATTCAAGGGGGAAAAATTAGAAAAATCTCAAAGCAGATTAAGAGGCTATCAGTACCAAAAAAAAAAAAAATAAGTCCTGATTATAGTTTTCTTTCTAATTTCTTTATTAACTTTTACTGCCTTTCAGTTGCAGAACTCATTTAGTATTCTAATTTGTTTCTGGTATTACACAGTAGGATTAATTTTAATTTAGCATGCAATTAAGGAACCATATAACATGTTGATAACTAAGTCTTTCTTCTGGAAATGTGGTCAAAAATGACAGCTTGTAAGTAGAGGTCTGTCTGGATAGAGGTTCTGGTAGAGTTGTCACCTGGATCAGCCTAAAACATGTAAATAATATTGTTTGTTAAGTCCTTGCAAATCATGCAAATAATCAGCAGAAAATGAAATTCTTATTACTTCAATAGTGTGGCAAACAGAACTAAAAAGACTGTGGCAATGGAAACATTTTCATGTTTTCTCCCCAGATTCCTTTTCTCAGGAGCAGTGATAATTCCATCAGTAACTTTAAAGCCCTGGGTTGTGACAATGGTGAGAAAATCTGGGATCAAAACAGTGTCCCTGGTTCATGCTTGAACTGCATGGGTCACTTACCTGCAGAATTCTTAGTCATTGTGAATACTTGTGAATGCAGTGTAATCATTAAAAAGAATCCTATATTGATTTCAAGTTTGTGATATAAAGATGTCAAGTTTCAAATTGGTTCATATAGTAGAACTACTTGCCATGGTGAATTTCATGAAAAGTTTCTTTTTTTAAAAAAAAAAGATTTATTTATTTATGTATACAAGAGCTGGGATAGAGGTCAGAGATGTGGGGGGTGAGAGGATTCACCAGAGACAGAGTGGGGAACAGAACAGGCAGATTGACTGAAACACAATGCTGAGGGGAGTAGTGGGTGTGTCAGGTGAGGTCTGCTGTGTCATGTGGGTTGCTCCCTGGCTGGCTGGGGATCTAACTTATGCTGCAGAGGCTGCAGACTGCTTCATAATGCTGTGCTTAACCCCTTGCACCACTAGGGAGGCCTGAAAAGTTTCTTAACACTTCAAAAACTATTTCAATTGGTTCCCTCCTTTCTCTGCTCTTTGAATTATAATTTGTGAAAACAGCTTTGATCATTTTCTTTTACTCAGTATAGTCTATCATAGTATGGAATTTTTAAGGGTACAAGTATTCATTATGTGGTATAGATTAACAGAGAAGTGGGAGATACTACAAAATACAACATCTACAATTGAAAATTATTAGTCATTTGTTCTTTTATATATTCCACGTACAAAAGAACCATGTTACTTGTTCTCTCTCTTGTATGAAGAGATAATAAGAAATTTAGATCTGAGAATGAAAATTTGGTATATTTCCCATGATAATTTATTATACTAGCTAAGAAAGAATATATTGGACCATCTTTTATTAAACGGTCAGTAAAATTGTGAAGACTTTGAAACGGGTAATAACAAGAGGGGGTGTCCTAAATGGCTTACCTATCCAAGGGTTTTCTGCTTTTAACTTTTTGCTATTCTACATCTCTAAGTTGTAGAAAACTAACAATAATATAAAATATTCTTGTGTATAAAAAAGCCAATTAGGGCCTCTCCTGGTGGCGCAGCGGTTGAGCGGCTGGGCTGCCCACAGCCTCTACAGCACCGGTTTGATCCACGGCCGCCGGCGAGGGTCTCACATGGCGTGACAGACCTCTCCTGTCTCGCCCGCTGCTCCCCTCAGCAGTGTACTTCATCAGTCCGCCTGATCAGCTCCCTCCTCTGGCTCTGGTGAATTCTCTCACCTTCCTGCACTTCTGACTGTACCCAGTGCTTGTATAAATAAATAAAAACAAACAAACAAACAAACAAAACAACCAGTAGCAAAAAAAAAAAACAAGCCAATTAATTAGGCTGAGTGGAATGCAATTAATATCAACATTTATTGGAAGCAGTTTTGAATCTATTTGTAAATTGTAAATTTTGATTTTTCTTATTACCAATTTTGGTTTTTGAATTCTCCTTTGAACTTCTAGTAATATGTTCCTCACTCCTATAATTAATGAAATTTTTGGCATATTCATTTTATATCTGCATGACAGTTGTATTATTCCCCTTGTGGAACAATTAATCTGTAAACATTTTGGAGGTTTCACCGTGGTTTCCAGTGAAGGCACGTAATGGCTGAGTAGCCCTTGTAGATGGGGAAGTGTTGCACCTTGTGGGCTATTTTAACCCAGTTACTTCTTGTCTTGACTCCCAGAGTTAAATCATAGTAGCAACAGAAGTTTCACTCTGCTGATCCTATGTCTCTTTGCATATTTTCCTTTTTCCTATTTTTGGGTTTGTTTCAAAACAGTTACAATCAAAAAATTATTCACCGTTGGTGGCAGCAATTGCTTGGAATTTGGTTATATGGCCTAACCTTTGGGATCTCTGTAAATGGATTAATGAAAGATAGATATTTGTTCTTTCTGGGGGTGAGAAATAACAATTACCCAGTATTTTATTTTCTTTATTTTTCTGCTTGTCTATTTTGAGCTCAAATTAAGGATTATGTACCCATCAGGCAAGAAAACAACTTTTTGATATATATACTGATAAACTTTGTGTTACTTTTGACAGTTGGCTAATGTTTAGATCTGAAACTAAGTTCATTCTGTATATATATATTTATACACACACACACACACACACATATTGGAAATGCCTTTATATGTTTTTGGATGATTATACAATATTTTCCTATCTGGAGGGAACTAATATATTAGGTTAAAATGTTTTCTAAATTAAAGAAGATTTGTTATGATTTACCTATAGTATTCATATATAAATAAGTTCCTGTATAAATCAAATATTCCTAAAATTCCAAGTAGATGAGGAAATTAGTTTTGAAACTTTATATGTGGCATACTTGAAAATTTTTCTTATAGAAACTCAGAAATGTTTTGAAAATTAAGTCTTGGAATTAGGTAAGTCTTTGATGTATCAGACTAGTCTAATAATTTTGGTATAAAGGAGTTTTTCCTCTAATTTATCAGTGCTAGGTATAATATAAGCAAACATTTTATTCTATTTGGATTTGCTTAAGTTTACTCAGGTACAATGACCAAATAAGTTAATATTACTCCTACACAGTGTTGAAGATACTCAAAATTTGTATTCAAAAATTAGATTCAAAATTGAATTTTTATACTAATAACTTTATTTCAACAGCTAATAAATTTTTCAGTACACTAACTTGAACATAATTCCTGAGATCTTTCATTAACATAAAAACACAGTGTTATTCAGATGAATTATATAATGAATATTCATTTGTATCTAGATAATTTCTACCAAAGATAGAAAAACTGATAATTTGATGCTTTACTTATTAGGCATATTTTTAATTTACATACTTTTGCTTAGATCCTGAGAAAATTTCCTATCTTTGAATCATGTTAATGAATGCATGTGACTATACAAAGGTATAATATAAGCTTTGTCAGTTTGTTAAGTACTTTTTTTTTTTTTTAGAAGACAGACAGGTCTTAATTTTTTCTCCAGTTTTCTCTATATAATAGAAGTTACTTTGGTTAAAAGTCACAATGAATATGAATGATTGAAACAATAGCATGAACATTAAGGACAGATTAATGTATTGTCTATGTGGTTTATATATAAACCACCCACACATTTTCGTACTGATTCATTTGACCATAGCAATGGGGTTGAAATGTTAACAGAAATAACATCTTAGAATTAACATAAAAACTGTTTCAAGCTCACAGATCCCCTGAGAACTACTGTGATATGAAAAAGTAAAACAAAGGGCAAAATTGAAAGTAAATATTTCTTGCCTTAGTTTTTTATCGTGTACCTTGATTTACCATCTGAGAAGCAATGAAAAATACTAAAAGATTTAGTAAAGCTTTTCCCATCTTGATGGGTTTGCTTTCTTGGCTTACTTGTTAATTCCTTTACTGTATGAATGATTTTCTTTTCTTTTTTCATTATATATGCTAGCAAATATTAAGTATCTTACAATTTAGTGCTTTATATTAAATTTATTATATCCTTCATTTTTTTGTTTTGTTGTAATACTGGTTTACAACACTATATATGTTTTAGGAATTTCACTCACATTTCATAGGTATTATTAACACACCGGGCCCATCACCAAAGTCTCACTAGCTCTCCAGCAGTCCATTGGGCCCCCTGTATTCTGTGCCCACCCACTCTGGTAACCTCACTTTTGCTGTCAGAATCCAAAGGTTTTACATGCTTGGCTTTTTAAGAAAAAGAAAAAATAAAATAAAATGAAGCAAAGAACAGAGAGAATCATCATTTATAAAGAGCTAAATTTATTTACAATTATGTTAATGTGTATCTTTATTTTTCAATATTTTACTGTTTAAATGTTTTTATATCAAATAGTCAATTTAGTATTGTAGCTATAGCACTCCAATCCTATATTAATTATGTTCAAATATGTTCTGACATTTTTTCTGATGTTTATCTTTCCATAATTGTATTCTAAGTCTAGAAAAAATTAAACAAAACTTTCAAGATATCTTTTACAATGAAAACTCTCCTTGAGATTTCCCAGAAGATCCCTAGGCAAAATCACAAAAATGTATTCTTTCACTTTTGAAAAGAGGTACTGGAAATAATTTGGTTTGTCTGCAGAATCCTTCGGATAAACTGTCAAGTTGGAAGAGATGTTCAGGCTCATCTAGATAAATTTGTACAGGCAGATTATTAACACAAACGTGTCAGAAATTTTGTGTGCTTTATGGAAGTCTCTGTAGTTATGCTGATGCCTTTCCTATCTTATTTGGTTTTATTCTTAGGGAAAACAGTCTTTGCAGCTCTTAGAATATTTCTATAAAGTTTTCCTGGATGTGTCAGAGGTCTGGTGGTGCTTTGCCTTATGAAATTAGATAGCAGTTGTCTGATGTTATTAGTGATAATTTTGGCTATTGTTTTAAAAACTACAAAAGTTTAGTCCCACTACAGACCTACTCTTGGATAGTGTTAGAAACAATTATAACTCAGGATTATTTGATGTCATATCTCAAGATTCTTTCCTTAATAATTGTTTCATCCATTTTTTTTAAAGATATTATAGTCACAGGCCTCTTAAAATTAATCATTTATCCTTACATGGTTTGTCTAATTTTATGGGGAGGAAGAGGAATGACTATTATCTTTTTTTTTCTTTTTGCATGCCACAAAAAGAACTGAACTTTCTGTCTATTGCAATGTTCTTAGTATGAACCCTTACCAGACTGTGCACATTTGAAGATTATCAGTAATAAACCACAGATAGTCATTTTAATTCCCTGTTATTTACAGATAGTACTGATTTACTCTGATGCTTCCTTTCAGAGATTTTATGTCTTTCACAAAGAATATTCTCATAATTTCATGGAAAAGGACTGTACTAAGTACCGTAATTGTGGGCACTAAAAGCTAAATTGACATCTGTTTACACAACATTCAGATTATTCAATGCGATGGACCAAGCCAAGGTTTCAGGATCCATTTTAGACCAAACCAGAAGACTGATATGATGGCTAACCCAAGATCCAGTGAAACAGAAATCAATTATAGTAGGACTGAATGTGGGAAATTTTATTGTAGATATTTGTAGATATTTTTGATATTATTTTAATGTTCTATCTCCAACTATGTTAGAATTATCTAGTTCTTTCTTGTCAAACAATCTGCAACCCATAGCAATTCGACAGACTCCGCTTTTGTAAACTGAAATGAAACATCATTAAATGATAACTGATTCCTACTTATTCTTCTAGGATTCAGACATTTCTGTTTAGTTTCTTTACTTCCATAACCATTAGCTACTTGTGTAAGTTCAATGAAAAGTTGTCATCCTTTTTACCAGGATGTAATTATACAAATTGTAAAACCAAGCCTTTGCCTGGAATGTTAGCTATATTTAAAAATAACACTAATTTAATCTATAGGAACAATCACTTGTCAGGAATTTAGCTTGAATTTACTTATGGAAGTAATGCCTGCAAAGCCTGATTTATTTCTTGTTTTAAAAAAAATCTAAGAATATTATATTGTATACATGTCATCTCAGAATGAGATGGAGACCTCGAGAAGAGAGTAATTTACCCAATAGATAGATATTTCATGTGGAATATAGTGAACAATATTTATCTGGTACAGTTTGTTAGTCTCAGGTTCATAAATAATAGAGATTTTTAAAAATCCCATTTCAGATTCCTTTAAAAACTTCCAGGTGCAATTTATTATTTCATCAAAATTGTATGACCTTAGAGTTTACAAAAGTGCCCTCTATAGTAAAATAACACTTTTGCTATATCTATGTAAACAACTGGGCAAACTTAATGAGACCAGCCTTATATAACTTTTTAAAAAAATTATTATTATATACATCAGGGGAGGGAGGGTTAGAACAGGGGAGTGAAGAGCAAAAGGGACTATGGTGATGGGTCACGGGTACTGATGGGTTGCTGGGACTACACCTGAGAGGAGAAATCAAATATTGTACAAAAATGAATGACGATGTAAGAAAATAAATAAATTTATAATTAAAAAATAAAATTATTATAGCAAAGAGACAGAAGGCTGTCAGAGAAAATTATGAGAGATTCTGAAATGGGCAAAAATCAAATACTGACTATTTGGACTGCTCACTCATATATAGTCTCATCTTTGTTTATACCCAACAATAAATTGTAGACATCTGATGATATTTCAAACTCTTATCTGAATAAACACAAAGTGGATGTGCTTGATGGAATGCAACTAATTTTTGCATTGATCTTGACAGGTCAGTTTTACATCTATTAGTAAACTCAATTCAGAATTTCTTATCCCTTTATAGGTCTCTTTGAATTCTTTGGACCAGTTGTAATACCTTATTGGTCCCCCATTAATTAATGAGTTAAAAGTTGTAGACAGATACTTATTTTATGTCTTTAGGAGAACTGTAATTCTACTTTCTTGAAAAAAATTGTTCCTTAATAAATATCAAGAGTGCTAAAAGCAATCACACATAATAACAATAATAAACAATGTGATTGGTTGAGAAAATTCTGTACTTAGAAAATTTTCACTTCAAATTCATAGCACTGTCAGTAGCTGCTAAAAGACTACTGCCTAAGACCATCACTAGTTCCCAGGAGATCTGGAACTCCAAGCCATATGTAAAATACAAGTAAAACAAAATGGGTAGGCTCAATAGTAATAATATACTAAAAATAATAATTAATGGATCAAAGTAAAAAGACTCTAAACTTACTCCACAAAATCCCAGAAGATCTACAGATTGAAATATATAAAGGAAACTATAAATAAATTTACAAGAAAATATAGATAGATATTTGTCTAGTCTTTGTATGGGACTCTTAAAACATAGACATGGTGGAAGAAGTCAGAAAGGGAAATCAATAATTCAAACTACATAAAAAGTTAAAACCTATATGCCAATACATTATAAATAATAAGAGATTAAATATATAAACTATAATATGTCACTAAAGATATGACAAAGGTTCTCTACTTCTTCTATACAGAATACTTAAAATACTAAAGAAAAAACTATTAAAACTTTATAGAAAAGTATGTGAAAGGCAATAACAATTGCAAAAGGAGAAGGCACTAAACTAATATGAACATGAAAGAAATGTTTTTTCCCCATAATAAACAAAAATGCAAATTAAAATAACCCCAAAGAAATTTGGGCTGTCAAAGAAACATTTTAAAAATATGCAAAATAGGGCCGCCCAGGTGGTGCAAGGGGTTAAGCAACACACTATGAAGCAACCCACAGTCTCTGCAGCACGAGTTTGATCTCCAGCTGGCCAGGGAGAAACCCACATGGTGCAGCAGACCTTTCCTGTTTTGCCCGCTGCTCCCCTCAGCAGTGTATTTCAGTCAGTTTGCCTGCTCTGTTTCCCACTCTGTCTCTGGTGAGTCCTCTCACCTCCCCACATCTCTGGCCTGTATCCCAGCTCTTGTATGCATAAATAAATGAATCTTAAAAAAAATATGCAAAATAATTAGGGCATGGTGAATGGACTGTCCTAAAAAGGTCAGTTATAATTGGGAATTATATGATTTAACTGGAAAGAGATGTGACTATGTCTCTTTAACACTTCACAAAGTACGTATCTTGACTGAGCAATTTCTATTTTAGGAATTCATCTTAAAAAAGAATCAGAAACTTAGCTAAAGAAGGTAGTAAACTTGGGACAGGGGAAGACATTGTAATCAACTGACATGTCTATCAAAGGGACATCATTAAATAAATTATAACCACCTCATTTAATAAAATATTATTTATATTGGTTTACAGCTGCTTTATTCACTTCAAAGTATATCTTGAACATCTACACTAGAATATCAACATCAGTATATATAACTTTAACTTATTTTAAAAACTACTGCATACTATTTCACTGTGTTGATGAATCACAATTTAACTATTGCTCTGCCATATAGATTATTTCCTATACTCCTTCTAACCCTTTTCAACAGTTTGCAGGTATTTTCAGGGGTTCTTAGGTTTAATTCAAGAGCAATTCATTAGGAGACTTAGGCAGGTCTTTGATGATATTATACTATGCTCATATGACCACGTGTACATTATCTTTTTTGAACAAATTCATGAAATATGTTAGGATTTAGAAGTTGTGCTTTCCAAAAGGTTAAAAACATATTCTGGAGCAGCTTCATGGGCTTGTGATGTAGTTTTCTGAGATACCAAGTTGAACTGTCATTTGTGCCTTGTTTTCTTATGTTTATTCCCTCTTGCTTCAGATTTGGGGCCAATACACATGGTTGATGATGAAGATATCCCAGCAGGCAACAACCACTTTGATGTTGTCAACACCATATTTTTCTTTCTTGTCATTAGCCTTGATCACTTTTCATACTAGTATGTTCCAGTACACCTCAACATCCCTTGCTGAGTTTTTAGGATTTCAATACTTTAGAAACTGTGAACATCTTTCGGGTGGTGAATGGTTAAGAAGGAGGATGGGAGCTGACTAATTCCTTAGCTCTTGAGACCCAGAAGAAATGATGCTTTGCTTGAGTTAGACGTCCCTTAACTGTGGTCTGGTACCTGCAATGATTCCATGCTTGACTCACGTTTTCTAGCTTCTGCTTCACTGTCATTAGTCTTTGAGATTTGGGAGGAAACAATCGTTTTGTTCATATTCTAACCTTTTATATAACCCGGGAAACTAACCTACCTTTTCCTATATACTACTCCTTGTTCTGATTCATGACAATGAATTTGGGGATTAAACGAAACTGAATTGAAATTAAAGTTCTCTTCCTCAAGTTTCTTCATCTTTATTTCCCTGTGATAATTGATCTTGCTTACCTTTGACATCATGTTTGATTAGGCTACAGTTCTGCTACCATCCCAGGCCGGGTAGGTTCACCGTTGGTTCAGGCAGCTTAAAAGAGACGCTTGGAGCACTTGGCATTGTTCCCACAGGTTTTTTAATAGTATACAGGGGAAGCCAGCAGGGAGACAGCAACTTGGCCCCCCTGTGAATCTCTATTCGTGCTTTCCTCTGGGCTTTCTCTGGCATTCTCTTGTGGTCTCTTCCTCTCATACCTCTTGCTCATCCTCTCTTAGCTGCTCCGCTGTCTGAGTAATGCTGCCCTAACATGCTTCACCTCTAGGCTCAGGTGTGCACACTTATGCATGCAGGCACCCATGCTCCAGGTGTCCACAATCAGGCACATGTGCCCTGTGCCCCACGTTCCCAAGCACCTTCTGTGTTAACACAATCAAGGCCACAGGTGATAGATAGCCACAGAGGCCAATGACATAAAAACCTGCCCAATTCACTTACCCTATAGCTACCCTTTTAATCAGAAGCTTAAAACAGCAGCTTTTCCTAGTCATATAGGTTTTATCAGGACATCTATTTTTTTATTTTATTTTTTTAAAGATTTTATTTTATTTATACAAGAACCAGGGTACAGGCCAGATGTGTGGGAGGGCGAGAGGATTCACCAGAGACAGCGCAGGGAACAGAACAGGCAGACTGATGAAATACATTTCTGAGGGGAGCAGCGGGAGAGACAGGAGAGGCCTGCTCGCCATGTGGGTTGCTCCGAGGCCGGCGGGGATCAAACTGGCACTGTAGAGGCTGTGGACAGCTTCACAGCTCTGCACTCAACCGCCTGCGTCACCAGGGAGGCCCTTCTTTTTTTTTTTTTATAAAGAGCTGGGGTGCAGGCCAGAAGTGCAGAGGGGTGAGAGAGGATTCATCAGAGACAGAGTGGGGAACAGAACAGGCAGACTGACCAAAGCACACTGCTGAAAGGAGCAGCGGGAGAGACAGAAGAGGTCTGCTGTACTATGTGGGTAGCAACCTGGCAGGCTAGGGATCGAACTCGTGCTGCAGAGGCTGCAGATAGCTTCACAGTGCTGTGCTTAAACCCTTGCACCACCAGGGAGGCCCCTAGGACATCTACATCTACATCACTGTAGACATTCAACTTGAATGGTGGAGGCTATCACTTATACTCTCTTATTAACAAACATCAATAGACATATAATAATTCAGCATTATTATATTTCAATTTTTTTCTCCCCTCCAGCTCATCTATCCTATGCTACACTCCATATATAAGTTCATACATTGGATACTTAGCAACAATGTGCTTAACTCTAGGGGTTGTTCCATAATACTGCAAATAAAATTAAAATCAGTTTTCCAGGTCAAGAGGAGGGCATAGCATTCAAGCTTTAGAGTTTTAAATCATAAAAGCCACACTGTTATGTAATTTTTAATGTATTCCTCAAGGCCATTGACTTTAGTAGGTTAGTTGAGTAAATACTTAATTTATATGTGGTGGACTTTCAGTTCAGGTGTACCAGGTGGTTGCCCAGGGGAGAAAATGTTTAAAAGTTTCTTAGTATGTGGGTGTTTTTGGGCTATAATTAACCAAACATTCAGTAATTTGGGCAGCAAAACCAGAAAGTTGGCTAGACCTCAGCTTTACTTAATAACTGTGACTGTGCCATAGTTAAAAAAGCAAAGTTTTTAAGAGACCTCCAAGGAAAATCCGGGAGCCAAAAAAGCAATGTTGGTGATTCAGTAAGTGTCCCCTGACCCATTAATTCAAGTTGGTGTGGCGTTTGAGGGAATGCTGTTGGAAACTTGAAGGGACCATAGCCTTGCTCTACTAACTCCATTCTGTCTTGGCTTTCTAAAAATTGTCCAATAGGAAATATATCTGGACACTGTAAAAAGTCAGATTGTAAAACTGAGGACCTTCACGGGTTGGGGTGGGGGTAGAACTTCAAGAGATTAAATTTGAACCATCTGCAGAAAGGAGGTAGGAATGTTATGGGCCTCCATTTTGCAAAGGAAGGAAGAACAATTTCAAGGCTGTGATAGACTCCACGTGATTTTAATGTCTGTATGGAGAAGGAAATTAAGAACAGTCAATGACCTGGGAGGCAGCATTTAGGAGGCAATTAACACCTTTCCTACTAATAGTAGTAAGTACGTGGGTGGGGGGACTTGAGCGGAACAGGCCAGAAAAGAGAGGATCTATAGGAAGGCACTGTGGACTCTTCCTTTATATTAAAAACAAAACCCACAAATTTATATTTTTATTAGAAGAAATTATTTTTAATTATACCTTGTTCACATGGATATTCTTTTGCTCATAGGGTAAGAAAGTAGGATTTGGCTTTTTTTTTGTTTGTATCAGTATAATATGCAGTAATAACTATCCATTTATTTAAAAAACAATAAAATGATTGCTTCCTCATTCACCCATGGACCTAACACATTACCATTGCCCTGCACACCCAGAATAGCTTCCGAAATTGAGCAAAGAATCCTGAGGGTTAATTCACCTACCAAGGAGAGAAAAGCACCCCGATTACTTTGGTAATTTTCAGCTAAAAATAGCATTAGTTCTACATATGGTTCTAGTGCCTAAAATCCTAAAATACTTTAAAGTTAACCTCAAAAGTTTCCAGGATTATTTTTGGCCCTACTATTCATTTCTTTAGAAAATATTTAATATTCAATTTATTCATTCCACAGATGTTTACTGATCTCACCTACCATACAAAAAGCATGGTACTAGCACCAGAGAAACAATGACAAACCACCAGAAAGAATTCCTGCTCCACAAGTCAGTTTATGTTTTACAAGTTTCTATCACATGTATTGTTTTATTTGATTCTTTGCACAAACTGAACTGACAAAGTGATTTTTGATGAGTCTGTGATAGCACTCTCACTCTATAATGATCCAACTGAGCAATGAAAAATAACAACACTTCACTGACGGAAGAACTTGGTGCAGTTGTGTTAGTGGGCAGAATGAGGGGTACCCGAGGACCCCAAACCTGCCTGCTCTAAATGGGTTCTGCCATCCACTGCATAAAGACAAAACATACTTAGTGTTAAGAACCTCAATAGAAAAGAACTTTAATACAATTAGTGTGCTACAGAGAGAAGAGAAAGAATGTAGTTAAAATACTTTCCCCATGAAGTCATCTTTCCTTCTGGTGGGGAACTGTAAGAAAGGGGCAGAAGGGGCCAGGCAAGTCCAGAAGGAAAAGATCAAAATCAAAATACAAATCAAGATAAAGGCTGCCACTGTCATTCTCCCCACAGGTCTCTCATCCATGTCTCTGTCTCTTTTAAGTGCCTCCTTCCATGATCCCAAGTCCCTGGTACAAGTCCAAGGCCAAGAGCAAGTGCCGATGCATCTTCACATATCAGGTACATCCTCCTGTCTTCTCCTAGTCTTCTTCTTTACCCCAGCCTTCTCTCCCAAGTCCTTTTTAACTTTCCCTTGCTGCTCAGCTCCACCCTTCTGTTAGTGGAACATTGAAGATGGAACCTCCCCTTTCTACGGGCATTACACTGTTACAGTGTATTACTGTAGAAGTCTTTAGAACATGACTTTATGTACTTTGTAGTTTACTCCATGTGTAACAGGGTGGTCCCCAGGAAAGGGGGAGGTTCCAGGTTCCCTGCCCCACCCAAGGAAGGGTGGAGCTGAGCAGGAAGAGAAGCAGCAGAAGAGACTGAGGAAGGAAGCAGGATGGAGCCAGGAGACCTGGAGGAGGCGCATGGAGCCTAGAGACATGTGAAGAAACTGCGCTTGTCTTTTGGTTGTGGACTGGGGTGAGACCCATGGGGAGGTGACAATGGCAGCTTTTATCTTGATGTTGATTTTGCTCTTTTCCTTCCGGGCTTGTCTGGTTGTTTCTGACCCTTTTCTGTGGGTCCCCACTGGAAGATGCTTTAGATTTGGGGCAGGCTTTGGGGCCTTGTTCTGGGCCGATCCCATATGGATGGACTTTTACCCACGAGGGGACGGGTAACTCTGGGTACTTCATTTAGAAACTAGACTCTTTGCCTTACCTGTGTTGTTTCAGAGTTTTATTAAAGTTCCTTCCCATTAAAGTCTCATATGTTTTGTGTTGATGCGGCGGATGGCAGAACCCATTTAGAATAGGCAGGTTTGCGGGGTTTTGGGCTGCCCCTCTCCCTGTCCTATAACACATGCAGTCTCAGGAATGTTCTAGTACTGCAGTGTGAGGAATGGTCACTTACACTAGTTAAAATGAAAATTGTTGAATTAAAACTGTTTTTTAACAGGTTGATGTTTGCTTACTTTATGGACATACAATAGGCTGAAACAATAACTAATAAAATATTATTACATAAGCAGTGATATCAAGTCCAGCTAATCTTTAGGATCATTTTGGGAGATAACATTTAAAAATACAAATTCAGGGTCTCACACTGACCTATTCAGTTTTGATCTCCAGAGGTGGAACCTAGGACGCTACTTATAAGGAAAGAGGAAAAGGAAATATTTTACTGACTTGACAAAAATTGCCCCTAATCAAGCCACCCTGGGGGACTGGGTGTTGATAAAGAGCTCTCCCTTAATGGTTTGCATTCCAAATAAGCAGTTTTTGTATGCTTGAGCAATTGTGATTTTCCTAAAGGTGTGATTGACTTAGAGGACCTTTGTTGAACAATGAGGAGTATTGATATGTAAAGTGTGGGGATACTGTAAAAAGCCCGGAGAACTACCCCTCCATGCTCTAGCAACCAGGGAGAAAAGCTAGATTTGAAGTCCCTGAAACACTTTGCCTCTGGATAAAGTCAGTCTGTTCAATCCTTAGTAACGACCAAAAAATTTGATTAAAAAAAAAAAGGTTTCAATGATAGGCAACCAGACTTTGCATCTCCACAGTGAATTCTTTAGAAAGGAAGCTATTAAATTCCAAAGTTGTCTTCCTTTGCATAAAGATAACATCAACATATCTTTAAGTCAAAGTGACTTAGAAGGAGAAGCCCCCACCCAAGAATAGCTACATTTTTAAAGGCAATGCCTCACTGTTTACACTAAAATTAACTAAATTCAAACTCATGATTGTTGGAACAGTTCTGCCAAGTAAAATATATAGATTGCTTCCTAGGTTTGAGTCCTCACTTTGTCTAACAAATTCTTTGTCTAGCTGTCATTGAGATTTTATTCCAATTAACATTAATAAAGAAATACTTCTGGCTAAATCAATACAGTTTTCATTACATATGCCATTCAAGTTATGTAACACTCAGACTGGATCCAAAAAAGTTTTACCCTATATTAGTGTCTTTGGTCTTACCAGTTTCTTCCATCTAATAGAAATCATATACTTCTAAGATCTTTTAACATGTTTTTCATGTTTGTTTTGATATCAGCCATTTTTTTAAACAATATTCAAGCTCTATGAGACACTAAGAAAAGTAACAAAAAGGAGGCTCTGTCGTATAGAATTTTATATTTTTCATACAATGAATTTTCTTTTGCATAGCAATGAAGTTTTGTCAACAGAAAAATGACAACCACCTCCTTTCAAAATGGCTTACCTGTTTTCATACTTAGAAATTTTGATTATAAATTATGACACAAATGATAAAGGTTTCGATTGAACTATGTAAAATGGCAACGATCCATTAGATTTGGCTTCCACAGTTGGAATTCACTTTTCTTTCAGAATGTCTCTGCCATTACTCTCCTTCCTGTACCTGCTCTCAACCCTGGTTGTACCTGGGGGAACTTTGGAAAAGTACATATGTCCAAGACTTTTACCCTGAAATTATTTTTTAAAAAAAAAAAATTTAAGATTTTTTTTTTTTTTTTATACAAGAACTGGGATATAGGCCAGAGATACGGAGGGTTAGAGGATTCACCAGAGACAGAGTGGGGAGCAGAACAGGCAGCCTGACTGAAATACACTGCTGAGGGGAGCAGCAGGTGAGACAGGAGAGGTCTGCTGCGCCATGTGGGTTGCTCCCTGGCTGGCCAGGGATTGAACTCGTGCTGCAGAGGCTGTGGATTGCTTCATAGTACATCGCTTAGCCCCTAGCGCCACCAGGGAGGCCCTCTACCCTGAAATTAAAAGAAAATCTTTGGGAATGAGGCCATACATCTAAAACTTCCTGGGTGTTTCTAATTCTGACCAAAGCTGAGAACCGCTCTTTAGCCAAAAGGAGATCCTCTTCCCAAGCTCTGTACGTGCACACTTTTGTATCTGATGTTCCGTCCTACTCGAATATCCCTTCTGCTCCAGTTCCCAGGTCCTCACTAAACTTATTTCAAGATTCAGTTCAGAAGCTAACCCTCCCACTTACTCATTTCTTCATAGAATATACAAATTTATTACATGTACAAAGTACTACCACTAAGGAAGACAGACTTCCCCATTTACAATAGTACTGAATGGGGGACAGATAGAACTTTGGGGAATGAACAGTTTGGGTTGTTCAGGCCTTATTCAGTGCAGCCAGAAGAATACATGCCAAACATGTGCCCCAAAGGAAGCTTCAAGTGACCCTCCTGTGTGCCTACTGCCTTGCTGGTTGGACCTGGACTTTGGAAGGATGCCACACTGCAAGCAACTGAAGCCAAGGAGCTTTCAAGAGTGGACTCTGACACAGCAATACCATTTTAAGCAAAATGTTTAATTGTATGATTTTCACAAACTATACAAGAAGTTTCTAACCATCATAATACAGGGAAGTAGAAAACATTAAGTTACAAGTTGTGGGAAGAGAAGGTAGCCCCAATGGTGACACCTTTCAAGCCTGGTTGGTTTAGGGCAGTTAGAGGCAGAAATTTTCTTTTTAAACTGAGCTCACTTCAATGTACAAAAGAACTACCCTGCACTCTATTAAATTATATTGAACACAATGTGGATAATTAAAGCAAATATTAATTTGGGGCGGAAATGGGAGAGAAGATGATTTTTCATGATCTTTTCAAAAGCTGTTTGTTTTAACAGCTCAGGATCTGACTCCACACTTGTAGGTTTACCTTCCTACTTTAATTGCTTTTTTGCCCTTTCATTCTAAGTTGTGCACAATCTTTTCCTGCCTGGAGGACATCTACAGCCCTCATCTTTTGTTCCTAATCCAGCAGCAATTTGTAGGCTTTGTTCACAGCTTCCACATCTTTTTTTTTTTTTTAAGATTTATTTATTTATACAAGAACCGGGTTATAGGCCAGATGCGCGGGAGGGTGAGAGGATTCACCAGAGACAGAGCATGGAACAGAACAGGCAGACTGATGAAATACACTGCTGAGGGGAGCAGTGAGTGAGACAGGAGAGGTCTGCTTTGCCATGTGGGATTCTTGCCAGCTGGCCAGGATCAAACCCATGCTGCAGAGGCTGCGGACAGCTTCATAGTGTGGCGCTCAACCGCCTACACTACCAGGGAGACCCAGCTTCCACTTTTGTGCTCTGTGAACATCGTATCTTGATTTTTGTCAGGATGCACCATTATGAATAAGTGCCCCTATTTTTTACTTCTTCAATTGTCACTGAAGAACTTCAAATTGGTTCAAATGGAAGTTAGAGGACCCAGAATGGTTCTTTCAATCTGATTTTTGGATGTTAGATGTGTACTTCTCTTCTCTATTTGTTTTAGTTTATAGTCATAAATGCTAACTCAGTGCTTCCTCCACAGCTGATGCCTCGCTCTTGGGAGCTGCCTTGTCCCAGCTTGTATTATTTCATGTTTGACTGTCTTAGGTCCAAAGTAAATTCTGTTGAAGTCGTGTAGCTTTTGTGTCCTCTCAGATCATTTTCTAGCTTGCCATTTCTGTGCATATTGTATCTTCCCAGCCACCCACCAAATGTAAGCATTTTCAGACAAGAAACACACCTTTGTGATTCACGTTTTATATCTCATTAGGTGCATAGTAAACATCACACGAGGAAGAGGAGGATGGTAGATAGAATGAAGAGGTGACAGACTTACAGCTATTTTTTTTTCTCTATACTCTTCCAGTAGTAATGAATGTCTCCTCCCACCTCTCCCCTCTTTCTATGCATTAGGCAAAGTGAGATCTGCCAACTACTTTTTCCAGATAAATATGCATTCTCTTAGTTTTGTCTCTACCTAAATGATCAGGTACATGCAGCTTTAAAAACATCACCACAGGAAGCCTCCCCTGGTGGCACCGCAGTTAAGCGCTGGGCTGCGTAGCTGCCAGCGGCCTCTACAGTGCCGCCTGCGAAGGTCCCACATGGCGGGACAGACATCTCCTGCCACGCCCGCTGCTCCCCTCAGCAGTGTTTCGTCAATCTGCCTGCTCTGTTCCCCACTCTGGTGAATTCTCTCACCCTCCCGTGCTTCTGACTGTACCTGGTGCTTGTATAAATAAATAAATAAAATCTTTAAAAAAAAAATAAAATCACCGCAGGAATGTGCTAACTGCAGCAGGATCTGTAGGTCTAGGCCTCTGCTCTTCACCAGGATTATCCTTATGCTCTCACCTTCTCCAGCTTTGCCTCCCTATTCCATCCTAATCTACACTCTCTAATCTCCTTAAAACATAACATTCACCCTATTATTTCCCTGCACTAGAGCCTTGGTGTATTTCCTCATTTCCTATCAAGTCCAGCCCAAGATCCTCAACAGTGCTGTGCTCAAGGCTATTTATAACTTGTTCAGGCCTGATTCCCAATCCCCTCCTCAAGCCAATGCAGCAGCCAAGTTGAACTATATTTAGATGCTCCTTCCCTATATTATATAGTCAACCTTATCATTGACAATAAATTCATTCCCGGTATTACTTGCCTCTCCATCTCTATGAGTTCAACTTCCTGTCATTCTCCAAGATAGGCTAAAAGATGACCTTTGTCAGTATTACCTAAATTTATGGCTAATGCTGTCCCCTCACCATCCCATCCACTGGCTCCTGCTTCCAGATCAAAAATCCTCTTCTACTGATTTCCCAAAGCATTTCCTCTTTTGCAAAATCACTTAATGCTTTCTACTGTAATTATATTTTTTAAATGCCCATTTTCCTTAAAATGCTTTAAGCACTTTAAGGATAAGAGTTGAAGTTTTGCTTATCTTTACATTCCTGATGGTGTGTCACAATACTTAAATTTAAACTTCATTACAAGATTCTACTAATAATGAACTATGTAATCTTGAGCAAGTCAGCCTATTTGAGTCAATTTGTTCACAAATCAAAAACATGTCCTAATTCAAGAGTCTTAATTTGAGATGTTTTAAATTACATATCCCAGAGACTACACATGAAGACTTGAAAACACATACCAAAATAAAGATTTCAGCATAAGCTCTGCGAAACCCAAATTTATGGCTGCTTTAGCTATTTCCACTGATATGTTCCTGCAATCTTTTTTTCTAACTTATTTGAATCAGTATAAAATGGACGACTGTACCTTTTCTGACTCTCATCATTTCATTAAATATCAGTATCATAATTCACTCTTCAACTTTTAATTAGTGTAGCATTATTTTTATGAGTTTGGAGGGACTCATTCAATCATTCATTCCCAGAATATTTTGAGTATCTGTTAACACTTTTCCAGGTGATAGGCTCTTCTATTTAGTGAATGGAAGAGGAGAGGGGAACAAAGCTGGAGTAACTAAGGAAGATTTTTCCTGTTTTAACTATTCTAAACCATTTTTCTCTCTTATTAGTAGATCACGAAGGTTTTAGATCACCTTTGTTAAGAGTCAAAGTAAATGCTCCCATAGTTAATGTTTCCTAAAAACAAAATAAAAATTCCAATTTTTTCCCCCCACATGCCCAGATAATATAGGGGAGAGAGTGCAAAGTACTTCCACTCAATCCTTCTAAAGATAATACCACTGGAAACATTTTGGTGGGTGTGAATCACTCAGACAAGCATTCTTCACTCAAAAATAGAAACTTGCCTTATTTGTTCCAGATGTTATACAGCTGCAGGGAAGTTAAAGCCAGTGGTCCTGTTTTCAATGCAACCAAACTCTTATTGCATTTGGAATTTCTTAACCAATGAACTCATATTACTTGTTCTAAGACCTGCACAATTTTCATTTTTCCACTGTTACCATTCACAAACAACTGTGCTTCATGGGAACCATACTTCAGAATTAATGAGTCTACATCTGTGTTGTACAAGGAAACACATCCTGTTTATCACTATTTCCACCTTTCATTTATCTTAACTTCTTTAATTTTAAGCATAAACTATGTCAAAGAGAGTACATAAGGAGGAAGGAAAGGTAAGTTTACTGTTCAACAGTAGTTTAACTTTGATGACCCTGGAGTTGCAAGAAGGTGTTCATTTTAGGAGAATTTCAAGAAAAATTATAAAGAAATTATTGAGTATAAACATATAATTGTTAGTGTATTTATTGTTTAAAAAACTTGACAGTTTAACTCATTTTTTGGTTCTCTCTGTAGAGTGGTAAGAAATACTATATGGACACATGTACTATAGAAGGGACATGGCTCTTTGAAGAGAGTTAATAATTTAAATTCTGTAGGAGATGTACATGCTAACTTTATATCTAGTCCACAACAAAGGAAATATGTGTGTTATAGTTTGTTTGATAAGGAATCTTTGAGAACATGTGTTTGAGGAGACAGTGCCAGATTTTTTGAGATTACTGCTTTTATGTGGAGAATTTTTCAAAGTGCGATTCATGGGCAATCTGTAGCAGAATCACAAAGACTACTTATAAACTATGTACTTCTGGGTCCAGCTGAATCAGAATCTCTTCAGATTGACTCAGGGGCTATAGAGGAACCTTAGAGATCAAGCAACAGCAACAACAAAGTTCTCCTCTTTCAGTTGTGAACATTAATGCCCAGGGAGGTTAAGTGATTTGTTCAAGGTCATGCAGCCAGTTAACAATAAAGACTTAGAATTTTTATTATTAATGTGAAGACCAACATTCATTTCTAGGAAGTTGGCTATTTAATTTTTATTTTCAAAAAAGATAAAATTAAAATAAAATATAAAGAAAATCATTAATATGTCTTATCCAACAATTCTTTACTCATCATTCATCATTTTTCACTTTACTCATCAAATAACAAAATCCTTGCTCTATCTCTAAGATGTTTAAATACGTCCCTTCAGACTCCTCTTGAATAT
This sequence comes from Talpa europaea, assembly GCF_964194135.1. NCBI lineage: Eukaryota > Metazoa > Chordata > Mammalia > Eulipotyphla > Talpidae > Talpa > Talpa europaea. The sequence continues at coordinate 95,797,191 of NC_140071.1, forward strand.
TTTATAGTCAAAATCTTCCAGAAAAAAAAAAAAGAGGAAAATGTGATAGTTCATGTGCTGTTAACAAATTCTTTGAAATCTCATGCCTGATTATTTTAGAAAGCAAAGTCTTTTTTTTTTTTTTTTAAATATATATTTTTTTAAAGATTTATTTATTTATTTATACAAGCACTGGGTACAGTCAGAAGCATGGGAGGGTGAGAGAATTCACCAGAGCCAGAGCGGGGAACAGAACAGGCAGACTGACGAAATACACTGCTGAGGGGAGCAACCGTTGCGGCAGGAGAGGTCTGCGCGCCATGTGGGACCCTTGCTGGTGGCCGGGGATCGAACTGGCGCTGCAGAGGCTGCGGGCAGCTTCGCAGCCCAGCATTCAACCACTGCACCACCAGGGGAGGCCCAGAAAGCAAAGTCTTAATGAAAGTTAGGTAAAGGAATATGTGTGCTTCGGTGAGACATGTGGTGTGGTGATATACAACTGAGAAGGTGTAAACCTATTCTCCTAAATTATACAGTGTTGTAAACTAATGTTACCTCAATAAAAATAAGTACATAAAATTATAAAAAGTTATCTGAACCATGCTTAAGTAGAACTTTACATTCAATAATAATGCCTCAGGCTATAAAACTATAATTCATGACATACATTCTTAAATTATGTATATGCCATCATTAATATAGTTTAAATGTGAGGTAATTCAAAACTGATTCAAAAATTTGTTTCACACATTTTAATGAAGCTACTGATTTTATATCTCTTCTTAAATATCTTTAGTTTAGCCTTTTAAAAGGAAAAGACTTTGTGAATGATATTTCTTAAGTTTTTTGCACTTTGCTTCAACTGATAACATTCTGACATCCATTTTTGTAAAGAGGCACCACTAGAGAGAAACTGTACTTATAAATTTTTCTGGTATTCACAATAAATATGGCCCTAATGCTTTTCTGGAGCTATATTTCATTGTACTAATAAAAAAAAACCCTGAGGCCAAAGAAAATTAGTGTTCTTTTGAGGGGGATAACATTTGTGTCAGAAACTGCTAGCTGTCTATACAAATGTCTCATCTCCCTCAATTAGAACTTCTGCCTTCAGTTGAGTGCGTGGCCTCCTAAATAAAGATGACAGTTTGCAGTCTTCTGTCCAGATATGGCCATGTGACTAAGCTTTTGCCATCTAATATAAGTGAATGAGTGTGGTAACTTTGGGGAAAGTTCCTTAAAAGGCAGCAAGGCCAAGGCCTTTGTTCCCTCTTACCATCCTTCAGCATTCTTTTTGCCATGTAGTTGTTCTGGCTAGAGATCTATTTTGGCCTATAAGGATGAGGGCTGACCAGGCCCAAATGACTGTGAAACTGTCATTTCCACTATGGGCTGACATTAGAGTTACAAATGGGAGTGAAAGGAGCTTCTATTCTGTTTAAACCACTTTCTAGGAGTTTTCTATATTTGGAGCTATAGAGCTGCATTTGCTATCAGACAATAATATATTTTTTGCTGTAAAATTTCATTTATTCATTGAGCACTTGTGTGTGGAAATGAAACTCTTTAAAAATTGTTTATTTGTGTATTCTAAATCCAGATTCATAATCCTCCAGCGTGACAAATTTAAATACCTAGTATTCTCTCATTTTTATAGTTTGGTGCTATTGAAAAACAACCTTCTGACTACAGACAGCACCTTATTACAATGGTCTGATTGTATGAAGCTGAAATGAATATGAAACAAATACCTTCTTTATATTTTACTTTTTTTTAAAAAAAAAAGATTTATTTATTTATTTATACAAGCACTTGGTACAGTCAGAAGCGCGGGAGGGTGAGAGAATTCACCAGAGCCAGAGCGGGGAGCAGAGCAGGCAGAAGGACCGAAGTACACTGCTGAGGGGAGCAGCGGGCGGCAGGAGAGGTCTGCGCACCATGTGGGACCCTCCTCCGGTGGCCGGGGAGCAGCCATGGATCGAACTGGCACTGCAGAGGCTGCGGGCAGCTTTGCAACCCAGTGCTCAACTGCTGCATCACCGGGGAGGCCCTATATTTTACTTTTGATGACCAAAAAATATTGGAAAGTTTTTAGAAGCAGATTCCCCTTGTAATGTGTCCATCTTTGTTCCTAGCCCAGACATACCATATAATTCTGATTTTTTCCAATAAGTAGGAATATTTTTCTTCACTTTTGATTTTAGACAGATATTGTCATGTGATAACATTTTTCAAAAATTATGAAAGAAAAAAAAAAAAAACTAACCAACCCTAGCACATAGGACTTTAAATTTCAACCTTCATCCCCAGACATATGACAAGTCATGAATCCAAGTCAGGATGCAAATGCAGTCTTTAAAAATATGTAAGTGTAAATATTTGTCCAGGAACAAATTCAAAATATCATGGGACATGTCTATAAAAATTTAAATAAAATGTATGTTCTAAGTCAATGGAAATGCACTAAGGGCCATATTTTTTCAGTGTTAGTCACATATTCTAAGAACATATGTAAAGTGAGAATCTCCCTTCCCTAAAGAATACATCTCTGCAGCAGCCCTTCTGCCTGGCTGTGCCTATGCAGGTGCATCTCATCAACCCTCTCCCTTTGCAAAGCAGCAGAGGCAGCTCTCCTTCCTAGGCTGCCCGCCTGGATCTACGCAGTCTCTTTTTTAACAAACCACTCCCTTTTCAGGGCAGCTTCATCTCCCCACTTGTATCTATGCAAGTGTCCTTTATTCTCTCCCTTCTTATAATAAACCTGCCCTTTGGGATTTAAAAAAAAAAAAAAAAGAATATATCTCCTTAACTGAGCACTTCCCATTTGGTGTAATTTTTCTGCTAAGCATGGAGAAATGTTCCTATTTGGGAGCTCTATTAAAATCCAACTCTGCCTTATTGATTTTTGATTATTTATTAAGCTTTGAGTTTTTTTCTTTAAGAACAGTACATGCTCTAAGTTTCAACAACCTTTCATTTCCAAATTAAAAAATTTAAGATTGGGGCCTCCCGGGTAGCGCAGCAGGTTGAGCGCAGTGCTATGAAGCTTCCACAGCCTCGGCAGCAGGGTTCAATTCCCAGCCGGTCAAGGAGATACCCAAATGGCACAGCAGACCTATCCTGTCATGCCCGCTGCTCCCCTCAGCAGTCTGCCTGTTATGGTCCCCACTGCCTGTTATGGTCAGTCAGTCTGCCTGTTATGCTCCCCACTGCGTCTCTGGTGAATCCTCTCATCCTCCCACACCTCTGGCCTGTACCCCAGCTCTTGTATAAATAAATAAATCTTTAGGAAAGAAAGAAAAAAAATAGTGTCAAATACTTGATAGGTTTTTGAATAATAGTAGAAATACAATAAAATTTGAAGAGATATATAAGTAGAAAGGCAGGCTTACCTTTGGGTCCACATTGAGAATTTTTCTATCTCTTTTGTATTTGAAAAGTAAGCCTTCTGGATTATCCGCAATCACTTGATAATTGGGAGTTGAATTCCAAACAGCAATCTGACTGTCCCAGTTGTAAAAGCTATAAAAATAGGTATTTTTTAGGAATTAATATATGTATTATGTATTATGTATTAAATTGACAAATATATTTCAGAAAATATTTGGAGCAGTTTCATCTCAAGGTAAGTAGATAAGATCACAGTCTGTAAAACCATGTAGAATACCTGTGATTAAAACTCATGCAGTAGAGATCAGACAAGGTTATTCTCAAATTATTTATATACATACTTTTGACTAATTTGAATGATTTCCTGGTTTGAACACTCTAGGATCTCAGACCTGTTCCAGTTTTATATTCCCAGGAAGTCCAGAAGAAAATTGATGCAATTTAAGGCTATTCCTTCCAGCTCAGACTCTTCAGGCTATTAAGAGACTGTTTACTGGAAGGAAAGGCAGACCAAGTCACCTCTTTTCATTCAAAACTAATTCATTTCTTTCAGGCTCTAGGGAGTGGGGAAACTATTTGTATTTGAAAAGTTACCATAGACTGGGCTTGATGAAATGTATTCTGAAACATCAACCATATAAATTACTCTCATTTCAGAGAAGGCAAGGAAACTAGGGGAGGTCAACTAGCATGGTTACAGCCCTTCAACCAGTATGTCATAGGATTAATATTCCAACCCAAATCTATGTTTTTCAAACAAATATGTGCTTTTTCTTTCTGCTGTTCCACATTACCTATATTTTATCTATTTTTTAACTGATATTCCATGGAAATTTATGATTTTTCTCATGTTGCTTTATACCCACTTTTCAAAAAACAAATACCGCCATGTGAGTTGGAAGAATGCTTAATGCACTTATTTTTACATATCCTATTTTAATTTTTATTATCATGTTTGGTTTTAAAATGAGAGTCAGAGATAATTCATATGTAGCTTTTGGCCCACTGTGCTGCTTAAATATTTATAATATTTATTTTCAATCAATTTATCCTGTTTCTAGGTTGATTTACCTGCTATTACTCTCCTTCATTTTGAAAGAGTAGATTTCATTGACTAAACTCACTTTGGATTATGTTGCTTCCTGAGGCATCAACTTTTGTATTATTACCTGAAAATGTTTACCCTCAAATTTTTCAATACTTCAAAAGGATTAACTATATAGGTCAAATGTTTACATTAATGAAGGAGGCATGTCAGTGAGGACAGTTCTCTATCTTCTTTTACTACTTCTATGGCCGAGACATAGGCATATCTGTATGTTATGAATCAGTCTTCCCCAAGAGAGCAAGAATGACTATTGATTGGTAAACTGAGGAAAGAACCAAGCATTATGGCTTCCCAGATCTTCATTTAACTAACTTTCATAAAAGGACTTTATCATGGGTGCCTCGGCCCTGATAGGGTCATGGTGTGGGAATTCAATTCAGTGGTGAATATATTAGGAGCCAATATGGGTATGAGCTAACAGAGTTTTCCAAATCCATTTAATCCACAATAAAGAAGGTAATTTGACCTCCATTTTCCTGGCTATTTAGTTAGGTGATTGCCAAATTGGAATGAAGGATGTGGATGTGATTCTCAACATTACAGCTATATTTCTCTAATTATTTGGGACATATATAGATATGAATAATCTGGTAAATTGCTTGAGTCATAGTTATGCTTAGAGTGGCATGGTTTATTTCATACGTTTCTAATGTTTCTCAGAACTCAAATTAAGTTTAGCCTAATCATTTGTGTGTATACTGATGAAACAAAGATGGGAAACAGGTTTCATTTTACATGCCAATTTAATAGCTAATACTTACTGGTATTTAATAAAAATAAATAACATTTAATTAACAATAACCATGTGCTGGGTATTGTTTTGAAGCTATGAAACTATTATCCCATTTAATCTTATCACCAAACCCATGAAGTAGGTATAAAATGTATAGGAAAAAAAGTGAAGAAAGCAAGACCCCAAAGAGGCAGGAGTTATAAAAATCTTTGAGATGTTGTATCTAATATGCAACTATGCTATGCTATCACTTTAACAATGCAGACTAATTTCATTTTAGTAAGAGTTCTACATATTATTTATTACTATCATTATTGTAAAGAGGGAATTGAAAGTAAGAGAGGATAATTAAAAATACACAAACACAAACACACATACACACACATACAGTATGTATGTACAAGAATATTCTATCAAACCCAGACAAATTCAATACAAATCATCTTTAAAAAAAATAGTTTGTTGGAATCCAGCAAACTGGCAGCAGTGTGAAGATGCTGGGTTTACATCTTCCATATATTTACAAACAAATAACACCTAAATAATGTCAGAGACCCTGAATGATAAATGAAAGACTATTTAGTGTATCAAGAACAAAGGTATAATAGAAAGGAATACAAAAACTGTAATTAAACTGTGTTTGCAGTGATACCTGGGCAGTAAAACCCATGAGAGAGAGGGGCAGCTGCCATATAGTCTCTCTCCTTATGTTAATTCAAGGACACATGCACACGTCATAAACTTTAAAAACCAGGGACTATGTAGAAAAGGGGGTGGTCGTGGTCATCAGAGTCAGCATGCAGGACAGAATGCACACCAGTGGAGAACTATAGGATTAAGGATACAGACTGTGGTTGCTGACTCGAGCCTGAGGCTCCCAAAGGAGAAAAGTTGGAGACCCAACTGATGGGAGAGTCAGGTAAGATCAAGTGCGTCTCCTTACAGAAGAGGATACCATTTGCAGCCTCTTACTTTGACCTGTGAAACAGCCATCTTACTCTCACCCAAAGTCAAAGCCAAGATAACAGCCACATACTGTAATTAAACATAGTTTGAAGCACTCTGATCTTAACAATAACCATGTGACCCAGCCACTCCTCTAGTAGGGTTTTACCCGAAGGACATAAAAACATTAATTCAAAAGAATACCTCGGGCCTCCCCTGGTGGTGCAGGTGGTTGAGCGCAGCGCTGTGAAGCTGTCTGCAGCCTCTCCAGCTCGAGTTCAATCCCAGCCGGACTGCAAGAATCCCGCATGGTGCAGCAGACCTCTCCTGTCTCATCCGCTGCTCCCCTCAGCAGTGTATTTCATTCAGTCTGCCTGCTCTGTTCCCCGCTCTGTTTCTGGTGAATCCTCATACCCTCCCACGCATCTGGCCTGTACCCCAGTTCTTGTATGCATGAATAAGTAAACCTTTAAAAAAAGAGAATACCTGTACCCCCATGACTATTATAGCACTATTTATAATAGGTTAGACTTGAAAACAACCCAAATGTCCAAAAATAGATGACCGGATCAAGAAGATGTGGTACATATACACAATGGAATAGTATTCAGCAATCAAAAAAGATAATCTAATGCCATTAACAACAACATGGATGGAGCTAGAAGGGATTATGCTCAGTGAAATAAATCAGAAGGAAAAAGAAAAACATTGCATGGTTTCACTTATAGGAGGAACATAAGGGAAAAGGCATCGGGGAAAAATAATAATAAAAAACACAACAAAACAAAACAAAAACAAATGGGCAACTATGAATCGGAGACATTCTGTGGGGGAGGGGGAGGGAGAAGGATCAGGATGAGGAAGGGAATGCATGGGGGACTATGGTGATGGAGCATGGGGGAATTGGTGGTAGAAATTCTATGGGGACTACACCTGAGAAAAGAAAGCAAGCAATGTAAAAAAAATGAACAATGATGCAAAAAATATATATAAGTAAATAAATTATTAAAAATGAAAACAAAACCAAACAAAAATGAAAACTATAGTGACAAGTGCCCCAAGGTAAGGTTCCATGCTAAAAACACAAAGGAAACAATTCCCAGCAAGGGAGCCTGTCTCTCAACTATAATCCACATTTGTTGCTACATCTATTGCTCAGACAAGTTTAGAGATTCAGTTTGGCAAGAGATTGACACTTTTTGGATGAGGAGTTGGCCTGGGGAGAAGGTCACTGTGAATCATTTTTATTAATTTATAGGTATTTTTTGTTTTTTTTTGTTATTTTTCTAGGTATATTTGCTTTAATTACCTCCTTAATCTAATAGCTAATAAATAACATAATTTTAGTCTCTATGTACTTAGGGTTTTCACATTTATAGGAAGAAGCAGGTAACAGTGGGTTTGTCTCATAACTCTGTGATGAACATGTCAGTATGATCTACGATGGCCAATAGTTCAAACCTCTGTCTCCATTCTCCCCTAGGCAGAGAGAACATGCTGGAAATATCACATCTCTGAGATTAGCTAGATATAAACTAGACATGTATTGGCAATCATAATGTAGTATACACAAATGTTGATTTATAATGCTATATACCTGAAACACATATAATGTTTTGAGTCCCTGTTACTTCAACTTTCCCTCTTAGGAAGTGCATGTCATAAAGAAGTAAAGTTTTAAAATATATTACTTAAAACTATAATAGTAACTCAAATGCAATATACAAATATCAAGCATTTGGAAACAAGTAATAAAGATGTTCTGAATTCACATCTGTTATAACTGAGATTCAAGAGATTATTATCTGAAGTTGAAGTCAGGAATCAGAAGCTTAATTTCTAGACTTACAAAGATAAGCCTAGAAATAAGCAGGAGCAGAAAAACAATAGAATGTGCCTTTTGGAAGTAGGATAGGAGATAGGAAGGGAGGGGCATGATTTTTGTACCTTCCCTAGGTTGTCTTGTACTACATATGAACCCAAAACTTTGTCCATATATGAACCCAAAACTTTGATTTTTAAAAAAATATTGGATTATGGGCCTCCCCTGGTGGTGCAGGTGGTTGAGCACAGTGCTGTGAAGCTGTCTGCAACCTCTGCAGCACGGGTTCGATCCCGGCCGGCCAGCGAGGGTCCCACATAGCGCGGCAGACCTCTCCTGTTTCGCCCACTGCTCCTCTCAGCAGTATATTTCATCCGTCTGCCTGTTCTGATCCCCACTCTGTCTCTGGTAAATCCTCTCACCTCCCGTGCCTCTGGCCTGTGCCCTGGTTCTTGAATAAATAAATAAATAAATCTTTAAAAAAATATTGGATTAAAATACATGAATTATAGGTGCTTCTTAACTTTATGTATATTCTTAAATTGTTTCCATGAAACATTATATTCCTACTAAAAAAGTAGAAACCATTCTCTGGGGAACTCCCTCAGAAAAGCTGGGGCTCTGGATGAACAAACCAACCCCTTTCCTCCCCTTGGAGAAGCTGAGAGCTAAAGGAGGGTTTTTTTTTTTGTTTTTTTTTTGTTTGTTTGTTTGTTTTTTATCATATGGTGTTGTCTTTGGGAGGAATTCCAGCAACTGTGTGTCCCTCATTTCTCAGCTGCCTTTGGTGAATCTTTTTTTTTTTTTTTTTCATTTCCCTGGGTTGTAGAAGTCTTTTAATTAGTTTCTGGATTTCTTATAAAAGTAATTTTCCTGGAATTATTGCTGAATTGGTGTGTTTGTGAGGGTAAGGAAGATCCAAAGTATCCTACTCCACTATCTTGCTGACTTTACCAATTCTAATGCCCTTTTTAAAAGATAAGTGGATTAAGAAGATGGGCTATAAATTCACAATGCAATAGTACTAAGCAACAAAAAAAAAATAAATTCTTGTCATTTGCAGCAACATGGGTAGAACTGGAACAGATAATGCTAAGCAAAATAAGTCAGAGGAGAAAGATAAATATCGCATGGTTCCACTTAGATCTGGAATATAAAGAAACAAAACAGGGTCAATCAAACTCAATCCAATAACAAGCCCTAGAAATCTGTCTACAGAATTAATGTTAGCAGAGGGGGAGGGAGAAGGAGGAGGCGAGAAAAGAGTAGAAGGGGCGCAATGGACATGGTGGAAGACAATGGTAAGCGTGATGTTGTGACAGACACCTGAAGAGGTGTAAGCCTATATCTCTGAATCATATACAGTGTTGTAAACAAATGTTACCACAATAAAAATAACAAAACAAAAAATCCCCTTTTCATCTGTAATTTCTTGATTATAATAATTTTAACTGGCAATCTAATTGTCAATGCATAACAGGTTAATATATATTTCAACCTCATTTCACTTTTTTTTACTGTCTATATCAAGATCCTCATTCTAGATGTCACACTCATAGCTATTTGAATTTTTATTGTTTATTAGTATTTTTTATTATTTCATGTACGTGACTAACTTGAACTCACAGAGGCGTTGGGTTCCTTTCTCTTCTGAGTAACATTATTTTATTTACTTCTTTACTTTTCCAGGATTCACAAGAGATTTGCCTTCTTTAAACAGTTCAAATAATAATCTAAAATTTCTCTAATATAATCAAATCTCTTCACCTTAAATTTTTTTCCAGAACTAACAAATACAAGTAAATAAAAACACCAAACAAAGAATGGAAAAAAAGAAATCAGGAAGTATGGAAAGAAGGAAAGAAGTAGAAAGATGAGGAAGAAGAAGAGAAGAAGAGAAGCAAAAAAATGGAGACTGAAAAACTTCTCCAAACTCAGATTCTCTCATATCGTTATTTTTTTTCTTAATGTATTATAATTAAACTCATTTTCTCCATGCTTCAACTCAGCTCTCCACTTGAGTTGCTGATTCACATCACCTGTTCAGTTATACATACTGGAGTAAGCCATAAACTCCTTAGTCTCAACATATAAAAACTTAATTTTTTTGTCTCTCTTCCAAGCCAATTTATTCTTGCTGTTCTTTTTATATCAGTAATTGGTTTCCAATAAATGTTTATTGATTAAATGAATGATATATGCTCATCTCTATTATTTATGATCCACTTGATATTATTTTCAGTTATTTAATAATTAAAGAGGTAGCAAGAAAAACTATTTTAAAAGGAAATTAAGAAGACTTAGAAGACTGATCTGGAACTTAGAAGTACTAAAACTGGAGGCAGTGCTTTCAATTTTGTCTTATCTAAAGTTCAGAGGTTGAACTATATATTACAAAAGCTGTTTCCAATGCTAATATTCTAAGATTATAAAAGTGTCCATTGATTCAGTCAGTTCTTAGACATTATTGTGATTTATATTTAAGTGTTCACATCTTAAAATACTTGTGAAAAACCCAAATGTACCATATCTGTACTAGATAGAAGAACTTAAGAGATAAAATATGAGAAATGATTTAAGGTTTTTGGAATGAATGAACATTTTTCCATTTGCTCTCTATGATAAACATCCTAAGAATTGGACATTTACTGCATGGATATAAAAGTGTACTTCTGCACAATTTATAAAATTAAGTTGGAATAAAAAATGAAATATATGTGTTTTATGTATATATATTTTCTATTCATTAGCTGATAAAGGAACATTATGTACGTTTTTGTAAATTACCTGTTCATCATCTGTTTTACATGATAACGTCTTATACCAGAGAAGATATTGTGATGAAATCACAGGGCAACAGAGCTTTGGACCACCAGAGGGAGTAAATTTTAAAGCTTTGTATTCAGAATGCCTATTTTAGCCATAGTTTTGGTTAATATCGTTCTTCCAGAGAATGGAAAGAACACACTTATGAAAATTACAATAACACAAAATATCAATGGAATATAATGGAATCTTTTTGGATTTTATACAGTGGCAAACAATAGGCATTTATAGAAGCTAAGACTTACACATGGTTATAAAGTTAAAAGAACTGTTTTTTAGAGAAAAAGAACAATGGAATATTTGTAAGATATATAACAGATATTCATATTTAAAGGGTATTTGTAAGAACAAACAACTTACAAAAGCAGTTTTGTGAAATCAAAAGTTTATGGATAGTTTTAAAACCCTAAGGAGACTGGGGGCGGAGCAACATGGCGGCGAGGAGACGCTGCGAGTAAGATCTCCCATTAAAAAAAGTTAATAGGGAGGAAAAGCGGCAGGTCCCAGTGAGAACTGGGACACGGAAGATAAACGGGTGACTCCAGAAAACTACCCGAAGAAGAAAGTGGCCATAAAAGAGGACTAGAAGGGAGGGAAGCGCAGAACCCTGCTCCCCTCCCCCGCCCACAGAGGAGGCACTCTCCGACCCCCCAGAGAGGAGGAAAACAACAAACCAAAACGGCCAACAAGAACAAACGACGCAGCAAGCGGGACTGGGAGTGGAAAGGAACTATTGCAGCCACCACACCCCGTGAACGGGAGCTGAGGCGAACCCTGCAGGATTCTCCGCGGCAGTGAGCGAATGGCTCCGGGTGCCATTAGAGAAGAACAAAGACCCCGGGAGACGTGCACACAGCCCGGGCTGCCGGTAAGCTTGCGCGGAAAAGCAGCCCACTTGGCGCGCTTGAAAAGCAGGTGCAGACCAGGATTGCGGCTGCCCAGGTCCCCGAGCCTGCGACCTAGGCTTGCGGGGAGATGCGCAGAGGTCCTCACTGAGGTGAAGGTCCCTCCCTGAGTAAGCAGGAACCAGGCGCCCAGGCACAGGAGAGTGCAAAAGGCGCCATTCCTGCGCCACTGAACTGGGCTACAGCCCGCGTCCTGGAACTGAGGGCTTTGAACTGAGACCCGGGGCATGAAAATTCGGGGCGTGGGTTCTCCACGACGGTGGGGCACAAGGCAGACACAGCACCCCAAAGCTGTTGAGGTGTACCCTACCATTCCCGCTCTGTTCCCTGTCCCACGGGGTGGGGGGAGGCGAAAAACAGCCCCCCAAGGACAATAGGAGAGATCTCTGGCGCCACCTAGCGACCAGGAAAAAAAAGTCACTAACACCCCATAGAACAGGAAATTTCTTAAGACTGCTTGAAAAGGGCAGAAGGCTTCTGGAGGACCCAGTGGCCAGCCGGGAAGTTAGCCCATGCCAGGCCCCTTCCGACCAGTAATCTGAGCCCACAGAGGGAGCAGGCACCCACGTCCGGGGCAGACCGGGTGCGCAGAAGAGTGTGCCTGAAACCAGAGGCACAGAGACTGCATCCCGCTTCGCCATTTTAGAACAGGGACATTTCTTCAGTAAAAACTGCCTAAAACCAGCAGAAAGCTCCCCCAGAAGACAGAGATGGCTCCTGGAAGAGCCAGAGGGGAGCGGAGAAGTTCACCCAAGATGCCAGTCAGTCCGAGCAACACAGTGTCCCACCGCATACGACAAATTAGAAAACAGACAGTAGGGAGTAGAAGAACCACACGCAACCTAATAACTCCTCAGGAAAGAAGCACACCACAAAAAGAAAACCACTCCCCAGATTGCAACGACAGCAACTTGGAAGAACTTCTGAGCCTTCCAGAAAGAGAATTTAAAATTGCCATGATTTAAAAAGTGATAGATCAGAAAAAGGAAATTGAGTCCCTAAAGAGGGAAGTAAAAGAAATGCAGGAGATCAAAGAATTAATGGAGGAACTAAAGAACTCTGGGAAAAGCAATGAAAGCAGAATAGGTGAAATGGAAGAGCGAATAAGTACTCTTGAAGACACAGAAATAAAAAGAACCAAAACAGAAAAGGAAAGAGAAGTACGAAGGAAAAAGAATGAAGAAAGACTTCGGGAACTATCTGACTCCATGAGGAAAGGAAATATAAGAGTTATAGGAATTCCAGAAGGAGAGGAGAGAGATGTAGGAACAGAGAAAATATTCATGGATATAATTGAAGAGAACTTCCCAAATGCGAAGAAGGAGCTGAAAATTGATATACAAGAAGCAAGAAGAACACCAAACTTCCACGACGAAAGGAAAAACACAGCAAGACACATAATAGTAAAGCTGCCAAGAATCCAGGACAAGGAAAAAATAATGAAGCTGACAAGAGGGAAGAAACAGATAACATTCAAAGGAAAACCAATCAGGCTGACATCAGACTTCTCTGAAGAAACACTACGGGCAAGGAGAGAGTGGAGGGACATAGTCAACAGACTCCAAGAAAACAGATGCCAACCAAGAATACTCTATCCCGCAAAGCTCTCTTTCCTCCATGAAGAAAGAATATGGACCTTCCCAGACAAAGAGAAACTCCGGAATTTCATTACGACTAAACCCCCACTCCAAAAAATACTACAAGGAATCCTAAAGCCAGAACCTCAGAGGGACGAATAACAATGAAAGAAGACCAAAAAAAAAAAAAGTCATTAAAAGAATAAATAAATAAAATCAAAGGAAAGACAAACATAATGGCAAATACAGATGCTAACATATCAATATTAACTCTAAATTTAAATGGACTAAACTCTTCAATAAAAAGACACAGAGTTGCAGCCTGGATTAAGAAACAAAACCCAACCTTTTGCTGTCTCCAGGAAACACATTTAGCTACAAAAGATAAAAATAGGCTCAAAGTCAAAGGATGGAAAACAATCCTACAAGCAAATGGGCCAAAAAAGAAAGCAGGAACAGCTATACTTATATCAGATAAAACAGACTTCAAACTCAAAAAAATAAAAAGAGACCCCAATGGTCACTACATTATGATTAAGGGGACAATACTTCAAGAAGAAATAACACTCATTAACATATACTCACCAAACGAAAGAGCACCAAAATATATCAGACAACTGTTGTCCTCTCTGAAAACAGACATCAGAGAAAACACATACGTAGTGGGAGACTTCAACACACCACTATCAACAATGGATAGATCAACAAGACAAAAAATAAGTAAAGAAACTAAAGCTCTAAATAAGGACCTAGAGCATTTGGGCTTAACAGACATCTATAGAACACTAAACCCAAAAAAAACGGAGTACACATTTTTCTCAAGCGCACACGGAAATTCTCCAGGATCGATCACATACTGGGGCACAAGACAAACATCAACAGATACACCAAGATTGAAATCATACCAACCATCTTTTCTGACCACGAAGGCATCAAACTAGAAATAAATCATAAAAAGAAGGCAAGGAACTATCCTACCTCATGGAGTTTAAAAGCCACACTACTGGAAGACCACTGGACTAACGAGGAGATCAAAGAAGAAATTAAAAAATTCTTTGAATTGAATGACAAGGAGGACACCAATATCCTAAATGTATGGGATGCAGCAAAAGCAGTAATAAGAGGAAAATATATAGCAATAGAAGCTCACATCAAAAAACAAGAAAGAACTCAAAGAAACAACCTAATCTCAAAGCTCAAAGATCTAGAAAAAGAACAACAAAAAAAACCCAAAACCAGTAGAAGAAAAGAAATAATAAAAACCAAAGCAGAAATAAATGAAATTGAAACTAAAAAAACAATCCAAAAAGATCAATGAAACCAAGAGCTGGTTCTTTGAAAAAAATCAATAAAATAGACAAACCCCTAGCCAGGCTCACAAAGGAAAAAAGGGAGAAAGCACAAATACACAGGATCATCAATGAAAGAGGAGAAATCACAACGGACACAGCAGAAATCAAAAGAATAATCAGTAACTACTATGAACAGTTATATGGAAACAAGTTCAACAATCTAGAGGAGATGGACAAATTCCTACAACTCTACAATCACCCAAAGCTAGATAAAGAAGAAATAGAACACCTAAACAGACCAATTACAAGCAGCGAAATTGAAATGGTAATCAAAAACCTCCCCAAAAACAAAAGCCCAGGACCTGATGGATTTACAAATGAATTCTACCAAACATTCAGAGACGAATTAGTGCCTATCCTTCACAAACTCTTCCAAAAAATTGAGAAGGAAGGGACAATACCAAACACGTTCTATGAAGCCAATATTACACTAATACCAAAACCGAATAAGGACAACACTAAAAAGGAAAACTATAGGCCAATCTCCCTAATGAACACTGATGCAAAAATCCTCAATAAAATTTTAGCTATCAGAATCCAACAATGTATCCATAAGATAATTCACCACGACCAAGTTGGATTCATTCCAGGGGCACAAGGATTGTTTAACATCCGAAAATCAATCAACGTTATCCAACACATCAACAAAAAGAAATATAAAAACCATATGATAATATCAATAGATGCTGAGAAAGCTTTCGACAAAGTGCAACACCCATTCATGATAAAAGCCCTTGAAATTCTTGGGATACAAGGAACATACCTCAACATCATAAAGGCCATCTATGACAAGCCAACAGCCAGTATCATTCTCAATGGTGAAAAGCTGAAAGCAATTCCATTAAGATCTGGAACAAGGCAAGGATGTCCACTCTCACCACTGCTTTTCAATATAATACTGGAAGTCCTAGCCAGAGCAATAAGACAAGAGAAAGACATCCAAGGAATCCAAATAGGAAAAGAAGAAGTCAAACTATCACTATTTGCAGATGATATGATAATATACATAGAGAACCCCAAAATCTCCACAGAAAAACTAATTCAACTCATCAATCAGTTCAGTAAAGTGGCAGGATACAAAATCAACACGCAAAAGTCAGTAGCCTTCCTATACACAAACAATAAATCTGAAGAAGAAGAAATCAAAAAAACCATCCCTTTTATTATCGAAACAAAAAAATCAAATATTTGGGAATAAATCTAACAAAAGAGGTAAAGGACCTATACAAAGAAAACTATAAAGCACTGTTAAAAGAAATAGAAGAAGACACAAAGAAATGGAAAGACATTCCCTGCTCATGGATTGGAAGAATAAACATTATTAAAATGGCCATCCTTCCAAAAGCAATATACAGATTCAATGCTATTCCAATCAAAATCTCAATGGCATTCTTCAAAGAAATAGAACAATTATTGATGAAATTCATATGGAATCACCAAAAACCCCAAATAGCCAAAGCTCTACTGAAAAAAAAAGAAGGAAATGGAGGCATCACACTCCCAGACTTCAAACTATACTACAAAGCCATAATCATCAAAACTGCATGGTATTGGAACAAGAACAGACATACAGACCAATGGAATCGAATAGAAAATCCAGAAATAAACCCACAGATTTATGGTCAACTAATCTTTGACAAAGGAGCAAAGACTATGCATTGGAGCAAAGAAAGTTTGTTCAATAAGTGGTGCTGGGAAAACTGGGTCACTACATGCAAAAGAATGAAGCTTGACCACTACCTCACACCATACACAAAAATCAACTCAAAATGGATTAAAGAACTAGACATAAGACCTGAAACCATAAAATACATAGAAGGAAATATAGGTGAAACACTACGGGATTTGCACATCAAAGACATCTTTACAGACACATCACCCAAAGCAGTGATAGTGAAGACAAAGATAAACAGCTGGGACTACAGCAAATTAAAGAGCTTCTGCACAGCAAAAGAGACAATAACAAAAACAAAGAGAAACCCCACCAACTGGGAGAACATTTTTGCACCCAACACTAATGATAAAGGACTGATCACAAAAATCTGCAAAGAGCTGATGAGACTCAACAACAACAAAGAAAATAATCCAGTCAAAAAATGGGCAGAAGAGCTAAAAAGAAACTTCTCTGAAGAGGAAATGCAAATGGCCAACAGGCATATGAAAAAATGTTCAACATCACTTGTCATCAGGGAAATGCAAATCAAAACTACCATGAGATACCATCTTACACCAGTGAGAATGGCACATATTAAAAAAACTAGCAACAACAAATGCTGGCGAGGGTGTGGAGAAAAAGGAACTCTTCTGCACTGTTGGTGGGAGTGCAAACTGGTCCAACCACTGTGGAAAGCTGTGTGGGGATTTCTGGACCTACTAAACATAGAGCTTCCATATGATCCAGCAATTCCACTCCTAGGTATTTACCCAAAGGACACAGAAACATCAATTCCAAAGAACACCTGCACCCCTATGTTTATAGCAGCACTGTTTACAATAGCTAAGCTTTGGAAACAACCCAAATGCCCAAAAATAGATGACTGGATCAAGAAGATGTGGTACATACACACCATGGAATATTACTCAGCATTCAAAAAAGATAAACACATGCAATTTGCAGCAACATGGATGGCGCTGGAAGGGATCATGCTCAGTGAAATAAGCCAAAAAGAAAAAGAAAAATACCGGATGGTCTCACTCATAGCAGGAATCTAGAGAACTTAAATAAGGGACCAGGAAAATGAATATAAGAAAGTGAAAATCAAAATCAACACAAAACTATGAACCAGAGACAATTTTTGGGGGGTGGGGGGTGGGAGGGGAAGGATTGGGGTCAGAATGGGGCGTTTGCAATTGTATGGGGGAATATAAAAATAAAATTTATTATTTAAAAAAAAAGTTTATGGATAAATAAAAACTCATAAGATTTTACACCAATTGTGGGAATACTTCAGTGCTAAATATTATTGTCACATTGAAAAAAAAAATCTGTGTAGATTAACACTAATTAGGATGGCCTTATAATTTTATTGTCCAAAGATCCTTTTGAGAAAGAAAGGGGCTGTTAGGAGTAATTGTGACAAAAGGAAAAGAGTAAGGCCAGAAGATACCAAGCAAATTGAAATGTGGTCTACACACCTTTAAAACCATGTAAAAACTGCTGTTCTAGAGCTGATTTTGCGATAGATTTGCCAAAATTATGATAAAGATGTTTAAACACTACTAAAATACATGCTTTATTATGGTTTATTCTTTCTATTTTTCATTGCTGTGGAAAATTATATTATATGGAATTGCATTTGTGGTCTAGAGACATGAAATTTAATCTAGAATAATAAATATCTGTAATTTTTCAAACATCAAAGCAGTAAAACATTATATAACAAAATAATTTCCTAAAATATCTTATTACATGTAAAAATAAATCTTTTTTCAGTTATTTTGGTTGGTAGGGATATGAAATCTAAAGTTTAGTGTTTCTATAAGTTAGTTAACTTGGCTTCTACTCATAGATATTTATTGTATCTTTAATTTCACTTAGCTATTTGATAATCACATGTCAGTTGGGAAAATATAGATAAATGTTCAACAATCCAGTGTAACTATTTAAGTAATCGAGAACACTAAAATTCCTAAGGACAGATAGTCAGAATGGTCATTCAATTAAATCCAACACAATTTTGGGCATATGCTCTGTGCCAGGCTTAGACATGAATATTTAATGATGAATAAAATCAATTCTTACCTTAAGGAACTGTAGTCTGTGGTGTGTCCTAAATGCCAAAGGATTATAAAAGAGTATGAAAAATTATATAGTAGAAATTTGTGAAGGGTATTTTGGACTTTAGGGGTGAAAAAATAATAGTTCTTGGTGAACTATACTTCTGATGATATTTTCTTGATGGAAAGCAGAAAAATCAAGCAGATTCTATGCAGAAAGGATAGTAAAAATTAGATCAGAACTGAAATCAGTGTTAATCATCATGAGAGATTTTTAGTAGTACACTGGGAGATGAGGCTAAAGATAAATTGCTACATGTTGAGAATTAAATATGAAATGTGAATCTTAATTGTCCCCTACAAAAGTGCAGGAATTTTGGGGGAAGTAGCTTCCCTTGGGGGAAGTAGGTCCAGAGTGAAAGAAGCAAGGAGAGTTGGTAAGGCAGGCTTTCTCTTGCTTTGCCCACAATTATGCCTACTGAGGGAAAGGAGTTTTACATCTTTGTACCCTCTCTGGGGGTTACAGGCCCAAACCCCTACAAAGTATACTTTCACACCCTGCCCACCACCAAGGGCCCAATAATTCTCCATCATGTTCCACTGAGTTCCTTCCTTCATTCACTCCCTTACCCCACTCTTCCACTCTGGTTGCCTCAGTTTTGAGTCAGATGGTAAGAGTTTATTATTGGTTTGGTTTTTACTGACCCTTTGTTATGTTTTTCTATAGTCCACATATAAGTGAGACCATTCTGTATTTGTCTTTCTCCTCCAACTTATTTCACTTAGCATATATTCTCCACATGGGGTGTGTGTTTGTGTGTGTGTGTGTGTGTATGTGTGTAAAATACACAATGGAATACTTCTCAGCTGTAAAAAAGGAAGAACTCCTACCATTTGCAAAAACATGGAAGACTGGCTCTTTTATCATTGCAAGGCACATGTTAGAAGGGAGTGTTTATTGCCAGCTGGTTATCACTCCTAATTTTCACTTGAGAATGAAGGCAGATAGGTACCTGTCTGGCATGTTTACCTTGTCATGTGCTCTGTGCCAAAATCATGATATCAAGTGGATGCACTGGTTGTGAAAGGCACTGAAAGAGATGGTGAATGGAATATAATATTTGGGATACTTGAGTAATTATAATATGTCCTTAAGGATAGAGAAACATAAAACCCAGTGGGGAGATTTCTCAAGTCTTTACCAAGGAGTTCCTTGTTCAGAGGGACCCTTCTTATAGGTAAGTGGTTCTAAGGAAGGATTCCATATTTGCTTCTCATAAACTGCAAACTGTAAAACTCCTACACTGTAAGCTGAACTCCTCACTGGATACCTAAGGTCTCCTGGGGCATCTGGAATGCTTCATTGCTAGCCCCACACAGACAGAAAGGTGTGGATGATAACACATTTACCTCATACTGTATCTCTCCATGCTATTGCTCTTTTTGATTTTTCAATCTGAGCAAGTGTTAGAAACATCCCAGAGTGCATCTTAGGTGCAAATCACAGTGTGAGGACATGAAGGTCAAGCCAAAATGCCATTAGCTAGTCCTACAGTGATTGCCTATGTGGCCATTTGTGGTGGAGATTGAAGAGGAAGCACTTCCCCAAATCAGAAACCTGAGGACACAATGATTCCTTCATCATTTGTCTTTGTTACCTATCACTGAATGTCAGACTTCTCAGGGCAGAACAAAAGTCCTGCATCCTCTGGAAGTGATAATCTCCCCTGAGAACAAACTATAGAGAGAGAAAGCAAGGAGTAAACTCCAAATAGGGGATTTTTCAAGACAAATTGTTCCTTTTTTTAAAAGATTTATTTATCAATGCATATAAGAGCTGGGGCACAGGCCAGATATGTGGGGGGGTGAGAGGATTCACCAGAGACAGATTGGGGAATAGAACAGGCAGACTGACTGAAACACACTGCTGAGGGGCACAGCGGGCGAGACAAGAGAGGTCTGCTTCACCATGTGGGTAGCTCCCTGGCTGGCCAGGGCTCGAACTCGTGCTGCAGAGGCAGCGGATTGCTTCATAGTGTGGTGTTTAACCCCTTGTGTCACCAGGGAGTCTCCCAGAATTGTTCTTTCAAAGTAAAAAGAAATCATAAAGAAAAATTTGTTTCTTTTCAGGAAGTGTATCAAATGATGCCTCTAAAATAGTGGGAATAAATCACCATATATAGCAGAACAGATGAGAAACCTCTGAGGTTGGCCTCGGTTCACCAGTTTACTCATAAATTGTGTGGGGGGGGGAGGGAGGAGTGCTAAAATTTCAAAATTTGTTTGGAATTCAACAAATTCCATACCAGCGTGAGGAATGAATGAAAGCCTTTCCCCTCAGTCTCTTTGTGTTCCAGAGCCCCCTCTTGGTGTGTTATGGACATTGTTATGAGGAGATCTTGTAGGGAAAATTACTTGTGTGTGTTCCAGGGTTATCGCTGTTATATAGTGTTTTGGTCCAAATACAAGGTGTCAACATGACATTTGTGGCAATTTTCTACATTAAGCTGGTGCTCCCTATAACAGACATCATCTCCTACCCCTCCTTCCACCAAACAAGACCATCTGAGAGTTCTAATAAGTAAATAAGACTTTTGGCGTGTTTCTGGCTTCTAGGTCGTACTTTCATACCTTTATTCCTCCTATGGATCAAGAGGAAAGCCTGCTCTCTAAGGCAATGTGACTTAGTAAGCAAGGAAGTAAGACATTTCTTTAAAGTCACATTAATTCATTTACTCATTCATTCATTCATCTCTATTAAAACTCTACATTAATAGATAGTACCTACCATAAGTCAAATAATAATTTTAGGTGTTTAGGATAGAATGAGGGATAAGACATAGTTCCTGCCATGTGAGTTCACTGTCTGATAGGAAAAAAATATATCATCTAACCATACAAATATTCCTGGAATTTGATGGGATGACAGAGAAGGGAAACCTTACCCAGACTAAAAACAGAGATTTAAGGATAGCTTCCTAGAGGAAGTAATGCTTGACCCAAATCCTAAATGAGAAATAGGAATCAGTCAGGCAAAGGGATAGGAAAATGGCATTCCAACCAGGTAAGACAGCAGGGGGAATGCATGCTAATGAGAATCTGAATGAAGAATGCTGGGGGTGGAAGGTTTTAGCAATTCAATATCACAGAACAGAAAGTATAAGAAGGGGGTGAAAAATGAGACTGGAGATAAAACCAGAGAACAAATCACCAACACCTTCCTCACCACACCAAACAATGTGATCTTTATCCTATAGGCAGTGGCAGCACCTGAAGATTGTCAGTAGGAAAGCTGCATGGTCAGATAGGTGTGTAGGGTAAGTGAAAAATTATCAGGCTTTTCAGCCCTCCCACCATTAGCATTAATGACGGATCCCAGCGGTCCTACACGCATGCCTGATGGTGGGCACCTGGAGTAGGGAGCGAGCATGTACAGGTGGGTACACCTGGGCTGAGACTCGGCTTATAAGGGCAGTGTCACGGGGACACCAGGAGAAAGAGAATGAGAGTAACAGAATGAGGGCAGAAACAGTAGCAAAGGAGAAGCAGAGACCACGAGAGAACGCCAGAGAGCCCCAAAAGAGTGAAGACTCATCAGGGGCTGGGAGGTCTGCCAGCTTCCCGGCCCCCAGCTACCCTGCCTTGTAAAAAACTCAGTAAAAGCCCCAAAAGCCACGGAGGGCCCCAGGACTCTCCTTTACTCATCTGCCCGGGTCATAGAGATCCTGCTCTGTGTTTTGCTGGCACTGCAAGGTGGCTTAGGTATATTATCCTAGCGGTAGGTAGAGAATGGATTTAAGGTACTGGGGGGAGGTGCCAGAAGCCCAGGGATCCTCTTTTCATTAATCTAGACTAGAAATGGGAAAGGATTAAAAGTCATGGAGTTGGAGAAACAGAGATACAAGTAAGGAATACATAGTAGATAGCGACTATAGAAGCTGTTAATGAGAAGTATTACAGATGGCTTTTAGGGTCCTATCTTGACAGACTGGCTAAAAAGAGGTACTAGCACTTAGGAATGTTAGTGCCCCTTTTCTACATGCTTCCTTTCTATGAAGAGAATTTAAACACTCCTGTCCTTTTGCTCTACCGATTTGCTGGGAAGGGGGACAATGCAGTGTGTAGACATCTCCTAGATGTTTACAAACACTGTATCTTCTTATCACCTCTACATCATTATATAATGACACTCCTTGTTTCTTGTTACACTTTTTGGCTTAAATTTTCTTTTGTCTGATATAAGGATAATTAATCTATGCTATTTTTAGTTTCCATTTGCATGGAATATATATTTCCAACTATTCAGTTTTAGTTTATGTGTGCTCTTAAAGTTGAAGGCAGTCTTTATAGGTAGCATATATTTGGGTCTTTATTTCTTTAATCCATTCAGCTACTCTGTCTTTTATTTTTAATTTTTTTAAGATTTATTTATGCATACAAGCATGGGGGTGCAGACGAGAGGTGGGGGTGATGGTGAGAGGATTCACCAGAGACAGAGTGGGGAACAGAATAGGCAGATGGACTGAAATACACTGCTGAGGGGAGCAGTGGGCAAGTCAGGAGAGGTCTGCTGCGCCATGTGGGTAGTTCTCTTGCCGGGGATCGAACTCTTGCTGCAGTGGCTGCAGATAGTTTCATAGGTTGTGACTTAACCCCTTGTGCCACCAGGGAGGCCTTACTGTCTTTTAAATGGATAATTTAGTTATTTACATTTAAAGCTATTATTTTCAGGTGGGGACTTACTATTGTCATTTTGTTGTTTACAATTTTGTATTTTTTTTCTGCCCCTTTCTCCTCTTCCTCTCTTCCTTTGTGGCTTGATGACTTAGTGGCATACAGAGATTCCTTTCTCTTGTGTGTCTCTACCATAGATTTTTGCCTTGAAGCAGCTCCAAATTTGTGTAAGCTAAAAAGAGATGAATAATTAGATAACCAGATGTAGGGTAAGTAAAATATCAGTCTTTTCCGCCCTCCCACCACTAGGATTGATGATGGAACCCTGCGGCCCTGAGTGCATGGCTGATGGCGGGCACCTGGAGTAGGGTGTGG
The DNA here is from genome assembly GCF_964194135.1 of Talpa europaea. Classification (NCBI taxonomy): domain Eukaryota; kingdom Metazoa; phylum Chordata; class Mammalia; order Eulipotyphla; family Talpidae; genus Talpa; species Talpa europaea. The sequence continues at coordinate 95,820,594 of NC_140071.1, forward strand.
GCATGTGTAGGTGGATACACCTGGGCTGAGAGACTGGGCTTATAAGGGTGGCATCACAGGATGCCAGAGGAGAGCAAAGCGAAAGAGAGACCAAGAGGAGAATGAGAACACTGGAAGCCCAGAAAGAGTGAAGACTCACTAGGCCAGCCTCCCTGCTCCCCAGCACCCCTGTTTGCTGTGTACCTGGTAAATTCCAATAAAATCCTGAAAAGGCCACCAAGGGCTCCAGGACTTCTGCTTCACCTGTCTGCTCGGATCATAGAGGTCCTGGCCTGTGGCCTTCCTGCCACTACACCATATTATAAGAGAGTTTTATGAAATTAATTTAAGGCAGCATGAAGCTGTGATAGAGGAATATAGGGCTGGAGGAGAAAGCCTTCCCTTTCCACTGCTATAGTTGAAGAGATATCATCAGATTAACAGTGGAGACCAGGACATTAAATAAGGTACCATTGGTTTACATTTTTATTTATATATTGAAAATATAGGATCCCCCATTTTACTTGTAGTTACTGTTGCGCACCTACCACTAAAGCCCCCACAGTTCAGCACCGTAGTCTATTGTACTCCCTCCCTACTGGACAGTTTTACTGTGCATTATCAAGTTTTGATAGTAGTTTTGATAGCAGAAAATGGAATCATTTGGTAGTATAAGAAACCATGATTCTGAGGAGGTTGGTGTTCTGTGTTTGAATTTCAGCCCTCTGGAAAGAGAAGGTGTCTGAACTGCCACGTGATTGCGCTTCTAAATGACAACTTGTGCTATCGGAAAGGGGGCTTTAAGGCTGTTTGAAATGGTTTGTGATTTTGTATCCTGCAAAAAAGCACAGTAACCAGGACTTATTCCTTGGAAACAGGCAGATGTATGGCATAGAATTTAATATATTGCCTGTGATTTCACATCTGATTTTGCATCTGCAAATATGTTACATTCCTTGGCAAAAGGGATTTTGCTTGTGTGACCAATTTTACTAATTGATCCTAAATTAGGGAGAAAATCCTGGATTATCTAAGGGGTTCAAAATAGTTACAAGAGTCCTTCAAAGAAGTCGAAGACAGAAATCAGAAATTCCGAGCAGGAAAAAGATATGATTCATTGTTGTTGACTCTGAGATGGAGGGTGCCATGGGGACTACAGTCTTATAGCCAGAAGGAACAGAATTCTGCCAACAATCTGAATGGGTTTAGAAGTCCATTCTTTCTCAGAATATACAGAAATGAATGCAACTCTGCCAACACCTTAATATTAGACTTGTGAAATCCTAAACTGAGAATCTAGCCATATCATACTGGACTTCTAATTTACAGATTGTAATAAATGAGTGTTATTTTAAGCCACAACATTTGTTGTAGTTTGTTGCTCAGCAATAGAATGCTAATATATTAAGCATTATGAGGGCTTTGGATTACCTTAAAGGGGTGTGTTGAGGAGAAAATAAATACATGAAAGTTGGGAGGTTGGACTGGACCAGAGTCTCCACATTTATTTTGAATGTTAAAAGGAATGTGACCTCATTTTGTATTCAAGATAGAGAAGCATGAAGATAAGTTATAATTAGAACGTGATTAGGGAGAAATAACGAAAATAACACTGAACAACACAGACTGAAGCAGTAAGAATTCATGTAGTAGAAAAACAAACTTTGGCAGAAAATTCTTCACAGTCTTTGACTTTTTTCACTGGGCAATTTTGTATTTCTATACAAGATATGGAAAGTTATCTTTTAAAAATGTCTGTACATCAACTGTCCAGAGCTAAACCAAGAAAAGATGTTCTGGGTCTTTTGAGCCAGGAACAACTATTTGTTGGGGCACGCTGTGGTGGCAGTAAGAATCAGAAGGGCAAACAGCAACTGGAATGAACCAGAGCTGCTCACCCAGTTATCTTTTCTTAATTAACATTACTTCTTCTGAAAGCATTCTTCATTCAAATAGTAATGTATTCAATGTTTTATATTTATAAACGAGAACATTACCTTCTATGTATTTCTGTGTCACACAACTCTCTCCCCTATATTCCTTTGCTACTCAGTATTTTCCTTTGCAACTGATTCTTCTCCTTCCTTTGCCATTTTAAAACAGTGAAACAGGAGAAGCAATGTCTTATCATGTTTCTGAGTCATAATTTGATGAATATGAGTCATCAGTAAGTGATACCATTATCCACCCAGCCACCCAAACTAGAAATGTGGGTCATCTCAGGCTTCTCCCCTTTCCCTCACCCTGTATCCTGTCTCTCATCAAGTCTTAGAGATTCTATCTCTTTAATCTCTTTCATGTCCATCTACTTCTCTCCCAATGCTGTATCACACACCAATTCTTACTTGTATTAATACAAAAGCCTCACAATCAGTCTCCCCCTTTGACTGCATTTCTCTCATCCATCATCCAGTTGCAATCACAGTTTATCTTTAAAAATATCACATCAGATATTACATTCCTGCTTAAAATACTTTATTAACATCATGACTTTCTAAAGATACTCTGTAGCTTAGCACACAAATTCTCCAAATCTGGAAACTGCTTCTCTGGCCACTCCCCTACACACTCCCAAATCCATGTTTCTCTTGAACTTTTTCCATTTTGTTCATTTCTTTAAATGTGCCATTCAAGCCTACAGGTGAGTCTACCTGTGGACATGCTGTTTTGTTTGCCTGGATTGCCCTTCCCAGATTTTTTTTTTTTATTTCCTCCACTTAGCTCCCATTTATTCTTCAAATCTTACATCACACAATACGTTCCATATAGTATCTAGACTATATTTCTTACTATGGGTTGAAAAAATACTATAGGAGCTAAATTTCTGTCTTGTAATAATTGATGTACTATTTTGTCTTATCTATCCTGTAAGCCCCATAAAGGCAGGAATCACACTTTGATTATTCTAGAATTTTCAGTAGCACTGAGCACTTGGTTAATTCCAATAAATGTTCAGCTATTCCTCTGCTCCCCTGAGACTGCCATGCAGGTGTGACTTGACAAACACCTTCAGCATGAGCTCATGAGTCTACATTCACCTTCTTTTACCTCTAGTCTCCTGTTCCACTAAGAGCTTGGGAAGAGAACATTTCAAGATATTCACACTTTAGTACAAAATGAGATATCTCTTTCATTTACTAATGGCATATATCTCTAGTTGTGAGGGTGTGTGTTGTCACTTATAACAGGTGATTTTTCTGAGTGGCAGGTGAGGCAGCCTCTTGATTGCCTTTCAGCCACATCACACATTTAGCAGGTCCTTTGTTTGTACAAAGCATAATTCTCTTGTCAATGTGAAAGAGGTATCAGGTTCCTCTCTGAAATAGCAGAAGTCACCATGTTTGGGTAAAACATTACATTTTTTTTAAAAAAACTATTTCCCTCTTAAGAAGCTGATAAGGCATGATTTTGACACATATTTGAACTTGATGAACCCTAAAAGGCTACACCAGAAATATTTTTTGAGGAAAGATAGTGGATGAAGGTTGAGAGAATACACTGTGAATATTGAAAGGACTCTAGAGGAAATGAAAAAGAGGATGTGTAGGTTACTTTATATTGATTGGCACAAACTGAGGGATTTTCTAAGTTTAAAAGTGATGGGAGAAATCCTAAAGGAAAAGAGATCAGTTAATCTTTATAACAATTTAAAATAATTCGATCTCAAGAGAAGTTATACATAAAAAGAGACAAATAGTAAAAAGGGAAATAAGTGCCATAAATAAAGTAATTTTAAAAGTAATTTTAAAAATTTTATAGTAATTTGGAAGTAATTTTTAAACTTTCAGTGACTCTAAATATCAAGAGAGGATGAGAATAGATAGATCACAGAAAATAAAATAACAATAAATAATTGAACTTTGGACCTTCCCTGGTGGCACAGGGGGTTGAGCGCCATGCTGTGAAGCTCTCCACAGCTTCTGCAGTGCCGGTTCGAACCCGACCGGCCAGGGAGGGTCCCACATGGTGCAGCAGACCTCTCCTGTCTCGCTCGCTGCTCCCCTCAGCAGTATATTTTGTCAGTCTGCCTGTTCTGTTCCCTGCTGTGTCTCTGGTGAATCCTTTCACCCTCCCGTGCATCTGGCCTGTACCCCGGTTCTTGTATAAAATAAATAAATCTTTAAAAAAAAATTGAACTTTAACATTCGTAATAATGAAGAAAATCTAAACAAAATAAAATGTTTCTGTCCTTTAAAATGAGAAATGAAGAGAGCAAAGTACTGCTTATCAGCTCTGTGCTGTGAGCAAGCTTGCTAATTGATAGCTTGTGGGAATGCAAGTTATTACACATTTTTGGAAAGCAATTTGGCAATGTATATAACAAACCTTAGAAGTATTCTTATAACCTGACCCAGCAATTCTACTTCTAGAAGTTGTAGACAAAGATACATGTACATAGAGATATTTCATAGAATTTTTTATAACAGTGATGACTTGAAATTAGTATCAGTGGTCTAATCTCCCATTCTAGATAATCAGGAGGCCAAATTCTAACTTAAGTTGGATCTCAACTAACCATAGCATTGAAGAGTTAATGAAAAGGGTGATTAGGAGATGGAACTTGAAGAGAACAATAGCTTTTTTCCCTCTTTTTTAAACTGCAGATACCATGATCTTTTTTTTTTGAATCTCAAACTCAATTTGGTGGGCCACAGCCAGAATTAAAGAAAACTAAGAAGCTACACCAGAAATATTTTGTTGAGGAAATATGAAACAGTATAGAACAGAGTAGAAACTTATAGAGGGTACATTTCTGGGTAAGAGTAAACAAGTTTCACAAAATTTTTATCCAGTCCATTATTTAGGCACTTAAGTCACCCTCTTTACTCTGGGGACTATAAGATGAAAATGCATGTATTGTACAAAAATGAAAAATGATGTAAATATATATACATATATAAAATAAAAAAGTTATTAACATAAAAGATAAAAAATAAATTGTGGAACATTTCAAACATATCTGAAAGTAGAGCAGCTTGAAGAATGAATCGCCATGTACCCATTAACCACCTTCTCAACAACTATTCACAAAAGACCCATCAGATTCATCTCTCTCTTCCCACAAATTCACTCCCACCAGGTGATATTTTAAAGCAAATCCAAGACATCATATAATTTCATCTGAAAAAAGTTTTAGTATGTATGTCTATGACATTGTGATATTATAAGAAATATATATTTGGTTTTTCTCCCAGGTTCCTGGATCAGAGATATTTTTTTAAAAGATTTATTTTTATTTATACAAGTACTGGGGTACAGGCCAGATGCATGGGGGGGTGACAGGTTTCATCAGAGACAGAGCGGGGAACAGAACAGGCAGACTGACGAAACACACTGCTAAGGGGAGCCTCGGGCAAGACAGGAGAGTTCTACCGCACCATGTGGGATTCTCGCTGGCCGGCTGGGATCGAACCCCTGCTTCAGAGGCTGCAAACAGCTTCACAATATGGTGCTCAACCACCTGCGCCACCAGGGAGGCCCCTGGCTCAGAGATTTTTAAAACACTTGTCATTTCCTGAGAGAGAGACCTGAGAGGAGTGTTCCATCATTCATAGTAAGCCCTTTCAATCTTACCAGTTTGTGTTGGATTAAATAACTTGGATTAAATAACTTCAGCATTGAGCTGGCTGCTAGAGGCATCAACCCTGTGGCTAGAAGGTTGAAATTTTCATTCCCACGACCAGACCTTCCAGGCGGGGAAAGGGCTTAGTGGGCTTACAATGATCCTATCTGTGTGTGCATGTGTCTAATGTACCTCCATAAAATGCCTAAACATCAGGGGCTTGGAGAGCTTCTGGGCTGGTGAAGGTGATATTCCCTATGCTCCATGGGGACAGAAGCTCTGGTGCTTCTATTCTATGAATTCTTTCATCTGGTTATTCATCTGTATTCTTTATTATATACTTTATGATAATCTGGTAAATGTAAGTAAATATTATTCTGAGTTTTGTGAGTTCTAGAAAATCATCAAACCTGAGTGGGGGTTTCTTGGACTCCCCTAACTTTGTAGTCTAGAGTCAACCAGCATCTGAAGTGAGGGCAGTTTTGTGGAGCTGAGACCTTAAATCTGTGGCCTCTGACATTAACACTAGATAGTGTCAGAATCACATTAAATTATAGGATATCCAAACTAGTGTCCCCAGAGTTAGAAAATGGTGTGGGGATCCCCCTTACCACCTCCCATACATTGGGTGTCAGAAGTGTTATAGGTAGATAAATAGTTTTCCATTAATTTATAAAAGATGTCTCTCAAAAAATATAATGAAAGTTTTATTATGATATCTTAAGAGTATAATAATTCCTCAATTTCATCAAGCATCCAGTTAACAACTTAATTCACAGTCTACTTAAATTCTTTATTATGTATGGTTTGCTCAACTCAGGATCAAGGTGTGTATTTTGTGGGACTACTGAGATTTCAACCTATGAAAGACAAAGATCCCTAGAAAGCACTGTAATGATTTTGAACAAATATTGAATAATTGAAAATTGGTTTACTAATGAATAGCACCATAAAATGAGATACTAGCAGCTACTGTAACTGATATTTATAAAGACTTTTCATAGAGAAGAAAGTGATTACAGTATAATAAGATTCAGATTTGTGTATAGCTACACAGCAAATAAATATAGTCATAAACACAGCTACGCAGACAGCAGACTCCTTGCCAGTCACTACCACTTGTGTGGGAACTTCTCCCTGTTAACAGGGATATCAAAGTGAAAATGGGCAAATATGATCTTGAGTCCTGGCTTACTGGCACTGGGGGCAGCACATGATGTACTACTTGATGCCACATACTGTGAGGAGGCCTGAGAGTGTCAGACCTTTCTTCTGACTAGCTGGGAACACACTGTTGTGTTAAGTCCTCTGAAACCAAATTCCATAACAACCATGAAGGCAATCCTCCTTGAACTAGCTAATTTTTCCACTTGGAGTAGGTTATGGGGAATGTAAATATTTTGCAGTGCATCTTGTTTAGCAGGTAGCAGGCAAATAGCTGATTACACAGCATACATTTGATGTACAGGTACTGACAAGGTGAACCTACAATTTTGCCTAATAGCCAATCTCTTAAGTATGTATTCAGAAGTTCCCTACTTTATCCACCCATTTTTCTTTCTGAGGTTTCTGTTATCTCCATCAAGAGGGTCTAAAAAATATTATCTACAATAAAATATTTAGGGGGAGAAACTTTCTAGTACAGTATATTGTTAAAAGTGTTCTATTTTGTTTTTTATTGCTGCTAATCTCTTATTTTGCTTAAATTATAAGTTATATTTTATCACAGATATTATATATAGGGCAAAATTGTATATAAAGGATATAGTACTATCTACGGTTTAAGGCATCCACTGTAAGTCTTGAAAGCTATCCTCCTGAAGATAAGGGGGGTGACTGTATATATGTATGTTATACATATGCTTGTGTATATTTATGTCTACACAAATATATATTCTATATTTATATTTATAAAACAAATTATATTTAATTTTTTATATTTGTAGTATTTTAACATTTTGACTTGGCAACTTAGGAGTGATTTCAATTTTCTCTTTTATACTTTTGTACAGTTTACATATTTTCCAAAATGAGTGTGCGTTACTTTCAAATTCATAAAGAGCCAAGTGGGAGGGAACATGTCTTGGTGGTGGGTGTGGTGTGGAAACATACACCTGAAGGGTGTGATCCTACCTCTAAATCATATAGAGCTGTTAACCAATGTTACCTCAACAAAAATAGAAAATCAGGGTTAATTATGGTAATAGACTTATAAATAATTTCTAGTTCTTTTCTACCATTTACTGTTTATTGATAAAAAAGATATTAACATAATATCTAATTTAAAAGGGGGGCAAAATTCTTTCTTTTTGGAGGAAATAGAAGATCCTTTACTATATGTGTATCAAGAAGGAAAATAAAAATACTTGGGTTTCTTTTGACTCCAAATATCTATCTGAAGATGATATGCTTTGTAACATTATATGAAAAAAATTGTAGTGTAAACTATAGTTAATATTAATAGACTATTCTTGACATTTCTATCTTGGACAATAAGACTGATACTATATCCACCAAAGAACTTCTATATCCACCTCTCAAGTTTTCACTCATAAAATCAGGAAGAGATGTACCTGTTTTCTTCTTTATATCTTAATTTGCAAGTTAATGTTTAAATGTATCTGTCATAGATGTTATTTCAAAATGTGTATTCATGTGTATATATATATATACACACGCACACACACAATTAATAGTAACAGTCATTCTTCAAAAACAATAAAATAAGCTGGTGCTGCTCTAAAGTGAAGAATATCACTGTGAATGGTAGCAAGAATAACCTTCTTGGATAGTATTATCTTCTCTCATTGTTTTAATTTGTAATTATAGTAAAAAAAATTTCACATCCATTTTCTCTGTCCAGCCATGTCAGATATTCAGATTTATATGGCTATTCTCTGTATCCTAGATACTGCACAAGCACTTTAAATTCAACACATTCAGAAATGTGTCCTGGATCTTTCTCTTGATCTTACTGCCAACCTGAATTTTCTGTTTTCATCTCTGGTACATCCTTGGTACCTCTGTTTATTGCTAAAACCCATGTTTTAGACTTAGAATTGTGCTCGACTCTCCCCTCATCTCATAGCCCCTTTCCATTCAGTCCTGTCAGTTCCTACCCATAAATATTTCTCAGATCAGCCCCTTATCATCAAACCTCCCTCCACTACTGCCCTAATCCAGGTCCTGAGCAACACCTTGTTTGTCTGCTTGCCGCCTGTCTTCTATCTCTCCAATCCATCTTCTACACAGCCTCCAGGGGTGTTTCTCATACAGGGATTTAACCATGTTACTCCCTGATGCAAATCCCTTTCAATGACTCACCATCACCTATAGCATAAATTCCAAGCTTCTTAATTTGGTCTGCATGGTTCTTCATGTTTCATGGCTCCCAGTTTGAGGTTCATGCTGTAGCAACTCTGAACAGCTAATCGTTTCTCTTTCATACACCATGCTGTTTTTCAGTTTTATGCCCTTGTTCATGCTGCACCTTCTGCCCACATGCCATTTCCCATCCTCTATCACTAAATATGCCTGTATATTTATTCCTCAGAAATGAGCCAGCAACACCTTTTGTAGAAAGCCTTGCCTTTTCCTTCACACTAACGTTTTTTATATTCTCCTCTATACTGGGATAAGCCCTGGGCATATTTGTATTGCTGTATTTCCAAATTGCTTCATAAAACCATCTCCCTATGACAGACTTTCTACCAGACAATGTGTTCTTTCAAGGAAGGAATTATGTCTTATCTTTTATCAAATCACTTCATACTATGCCCAGTACACAGTAGGTCTGTAAGTAGAAATTTAGAAAATACAGTAATGAATGATGTGAGAGAGGATATCCTAAGTAAGTATTTCCCTCAAATCTCCTGGAAATTAAAGATATGAGAATTGGACTAGGTACTTGGTTTTGTCAATTAGTTTGGGAGAAATTATGTCATGCAAATATATACTTGGAGACAAATGTACCTTTAGCAAATAACAGAAAAGTCATTAATTCAAGAGTTATAGAATAAAGGTCAGGTTAATTAAATAATTTGCATTTTATAAGGACTAATTTGAAGAACTAATAATTTCCTATTCAGTAGGAAATAACATTTTCTTGATAAATTGGGTTCAGATGCTTTTAGAAAACCAGTCAGATTCTTAGAAGTCCTCACCCCTACATTAACCACATCTCAACTTGAACCAAGTCCCTACATGTGCCCCCCTCCCAAAGTAGTACAAACTGAGCCCAGAGTTCATCCCTTCCTGCTGTAAAAGAGTTCATGGATATTCAAGGGATTTCTAAGTATTATTAGTAAGCAACAGAAAGAAAATGAAGGATGAGGTATCACAATGTTACAGTAACAGGCTGCAACTGAAGGCAAGCTAACTCAGGAATATCACGAGGCAAGGTGATAAAATGGATGAGGCATCGTGGGAAAGGAGTGTTGGACGAAGGGCTAGAATTAGAGGATAAGAGAACATCCATGTAGCATTCCATCTCAAGATCTAAAGATGTGGTTCAAAGATTTAAGTCGTGGTCTCAGCCCCTTGTACAATGTAAGGAAGAAGGTCATGCCTGCTCACAACACAACCTGGCCCAGGCCTATTGCTTTGCTTAGCTTAGGTTCCATTTGGTCCCGTTAGGAAACATTTCTGTTTCTAATGTGATCCAGTGTGTATTAAATGGAGCAAAACAGGCCACACACACACAAAGGAGCTAGTAGTCTAGTTAGACATTAGTCTGATGGATAATATTGTCCAGTCTTCATTAAGAACTATTTATTAGGATTATTTGTATTGCCCCTTAAATTTGAAAGGGACACTCAAAAGTAGAAGTAACTTTAGTGCAAGTAGGATGAGAAATCACACCACAAGAGTAGCACTATATATAGAGAAGGTTTTACAATTCTAATTTTTTCTAAGAATTTTTAAAAACAGGTCAGATAATTCTTTAAGAGGGAGTTATGTTTGTGGTCTATACTGTCAAACTTGATGGATCTTAGCAGGCCCAGATTTTCTAGGGGCACATCAAAACTTGGCCTATGTGAATGATCTGGGGAGGCACACAACTTTTGAAATATATATAAGAAAATCACAGCTCCCTTTGATTGTATCTGAATGGAGTTCTTGCAATAGTAGTATATAACACAGGTCTATAATTAATAGACACTTAATTTTGTCTTCCATGAACTCATTCTCCCAATTCTGTGAGAACCAGATAAATTCAGACTACAATAATAGAAAGTGATGTCCACCTAGTAATGAAATGATCCAAACATACTGAACATGTGAGTCATGGACTCAGAAGAAAAACACTTTCTTATGCAGCTTGGAAAATGAAAGAACTACTTAAATTTAAGTAATGGGTAATTCAGCTTTACCTGAGGATCTCATACTAATAATTGAAAATGGAAAACATTGCAATAGCCTGAAACTATAATAGAAAATTTTACCCTCTTGAATTATAATGTGCTGAGAACTACAGATGACTGCATTTCTGCCTGGGACATGATTGTGACCAGAGGCTAAATTCTTGAACTTCATGTACCACATTTGTCCTACAAGTTGAATTAGAGGGCTGCATGGCAATTCAGCATGGTTATTAAAACATATGGAGGCTAAAATACTGATATAATACATTGGATTATAACCTGATTTGTAGAATCTGGAAACCATTCTAACTAGGCATATTCTGTTTTGTAATTTGCTCAACTTGTGGCATGCTTTAGGAACTAATATTTAGAACTAAATGTGCGTTTACTGAAATAGTGAGAAGAAAATAAATTTAGGTCCTCAGGGTTTTGGGTTCAGTGCCAAACTGTGGAAACTATAGACAGTCCCTGGCTTTTGCCCATACAACTTACAATCAACAGTTACTCTTGTTGCTCTGAGGGACTCTTCCTTTACCTTCTTGATTGGCAGAGGAGCCCCTGCAGCTTCTAGACACCTTAACCATCATCACACTCTACAGATCTTTTGCTTTCATTTAGCCTCCTTTCAGATGAATCACATAAATAGAACTTACATCCTCAGAAACCACTTTCCTAAACCCAAAGTGTCCCCTGATTTAGCAGCTGTCATTGAAACAACCCAAACATTGCTGTCTCTTCCCTTCTTCTCCTGTTTCTTTTCTACTGCAGCTGCAATTGACTGTTAGCCTGTGCGTGGGTAGGGCAGAAAAATCTCACTTTCATATTTGGATGGGGGAATATATATTGTTGACCATAAATATTAAAACTTGTGAAAATATCTTTACATAAACCAGTATTATAAAAGATACTTATCAGTTTGTCAATTTGCCTTTAAAAGTTTATACACACTGATGCACGCATTTGTGTATGTGTACACACACACACACACACACACACACGAAGTGTCATTCAAATTACTTAACTATGATATATAAATTTGTTGTGGAAATAAAATAAATGTTTTTAATAACATTTGGCAAATGTTATTAAACAGTTGGCAAATTTCTGGAATGCAATCATTTGTAAATGTGGGTATACAAGGATAAGTTAGATATGATCTATCATACGTCAGAATGCATTATTTATTAACGTTCCCCACCATGTTAAAGTGGGGAAAATATTCACTTTGTTATTCATAGCCATGGAAACTAGAAATTTATCTCATAATTAGACTCAAGGCATGTAGTAACAAAAGAGATATAAGCAAAATGCCTGTTTTAGAAGTGTTGTGAAAGCAACTGAATCATTGTAGGTCAATTGGAGAGTATCCAGTGTAACCCATCTGCTTTATGAATGTAATAGAAAATCAGGACAACATAAGATACTGAAATTTAGGTGAATAAATCAAAGAAATCAAGTTTGATTGACATCTTCCTATCTTGAGGCTTTTAAAAAATCTTTCCAAAGGAGCAGATTTAGTAGAATAGTTATAATAGAGCACTGAGCAGGATAGAAACTTTAATTCTATTTCTAATTGTGCCATTCATCTACACAGGTATTTATACCATTCCTTATCAACAAGTTTCTCCATCTACACAATAAAGCATCTGGAGTAGGTGATTTCAAAAGTCCCCTAGAATACTATACTTTATGACGTTGTCTAATGATTAATTTACAGTAATAGCAGTGAATAGGTTGCTACCTGAGGAAACTGTAGAGAATAGAAAATTGTATGATATATTCTGGAAATTGTAAGTATCATGAAACAAGCAAAATATAATCTATTGTGTTTTTATAGCCCATGTCTGCTGTATGAAATCTTTCCTCAAAACACACAGGCTCATATTCTTTGGGAAATATGCCATGGAAAGGAAATGAAAGCATTAGCCTGGCAACTGCTGGTGGTGACTATTGAACTATTTGGAGGCTTGTTTATCTGAAGGTTAGCCAAAATTCTGGTAAAGAATATGGGCTGGAATTCCCTCAAACACAACATTTTATGTGAGGCTTCCAATACTTGTGTAAGTAATTACACAGAAGAATAGCTTGCCTTGCATTATTATGATATTTCTAATTCCTTTTCAAATCTAGAAACCAAAAGGCACTCAAAATCTAAAACAGAGAAAATATTACTATTAGTTTTTCTTTTGCTAAAGTAAGACTGACATGAGGATAGAATTTTGAACAGTAATGCATTTGAAAAGCCACTAAATCCATCCATATTGACCATGTTCAGGCTTAAGTTTCCTGTCCGGATCTATTATCTATGACATAGTATGTTATCTTTCAGTGAACTTCAGAACATCATTACTTGCATGTACTGCCTTCATCATAAAACTCAAGTCCAAAACTTACTCACCATCTCCCTTTGAAAGCTTTATTTCCTTACTCATTTCTTTTAGTACCACCCTGGACAGAAATCTCAGAGTCATCTTTGACTCTTCCTTTTCCATTCCTAATATCATTGTATAGAGTTTTCCACCATGCCTTCCTTTCCTTTCAAATCCTTCCTCCCAAATGTTGTTCATATTAACCATTCTTTCTGTTCCCACTGCTCTATGCTCATCACATTGGGTAACACCCAGATCACTTAATCAACTTTGCAGCTGGCCTCCTATTTTTAACTTTCTTTTCTTAAATACATGGAACATATTAATTCACCCTAGATTTTACCCCCCTTATACTATATCATTTACCTTCTCAAGAATCAGTGATAATTTCAACTTTACTCTCGAGTTAGATCCTAATTGGGCTCTACAGCTTGACTTTTGATGTCTTTTGTAACTTACAGTCTCCTATTGACATTAACCTAGAAAACATTATAACTCTTTCAGTTTGAATTTTCTGGAATCTTCTCTGGCTAAACTGAAGAAATAAGGAATTTATTGAAAGTATGAATAAAAGAGTTCCCACAGCACACAGGGTTGGAAGTAGTTTATGTTTTCCCTAGCCAGAGTACAACAACTTCATAACCATAACATGAGGCTATTAGCAGTCACTGAAACAACCTAGACCTAGATTTGAGGCGGCTCTGGACCTGCCCAAACATAGTTTAAAACAAATGTCAGAAAGATCTTACTGATTCCAAATAACTTAATTACATTTCAGGGCAAAGTACAATAGTCTTAAAGAAATAAAAACTAGTACCCAATACAAAGTGAAAATCTATATCAATAAATCAATCAGTATATTAGACACACAAAGAAGCAGGGGTAAGTTGTCCACAACCAAAAGAAAATATCAAAAAAAAAAAATCAATTAATAGAAATACTCCATTGACAAAGACAATGGGAATTAGACAATTTTGACAATATAAAAAAATAAATAGTAACAAGAACATGAAAGATATGAACATAGCCCAAATGAAATTTCAGAAAAGAAAAATACAGTATATGAAATTAAAAAAAAAATGTTTTTGATGGGATTTTTAAAAGAAGGAAAAAAATCTCTGAATTCAAAGACATGGTAGTAAAAACAATCAAAAAATGAAATTATCAAAAGCTCTGTGAACTAACATATGTGTAACTGGAGTCCTAGAAGGACAGAGACATGGGAGGTAGAACACAAGTAGTGAGAGGGAGGAGATTCCAAAAAAAAAAAATACAAAGAAATAAAGACCTCTAAATTTCTAATTTTCATGAAACATATAAATCCATAGCTACAAAAGTTCAGTGAACCTCAGACAGAAAAAACATTTAAAATATACCAATACACCAAAACATAGCAGAAAATATAGTAAACTGTAGAAAATAAATGACAAAAATAAAAATTTTAAATACCAGAGGAAAAGATACATTGTGCACAGTTGAGAAAAGGATGATAATGGTAGACAACTCAGAGAAATTTCCAAACATTTTAAAGTAACCCATGGATTAAAGTAAAATTCACAAAATCATTAAAAAGTCTCTGAAATGAGTGAAAATGAAAGCAAATATATAAAACTTTATAGGATGATAATACTAAAGCAGTGCTTAGAGAAACAGGAATAAGTGTTTACCTTGGGGAAAAAAAGTACTCAAATCAGTGATCTAAAGGTAATAATAAAATAACAAAGGTAAACGTACAATTCAATAAATCAAAACAACAGAGAAAATCTACCAAAGTAAAAAGCATGCTCCTTGAAAAGATCAGTAAAACTGACATCTCTAGTTTCTTGATGAAGAAAAAAGAGAAAAAATATTCTACAGACAGTAAAAAGTATAATAAGGAAATATTATGAACAACAATAATAAAGTTGGGGACTCTATGAGACTGCCAAGTTCCTTGAAAGACACAAACTATCAAAGCACATTTAAGTAAATAACCTGAAAAAGTCTCATGTATAAGCTCATGCAAAGATGTTCATGGCCATTAGTTAGAGACATTTCAATTAGTTTAAAAACTGCATTATTTTTTACTGAGGTAATTCTGGTTCACAACACTGTATGTGATTCAGAGGTGCAGGCCCACTCTTCTTCAGATATTTGCTTCCACACCCACCACCAAAGCACCAATAATAGTCCATTGGGCCCCCTCCACCCTCTGCTCTCCTTCACCACCCTCTCTCTTGGGTAGTCTCAGTTCTACAGTCAGATTCCTAGTGTTTCTTTTGTTTCAGTTTTGTCTGTTTCTCTGTTTTGTTTCTTTAGAGTCCATATATGAGTGAAATTAAGTCATATTTATCTTTCTCCTTATTTCACTTAGCATAATCTACTCCAGTTTCAACCATATTGTTGCAAATGGCAAGATTCCATCTCTTATAGCTGAGTAGGATTCCACTGTGTATATATACCACTTCTACTTAATCCACTCATCTGTCACTGCAAACTTAGTTGTTTCCATAGCTTGGCTATTGTAAATAGCGCTACAGTGAACACAGAAGTGCATAGATACCTTCAAATGAATAATTTTCTTGCAATCTTGGGGTACATACCTAAGAGTGGGATTGCAGGACTGTATGGCAGATCTCTTTTTATTATTTGGGAAACTTCCATACTGTTTCCATAATGGCTAGAACAGTCTATATTCTCAAAAACAGTGTCTGAGGATTCCTTCATTTTCCATACCCTCACTGACACATTTATTTCTGGTCTTTTGATGTAATCTATTTTCATGGACATGAAATGGTATCTCATTGTGGGTTTTATGCATTTCCTGGATGATAAGTCATGATGATCATTTTTTATGTGCCGTTGACTAACTGTGGAGACATTCAAATTTAAGCAACAATGATATACCATTATAACCATGGTTCTCAATAGGGCGGGAAAGTATTTGCCCCTGAGGGGATTTTTACATTGTCTGCAAACACTTTTTGGTGGTTATTTATGTATTTATTTTTTAAGATTTATTTATTTATTTATACAAGCACTGGGTACAGTCAGAAGCGCGAGAGGGTAAGAGAACTCACCAGAGCCAGAGCAAGGAACAGTACAGGCAGACTGACGAAATACACTGCTGAGGCGAGCAGCGGGTGCGGCAGGAGAGGTCTGTTGCACCATGTGGGACCCTTGCTGGCGGCTGGGGATCTAATCGGCACTGCAGAGGCTGTGGGCAGCTTCGCAGCCCAGCACTCAACAGCTGCGCCACCAGGGGAGGCCCACTTTTTGGTAGTTATGATTGGAGGATTGACATAAGGTGAGAAGAGGGCAAGCCTGTTTGTAAACATCCTACAATGAACAGAATAACATATCATCTGGCTCCCAATGTCAATAATGCTGACATTAACATATCTGACACTACACATAATAGCTAAATTAAGAAGCTAAAATAAAAAGACTGATAAATAGGTAAAATTAAGCAGGCTATTAACATCAATGTTAGTAAGTTATGTGGAGTAAAAAGAACTCATAAAATGTTTGTGGAAGTGAAAAGTGTTATAGAATTTCTGGAAAAAGTTTGTTTGGCATTTTCTATCATGCTAAACATGAACTTACCATATCCAGCAATCCTACTATTAGAAATTTACCCAAGAAAAATGAATGAAAGCTTGTGTCCACACAAAGATTTGGTATATGTTCTAGCCATTTTACTCAGAATAGCTACAAACTGGGTAGAACCCAAATGCCCCTCAACTGGTAAATGAATAAACAAATTGTGCCATATGAATATAATGGAACACTACTCAACTGTCAAGAGGCATAAATTATTGAGACATGTAACAAAATGGATGAATCTTCATCCATCTCTGAATGAAGGAAACTATAGCCAAAAGGCTGCATGCTGTTTAATTCCTCTCACATTAAAGAAAAAATACATAACATAGTACCAAAAAGCAGATCAATTTGATCAAAGTGGGTATTGGGGCTGACTACAAAGGGAAAAATGTTATATTTAGGGAGTGATGCAAATGTTCTATATCTTGATTGTGTGGTATCTGCATGACTATAAATTTGCTGAAACTCATGATTTGTACACTTTAAAATCAGGAAGTTTTATTGCATGCAGATTACATTAAAATAAACTTATTAAAAGAAAAAAAGAAATTATATGCCAAATGAGAAAAAACCCTTTTATATATGGATTTCAGAACCACTTAGCATCTGTCAAAATTGGGAAAGTCTCCTGTATAAGTAGGAAGTTTCCTCTATATTTCCAGTTCTCTCTATCTCAGCCATAGTGTGCACTACCAAACTGGATGCTCACCACCTACCTCTTTCCATAAACAACGACCAAAATGAATTAAGGAAACCTATTTCACATTCAGAATCCTAGTTTTACTGGAGTCTCAGCAATATGGTTTTCAGCAATTCAGATTCCATACTACATTAAGGCACATAAAATGGAAGCTGGAACCAAAATCAAATGAGATTTGTTTGCTATTTTCCACAGTTTTTCATCTCAACTCATCTCATCTTTAAGTGGCAACTGGCTTGTCTCATGGTTGTCCGATGT
Organism: Talpa europaea; assembly: GCF_964194135.1. Lineage (NCBI taxonomy): Eukaryota > Metazoa > Chordata > Mammalia > Eulipotyphla > Talpidae > Talpa > Talpa europaea. The sequence goes on from NC_140071.1 coordinate 95,838,411, forward strand.
AATATATTTATCTTCTTCTTTCTCATTTGGGATCACTCCCTTGTTTCCTCCCAACATTACTTTGCCATTTATTTCTTCAAGGATCCTATAGGATCCTTGCTATCTTTCTAAGCTTAACTCCAGTCCTTTTACTTAGAGTACTATCCTTAGACCCAAAGAAGCAGGGATTACACTGCAGGGGTCCCATTCTTTGGTGTGTCTTTCTGAAAAAAATGTCCAAGTACCATTATAGTGGTACCTGATGGTGAGGAATGACTGTGGTAGGTAGTGCTGTATGGGTGGAAAATCAGAGTGCACCAAGACCTATGTTCTCTCTAGTCCCCGTTTCTCCCTTTCATGGTGCTCTCTGACCCTCCATGCCTGATTCCTGCTTGTGGGGTCCATCAGAAGCTCAGGGGCCTCAGGAATTATGTTTCTGTGGTCTTTCTGGACCCTCTAATTCTGGGATATGGGAGGGGGGCTGGATGAGTAGATTGTTCCTACTGATCAAAGAAGCATTTCTTTCATGGGACTACATAAAGTTGTTCTGCCAAAATAGGCTGGCGATTAATTTGGGACAATTCTCACTTAGGTTAAACATGGTTAAGTGCTTGGGGTGCCAGCTTATCACTGATGGGTGTGTCAACTCTCAGGTCTCTGTATTGCAACTGCAGTCCCGCTCAGGTCTGTAATATCCCATGCTCTCCAAGACTTCATGCAATAAGGGAGGAGGTATCCCAGGGATGAGAGTGCAGAAGACTTTGAAGGACTTTCAACACTGTTGCTCAGAGCTCTTCCAATGATAGCCTCTTCTCTTGAGTCTGGTTGGTAAGTAGACATTGTATCCTCCTGGCTTGGCCTTTCTGTCACACAGAACTAGGAATGCACCTTCCTTACTTGCTCTGTCCATGAGCCCTTTGCTTTTCCTTCTGGTGTAATGTATGGAAAGCAAGAGTTTGCTGATAATTTGATACCCAGGTATTCTCTAACTGCAGACAAAAGTTAATTTTGCTGATGGAGACAGAGTAAGAACTTGAAAAGGAGACATGGCATCTTACATTTCTTTAGCATTTTTCAGTTTATTTAGGTCTCTATTAGGCACCGGCATTCAATTATTGTTTATTTGCTTTTTTGTTTGTTTGTTTCTCTGAAAGTTTGATGGAAAAGTCCAGAGAATACTCAATCTTCTTAATAAATCAAACATTTTCATGTAGGGGATCAGATGCTAAATTTTGTCTCTAAAAAAAAAGAAGCAATTAAATAATGTTGGCTTATTGCCTGGAGGTCAACATTCCTCATATAAAGAAAAGTAAAATATACATTTTTCTTTGGGCAATTCCAGACAAATTCTGCTTTTGAAACTGAGTCCTAAGTCTGTTATAATGTTAAAAACTAAAGCATTTTTTTGCATGGCATGAAAAATAAATGAACACAGGTTTCTTGAATGTAAAGCAAGTGCCTCTACCTTTTTTTTTTTTTTCTAAATCTTTCCCCCCTTCAAGAAGTACTTCTCATGGCATTATGTTGATCCTGACAGAAGCAATTCTGAACAACTTTCTCTGGTATGTACCATGGTTTTAAAAGTTGGTGTGATGTACTTTACTATGACATGAAAATCACCATGAGATTTATGGTATTGACCAGAATCTTATTGCAGCCAGATTTTTTTCCTAACAACCTAAGCCTGACATCAATTTGGAGGATGAATGCACTCAATTTAAATTTCCTTTCTGCATATGGACAAATAAATGGTAAAAAAAATGTCATTTGAAATAGATATCTAGCTTCAAATCTACCAAAATCCTGTGTTAGTAGTCAAATGAGGCAAATATTTTTTTCTTTTTTAATTAACATATGCTCTTGTATATTTGATTCTTACAAACTTGTATTTATGTCAGAATAATGTCCGTGAATTTAATTTTCGCAGAATAGAATGAGAACTGGGGGGGATTATTAGAAAAAAATAATGATCATAATAAAGGGAAAAAAGACATATAAAGATGTATTTAAAAGCCAAATAATGGGAAATAAGCAAAAACTATGAAATAAGGGGGCAGACCAGGGACATTAAGAGCACAGGAATGGGCAAAACAACTTAAGTTTGAAGTGTTTAATTGTAAATGCTTGATTGTAAATGATTAAATATAAATATTTGCTTTAACAATTAAAAAATTAAGTTTGGTATGAATCAGGAAACTGAAAGTCAAAGATTAGGAAAAGTTTAACAAAATAAAGGGTTATTGAACATTTAATTATACAACTTACTTTTTTTATTATATGGAAGCTTTTCCAACAATCTATCCTGAGAACTAGTGAGCGTGGCACAAATGTGAAGGAATGCTGAGTTCATATTTCCCTGACTTCTACTTTTAGAATAGCCAATGATGACAATCATCTATTTTATTTTTTTTTAATTTTTTTTTAAGATTTATTTATTTATACAAGCACTGGGTACAGTCAGAAGAGCGGGAGGGTGAGAGAATTCACCAGAGCCAGAGCGGGGAGCAGAACAGGCAGAAGGACCGAAGTACACTGCTGAGGGGAGCAGCGGGCAGCAGGGGAGGTCTGCGTGCCATGTGGGACCCTCGCCTGGCGGCCGGGGATCGAACCGGCGCTGCAGAGGCTGCGGGCAGCTTTGCAGTCCAGCACTCAACCGCTGCGCCACCGGGGAGGCCCACAATCATCTATTCTAATAAAATTAATCATTTATATAAAATAAACTGTTTATTTGGAGATAAAGTTCAGGTATAGATGTCAGTCTGCTAAACTAAGAGGATGTTTTGTGATCAAACATATATTTAGTTACACTGAACCTTTCCCTTGCATATTGAATTTAGATATGATTATCAATTTGTGAACCTGTTAAAGCCTGTGTTAATTCTAGCATTGTTATTAAAGCATAACTAATAACAAGTTACTTGAATTCCAGCAATGATTTTCAAAAGACTCAAATATTTCACTAAATTGAATGACTGAAGAGTGATTATTGTTGCAAATTTTTTTCACAATAATATCTAAATTAAGTAGTTTAACACACACTGCATTCTAATTTTATGTGAACCACTGTTACTTTAATGATATATTTTATTTTTTAATTTTTTTAACGTTTATTTATTTATAGAAGAACTGGGGTATAGGCCAGAGGTGCAGGAGGGTGAGAGAATTCACCAGAAACAGAGCAGGGAGCAGAACAGGCAGACAGACCAAAGACACTGTTGAGGGGAGCAGTGGGCAAGGCAGGAGAGATCTGCCATGCCATGTGGGTATCTCCCTGGCCGGCTGGGAATCGAACCCGTGCTGCAGAGGCTGTGGACAGCTTCACAGTGCTGTGCTCAATCCACTGTGCCACCAGGGAGGCCTCACTGTTACTTTTAAAATAACAAATAATACTTTTGTTTTGGAATATTGAAAATTTCAATTTGAAAGAGAATATGAATTTAAAAATTATAGTAAATAATAAATCCTTTTTCTATCTGAACTTTAAGAAAGGCAAGTCACAGTGGAAAAAACTTTGAGAATGAAAGATTTAGAACTGCAAGGTATACACTGCATATCAAGTTCATAGTTTAAATATTTTCTGTAACTCTGAAATTACATACTATTGATACTTATCCCTTTGGAATCACTAGACCATTAAATAATACATTCACTACCTATACATTCACCTCCTATACCACTTTATGAATATAAAATTAAAATTATTTCATAAATTACAAATTTTAATCTTATGCCAAAGCCACAAGCTAAATCTTGTAACAAATATCTGGATAAACTCTTCTAGAAAATACTAAACTCTTTTTTTACTGCAATGATACATCACCTCGGGCATTTATTGAACCAGATATAGTTAATTGTTAGTTTTTAAGTAGTGTAAAAAATAGTGGCAGTCAGTAAGATGGATTTGAATTTAAATTCACAACCACTTCTGCAGATGTTTGCTTTAAGTAAGTGCTTATAGGTTGTTCATATGAAAAATTGGGAATAATTGTAGGAATTACAAAATTGCATATGAATTTTGTATAGGACAATATCTTTATGTGCTATGAAACTTTCCAGAGCTTTTTTTTTGTGGGGGTATAACGTAAGCATTTGCATGTGGCTGTCATTACCTGAGACCTAAAAACAGGTAGAACTAAGGCAGCTTATGAGTGTGAGTATGTGTGTTTGTGTGCACACATACACATGCCAGTGAGTGTGTTGTGTCTAAAATGCATTTCCAAATACTTGGATTAAATCCAGAGTTATATTTCTGGTATAGATTAAGCACAAGAGCAAAGCAATAATAAGAGAGGTAAACAGTAATGAGGTGAACCCAAGGACAACATTAATGAGCTTCCAATGTATATTTTATGCACAAATTCATAAATTCAAAATTGACCGACAACACTAACAGTACCCAGGCAATGCACACCAATACCAACAGGACAACTTGATTTGAACACTTACTTCCAAAGGACAGTCTGTTCTGGAGAGCTAATGAAAAGCAGCTCTAAGGGAAATGCTTTCTCTCTGGAGACTTTCATGTGCAGGGGCAGGTGCATCCCCAAAGTAGGTAGGAATGTCATGATAAATCTACATTCTCAAAATATTAAACAAAAATGTGGGGCAGAAAAAAAACTGAATTAAAAAAATGTTTAACTGGAAATCAATGTTATCAGAAGGGGGGCTGCCCTCCTTCCTTTGGGCCCCATTTACTTGTAGGATTGTTTTCCAACCCTTTACTCAGAGCCTGTATTTACTTTTGGAACTCAGGTGCATTTCCTGGACACAGCAGAAAGTTGGAGTCTGTTAAACTCTATGGGACATCCTATCAGCAAAATAAATTAAGTATATTGATTTTGTGTTTTGTGGCTATTTTCACAGCTCTTATAAATGTAACCCACAGGATTTATTCACTAACTGCAGTCAAGCTGTCATCATATACAGATGTAAAGTGTCTCCACTGCAACACCACAGTTCATTACACACGCTCTAACTTAGTGACTATTTGGGACCACCGAGAGAACAGCAGAAGAGTTTATGAGCTGAGAAAATCAAACACCAAAGAACAAGACCTTGTAGGCTCTCTGAGTTAAGTTTGAAAATACTTTGCTTTTGCCTGTTAATCTCAAGATGAAAAACTTTACAAAAATTGCTGGGAGGAGCTCCTTGCCACCAGGAAAACTCAGCACTGAAAGTCAACGATAACTAAGAGAACTCAGCCTTCCTTGAAGCAACAGGATGATGGGGTGTGGAGTTCCCTAAGCTTCTTTCAGGTTTCTCTTGGTGGATTCAATGCTCTCAGCACTATTCTGTTTGAGGGAAGAGTCAGAATAAAAACACTGAGTGGAGATTTTCTTTGACTAAGGATATTATGGCTGGGCGCATTCAAGTCTTTAGAATTCTGTTCTTTTTTAAAAAAGATATGGTATATAACTGAAGCTTACATAATATTATATTGGAATGTTATTTCAAAAAATTTGAGATTAAATGATTAAAAAATATTTTTCTGGTTAAAATTATTTTAATTATTTTTAAAATAAATTTTATTTTTATATTCCCCATACACTTGCAATCCCCTTATTTTGACCCCAATCCCTCCCCTCCCCGCCCCCCACCACCCATAGAGTGTCTCTGAAAATTATTTTAATTATTAGGAAGAACCAAGGAATCTGCCCAGAAGTGTCAATTCAAGAGCATTAGATAGCACTTCATATTTATGGACCAACTCATCAGTAAGTATAGCTTATTAGTGTTTTTTTTCCACTTTTTTCTTTTCTTTTTTTCTTTTTTACTGAGTGAACTACATTCTACTGTATTCCTTATTAACCTTACAGACTGAAATCATCAAATGGTTGAAATGGTACAAGTTGGAAGTCATATTTAGCATATATTTCTCATTGCTTTTTTTTTTTAAAGATTTATTTATTTATTTATTTATACAAGCACTGGGCACAGTCAGAAGCACGGGAGGGTGAGAGAATTCACCAGAGCCAGAGCGGGAAACAGAACAGGCAGACTGACGAAAAACACTGCTAAGGGGAGCAGTGGGTGTGGCTGAAGAGGTCTGTGAGCCATGTGGGACCCTAGCTGGTGGGTGGGAATCGAACCTGCGCTGCAGAGGATGCAGGCTTCTTCGCAGCCCAGTGCTCAACCACTGCACCACCAGGGGAGGCCCTATTTCTCATCGCTTTAACAAAGACTGAAGACAGTCATGCTTGCTGCTTTATGATACAAATCACAAGATTCTCTGAACATCAAATCAATTTCACTGGACATCAAGGGAAGGGGAGAGCAGAGAGCAGACTGGGGAGAAGACACAATGAACTATGGTGGAAGACTATGGGTGTCTTGGCAGTGGGTGTGCTGTGGTAACATACACCTGAAGAGGGTGATCCTAGACACAATATTGTATGCCAAATACAATGTTGTAAACCAGTTATCTCAATTAACAAAAAAAGAAAGAAAGAAAAAGTTTAGCTCTTCTCATTAAGATGTATTCGTGCATGGTTTTATTATTAGGCTTTTGTCTCAAATCCCATTATGTTCTCGAGAGAGCTAGGTTATACCATGGGTAACCAACAAGTATGATTTTCCTTGGAACAGCTTGACCTAAGACCTATAATAAACAGGATGAACTTTTTCTTTGTCACTTTTATCTTGACCCATTTTCTAATATCAGTCCCTCCTTACCTTGCTACACCAGTTGTAAGGAGAGTCAACCCCCAAGAAAAAGCCCTTCAAGGAAATTTGGAGGATAAGAACATTTCCTTCAGGTTATAAAATAAAAGAACACAATTATCCAGCTTAGGCCTTCTTAAGAAAGTTTCCCATAAAACCCAAGCAAAAGACTCCTATCAGCCAACCTGACAAGGATTTTGGGATAGGGTGGGTAGAGAAAGGTAGTTTTTTTTACTGTGAGATGCCTTACTTGTTGACTTGCAAATATCTACTCCAAGATTTTAAAAGGAGTTGAAACTGTTCCGAGCCTGATTTGGAATCACTTTTTTGAGAAGAATTGCTTGGATCCAGTTTTCCTCATACCAAAAATAGTCATCCTTCCAATTGGGTCATCGGATTAAAGACAGATAACACTTAGCATCACATTTGGCAGAAAGCAATGAATATAACATTCCAAAAAACAATGTTCTCAAAATCAAACCTTCAGTATTGCTTTAAACCCACGGATAATCAGCTAATGATATCCCATATTTGCTACTACAATTAGCATCCAAAGAGCACAGTACATTGTAGAATTATTTATAAATAATAATATCTCTTTAAGTATGTCCTAAAATAAGCAGTAATAGATTTTTGACTAGGTGTTATTTGTCTTTGGGTGATTCAGAAAATATTTATCTATGCTTCCAATCAAGTATGAATTTATTTAACTTAGTTTTTCTATGAATTCTTATATAGAAATTAAGACAATAAGAAAATTATCTTGTGACTGGTGAATATGCATTATATTAATGGGCATTTCTGTAGATAATCAAAATTATTTAATGCATTTCATCAATTTGACTGAGAAACACCTCTCTGATTCATGTTTGAGGAATTTCCTTAGATCATTTGAGATGATTATTCTGAAGAAGACTTTCTTAGAGAAATTGAAATAATTTTGTATGACATGATTCAAATTTTGACAAGAAGATACATTGTAATCTATTTAACTATTTATATCTGTATCTATATTGATAATCAATTCTGAGCACAAGAGGAAGAGAGAGACCATCCATGGCTGGGGAGTCCTTCCTTGACTCATTCAACACACTGAATCTCCTGACCCCTAACAGTTCCATCCCAGGCTCCCAAGATAAGGTGAGGAGTGTAGAGAGCCTTATCTTGTCATGTACCATCAATGAAATATGCTGTATCCAGCCAAAAAATGGGAAAATGCATTGCAAATTATGTATCTCTCTACACAAAGAAATATTAGAGGTAAAGAAATCCAAAATGGGCCTCCCTGGTGGCACAGGGGTTAAGGTGCAATCAATGAAGCTATCCACAGCCACTGCAGCACAGATTCGATCCCTAGCCAGGGATCTACCCACATGGCACAGCAGACCTCTCCTGACTCACCCACTGCTCCCCTCAGCAGTGTCTTTCAGTCAATCTGGCTGTTCTGTTCCCCACTCTATTTCTCGTGTATCCCAGTTCTTGTATGCATAAATAAATCTTAAAAAAAATCCAAAATAACAACAGTATTTTAAGCATTAAAATTATGGGTAATTTTAATTTCTTTTATACTTTCTGTATTGTTTACTTTTGTATTGCCTTCAATGAATGTACATTATCCTTATAATTATGACCAAAATAGTATTATAGCAAAAATAACTTCTTATGAAAAACTCTACATTTCATTTTTTTCCCCACATAGTGATAGAACTAGCAATTTGTCCTTATGGTTAATAGAGGTAAACCTCTCCTTCCATTCCCCAGTTTCTATGGAATTTCATATTCTTTAGTGGGCCAAGAGAAAAAGCTCTCCTTAGGTTTGTGTAGACCTATGCTATGGAAATGCACAACACTGAGGAATTCTTACCCTGACCCATCTGCAGATAGATACACGATTGACCTCTACTGTGAGAGTAGCTGAGGGTAGCAATAGTGACCAAAATGAAAAAGTTTTGTTCAATAAGTCTCCCTTATTCAAAAAGGAAGGGCAACTTTCAATATCACCTTTCAAAGATTAGGTTTACTCTCTTTGTCTTTACATACAGCCTTTTAGTCATTTAAAAGGCTCATATTTGATTAAGGATTTCTAAGAATCTAGAAAGCTATGATGAGCTGGTTTTATTATAATGCTTTATAAGAAATTACACTAAAATGTTGAAAGGATCTTAATTCTTTTGTTGAAGAATAACATTAATTGAAGAACACATAAATATGCACACATACATGGCATATATATATATATAACTCAAGAAAACACTTATTATTTTATTCTGCAAAAAAATTTAATTGTGAAAATGAGAAAGGAGGCACCTGACTTATGAAAAAATATCATACTTTTATATCTTAAAAGCACTGAACATTTACTCTCTCTCGATATCTACATATGTTTATACACAAATATACAAAATACGTAAATGCAAAAGTGTGTAATTTTTAGAGATGGGGAGCTCAGAATATGGGGAAAGGGAAAATAAACTTTAGCCTAAGCCAAAAACTAGTTGGCTAACTTTGAAGGAAGGGTAGGAATTCAACTGGCAATCCTTATGAAGGAAAAATGAAAACTATTCTGAAATGTTAAAAGAAGATTTAATTTAGAGCTCTTTTTGGAAATTTTAGGCTTAATAAGCCTCTAGTCATATTCAAACTAAACTAGGTATCAATATCCAAAAGAAATGAGAGTTAGACAAATAGTTGGCAATGATTGAGCCAAGAGGATAAAACATTAATAAATGTTAAATCTCTAGTCCAGAAACCTGTTATTCTAGACAGTGGAATAAGATGAAACTCACAAAGTGAGCCAATTTTAGTAAGTTTTAAAGTTCCAAGCAGATAAAACAGGCTGCCATATATCTAAAGAACATAAAACATTTCAGAATTGACAAAGAAAAGCCAATTATCTTTCTTAAAAATTGTTTACTACTTGGATGGCCTCAGGGCAAATGACCTTTGATTCCTTCTACCCTCAGAAAAGATCTGGAATTTAATATAATTACATAAATATACTGTTCCTCTGGTAATTTGTCTTAAGGAGAAGAGAATGTTTCTAGAAGATCCCCCCCCCCAAATAACTCCCTCTTCTGATAAAGCAATGGGTTTCAAAAATTCACAATGTTCTCTGTGTGTGTGTTTGTGCATTCTCTAAATTTGATGCTACAAGAACAGATTCTATACCTAAAATTACATTTTAAACTGTACAGGTATATTTTGTTTACCCTGCCACATCCCTCCTTCTCTTTTATTTATGCTCAAAGGGAGAGTACTGCTTAGCAGGGGACCTGGAAACCTGATTCCAGCACTAATTTACTGTGGTGGTGATTTGTGTTACATCTTCCGCAGCTTTCCATTTTCTAATTATAGACCCAAAATTATTCTAGTACTTCATAGACTTTTTCATAATATAGTTCCTATTGTAGATGGACTATGAAAGTTTCCATTTTTACTGGCCTCCATAAATTCTTTTATTCCATTTGTTTTTACTAACTTCACCACTCATTGATACTCAGTATTTTTTACTGAAACAATTTATAACACTTTAATAAACTAAGCATTTACTTATAGGTTAGTTTTCATGTTAGGTACAGTATGTATGATGTCACATTGGTCCTCACAATAATGAAATGAGATAGATATTATCATCATCTATAAAATATAGAAACTGAGAGCCCCAGAGATCAAGATACTTGCCTAAGATGGCAGACTCATATTCAGAAATGAAGTTAAGAGTGATTCTAAAGTTCAGGTTCTTTAAATATAAAGTATATTACCAAACAAAGACATTGTTATTTTAATATTTTTCCTTATTCTATTGACTGTGCATTTATAGGAAATGGGCTTGAACACATAAGATAAACAGAGAAAAACATATAGGAATTTTTATAGCAGGGCCTCCCTGATGGTGCAGCAGATTGAATGCAGCACTGTGAAGCTGTCCGCAGCCTCTGCAGTGTGGATTTGATTCCCGGATGGCCAGGGAGATACCCACATGGCATGGCAGACCTTTCCTGTCTTGCCTGCTGCTCCCCTCAGCAGTGTATTTCAGTCAATCTGCCTGTTCTTCTCCCCACTCTGTCTCTGGGGAATCCTCTCACCCCCCACACCTCTGGCCTATACCCCAGTTCTTGTATGAATAAATAAATCTTTTTTTAAAAAAAATTGATTTAGCATACCATAGGACGGGATGGCTTCAATGCCTTTCTGCTTCCTTTTTCTCTTACATCTGCTACCCTAAAAAACTGTTTTCATATCTCTTTTCCATAATAAACTACTATTACCACCAACCCCTACTAACACAGGTGTGCATACATACTCACACACACTCACTTCTTCCACTTTCATTTATTTTCTCATCAAACTAGAGTTTTCTATTCACACTGTTCTCATTCTTTGCTCCACTTCACCTATCAATCCACAACAATATTTTCCAACTCATTACCACCACCAGTTAAGGGAAATTGTTCTTATAAAAGTGATTAATGTTCTTCACCTTTCCATATCCAATGGCTATTTTTAATGCTTATATTAACTGACAGATGGCTATTTTGTTATTCCTTTTTTCCTAGCTTTATTAAGATATAATTGACATAAGTGTAGGATGTACAATGTGTTGATTTAAAACAAATTTTGCAAAAATGATTACTAGTGTTAATAACATAAGATCACATAATATTTTTTAATGGTGATAACATTTTAGATCTGCCCTCTTAGAAGTTTTCAATGTTATTAACTGTAATGTTATTACATCTCAATGTTATGAATAAATAACTGTATAAATAATAAATAACTGTAATTCTCAGGACTTATTTATCTTAACAGTGCGAAGTTTGTATTCTTTGATCAAAACTTCCCATTTCTCCCTCCCTCCAACCCTGGTAACCACCATTCCAGTATGTATCTATAAGGTAAGATTTTTTTAGGTTCCCCATATAAGTGATATCACTTGTCTTTTCTCTTATTTCATTGAGCACAAGGCACTCAAGATCCATTCATGTTTTTTACAAATGGGAGTATGTCCTTTTTCATTGCTGAATGATATTTGTGTGTGTATACTCATATGTACCACATCTTTATCATTTATCTGTTAATGGAAACTTAGGAAGTTTTCTATATCTTAGCTATTGTGAACAATGCCATCAAACATACTATGTGCCCGTCACTATTCCAAGAGTTGCGAGCATTAACTCATATAATCCTCATAGCAATCTTCCTTTGGTTATTATACTATTATTATTCTCATTTTATAAATAAAGATAATAAAAGGTTGAGTAATTTATAAGATTACAACAGCAACTAAGGAACAGAGAAAGTTTCTGACATAGTCTGGTTCCAAGCCATGCTCTTTAACTACTAGACTATAATTTTTTTACCTAAAATCATCTTCTCCTTACTCTTAATTTGAGAAGCTAAGGAAGCACTTGTCATATTTTAGAATGAGTATTATTTTTATTTATTCAGAAAAGCTGACCTTGATAATGATGTCTAAAGCAGATTCTGCCCACTGATCCTCAATCTTAGTTTCCTAGGTCAAATAATTTTACCAATCACTTTTGTCAAATACCACAAATTGTTTTACTCAATATTTGTTCTAATCTCCCTTCTGATGTGCCTTCTTCTACTATAAAATTGGGGGAACTAAATTCTATTTTACTAAGGTTTGCTTGTTGCTGGTTTTTCCATGCAATTGAGTTTTCATCAACCAGAAGCTCTCACAGGAGAAATTAATGGGAAATAAGCTTCATGGGGAAAGACCTAGGATATAAAGAACTATGTTTCTCAAAGAGACGATGGTAGCAAAGACACAGATCTAGGGCCATGTGGCAGAAGATTCCGAATACTTTGGTTCCTGATTATTTCAGAAGCAGTTCCAGTTGCTTCTGGAACTGTCAACAGTGAGAAATTTACATGATAGTGAAGTTTGTTGATTGTGTTGAAGGCTGCAGCTTCTATGTCAGTTCAATTCTGCAGTGTGACTTTAATGTGAAAATTCAATCTTGAGGATGTTTCATTAGTCCACTCACTGATTTTGTGAAATATTTATGTCCACACTAAATATCATTGTGCGTAAAGCAATTTCAAGTAGACTCTGTTCTCTGCCAGTAAGAACCCTGATCAGTACATCTAATAATTTTCATGTCCCTCTTATCTACCACATCATAAGAAGTTAATCTTTGGTTGTTGATTGATGAATTCCCAATATTAGCTTAGCTTTTAGTAAATGTTAATATAAGATTATTGAATTTCATGATATTAGGCTTTAAAAATGCTTAGTTTCTCCTGTGATGATAGAAACTACTTTGAAATGCCCTCTAAAGAACTTCCTGCCAGTGCAGCTTGCTCTTTCTCTATGTGGTGTGTTATATTCTGTTTCTGTCTGGTGAAAGTATATATCTAAGGGAACAAGATTAGCTACGCCTGGCTCCTAAAATTTTCTTTCTCATGCTTCTGATTATCTTTGGTATTCCTTGTCCTTTACTTTTCTACCGGACAGATTCCTGCTGCTTTTTATTTTAAGGATCTACTAAATAATTTTCTTGCAGCAACCTTTCCTATGTTATTTAAATATCCTTAAATGATTAATCACACCTTAACTTGTATTTCTCTAATATTTTGTGGACATTTTATTATAGTATTCCTCAAGTAACAGATTGCAATTATTTTGAGTTATTGTGTTATAGTTACTAAGTGAAACAGAATACATGGGTGAAGAATATTAAAACAAAGCTTGAGAAAATGTGTGGTATGTATGTTATTATTTATAATATCACATGCAAAAGCAGAGACAAAATATTGCTCAATTTAACTAATTTCTCTTCCCAGTTAGGTAAACTTTAAATTTATTTCATTTATCTTATTTTTCTGTACTTACTTGCTTTACATATGACTTGGCTTTTTCGAGTCCTGGAACGAAGGACTAGAAGCCATGTAGTAATTTGTATGGTTGACTTGCACAGTAGAAGGCACCCTCTGAGTAGTTTCTCAGAAAAGTAAAGAATAACTCAGTTTGGAAATAATTTATTCCTGCGTACAAACCTTACAATACTGTCCTCAAATGAGTAAACATAAATTAATCATTTTTATTTTTTTCATTCCAAATGAATTATACATACTTTTGAAAACCCTACTGTATTGCAAGTATCCCAAAATAACTATTCTTTGGGTCATTTGGAATAGTTCTCATAGTATTTAATATATTATGTGATCATATTCAAACAATATAAATGTTTATTATTCTAAATATTTAATTGAGATAATTTTCTTGTTTAGTGGATTTTGTTAGCATAAGTTAAGAGAACAGGTAATATTTTTGAATATTTTATTTGAAATATTTAGTGTTTGTAATACTGACACTGCATTACTCCGATTCTTATTTCATTGTTTGTTAACAAACTAAATTTTATATTAAATATAAAATAAAAACAAAAGAAGTAATATTTATAATATTAAACATAAGCCAGATGTGGAAGCATGCTTTTCAGGATTAAACATTTACTGAGTTGGCAGGAAAAGACTTTCTTTCTCATTCATGCAAGTAAGTTTTGTATGAATGGATTCTAATTTCTTCTTCCTTTACCCTTTTCACCATCTTCTGTTGCTTTGTTTACCTAATAGTGGTTTTTCCTTACCACTGCCTTCCACAGTTTTACACAGCTGCTTCCCAGATGAGCTAAATAGCTAATTTTCATCTTTAGACAAATTTAAACTATGGGCTAATCCTATGTGGCTTTCACAGAAACAGTGACTGAAAACTCTCTGACAGTTCTTGTTGCTACATACTTTTTTAAATGAGCATTTTTCTATGATAGAAAAATAGCAATCATTGCCTGGTGTTATATCCTATAAATCAAATACATTCATGAAAAGTAGTGGGAACAAGACCTAGATTTATGAAGAATATAAGGTCTATGTATTCAGAGTAAAGAAAATGGAACTTACCAGCAAATTAATTTCTTACTTTGTTTTTATCTATTCAAGTTGATTAATAAGTTACCACAGACTATTTCAAACAAATGCTTTTACATTGGTTTCACTTCAACATGACTTAAACTTGAAGAACCAGAGGAATGATTCCTGTTTAATGGACTCATTTCAAATAGTCACACATGAAATGAAGAGATTCAAAGAGATTTCCCAACATTTTAATTAGCATAAAACCATTTTATTTTTAAAAAAAATTTAATGAATTTTATAATTGGTTTTAATTTTTTTTAATGGGGTAACTTTGGTTTACAACACTGTATGTGATCCAGAGGCATGGGATCACACCTCCTCACATTCATGTCACCTCACTACCTCTCTCTCCCTCTCTCCATCTCTCCTCCACTCTCTTCCTCCCTCCCTTCCTTTCCCCGCCTTGTCTTTCTCCTTTTTTAAATGTTCCTTTCCCATGTTTATTTTCTATACTTTCTTGACAGAGCATCATATTCAAAGAACTTGGCCACTCAGCAATAAGAAATAAAATCTCAAAGGTTTTGACATTACAGACTTCCACTCAGATAGATGATAAAGAATAGAGATTATGGGAACTAATAAGGTATGTTGGCAACACCAATGACTTGCCTTTTCATGTTAGACGTGTTTATTGCTTTCTTTATTTGAAGGTGGAAGAGGGAAATGAGAGGCTGAATTCTGGGTTATGACTAAAGAAGCTAAACTACTTAAGAAAATGCCATTATTCCATTTCATTAAATTTTGGCACAGAGGTACATGCAAATATTACCAGATTGCAAGGTGTGTGCATGAATCAGAATTACACAGCTTGAGGGCTTATCTGCTTTACACTCACTTTAAAAAAATGATTATGTAAAAATCAAGTCTAAATCAAATATAAATATTGATAAAAGTAAATATGCTGAGTGTTAAATGAATAGAACATTTAGTATGGGATTTTTAGATCAGCCTCACCAAGAAGTCAACTTCCCTTCTGTTGTACCTTTATAAAGTTATGGGTGATTGAACATAAGTGACTCAGAACATTAATGTGTTAACAAGTCTTTACTATGTGTGTGTGTGTAAGAGTTTGTATGCATACATTATGCTGCTGTTTCCATAGTTAAATAACATTTAATTTTACTAATGTGGGGAAGCAAGGCATCAAAGAAAGTAGGGGAAGGGAAAGCACAAAATAACACACAGATTGTTCTCTTTACTACAAAATCTTTAGGAATAATTTGAATTTTTGAATTGTTACTTTTGAAATTCTTTTATATTTCAAATACTCTGCAATATTTGAAAATGAAATCACATGTTGTTTGAAGGAATTGGCCTCATATTGTTTCATTCAGTTTCATAAAGTGTAGAAATGGGGTAAATTTAAATTTACAAATAAATTACCAATTGAAATTCTAAAGTTTAAGCATAAGCTCATGTGACTAACTTACTGCTCAGCACATTCTTTTTATGTAACAATCTAGAATCAATTGAAAATTTGATACTATAAGAAAAAAGAAATTTCATACTAGAACTAGCAAGGGACTCTGCACATATCACATGATATCCTCTCAAGTATTTATGAGACAAATGAAAGCAATATTACACTAAAATTTTAATTCTTCTCTAATTTCTACTTCATATAGTGAGATAGAATTTGATCTGAAGAATGCTTATGAGAAGTTGTTAATATCATCTGACAGTTTTAAATTTAGTGAAAACTCTGTTCTGCCACCAAAATAAATTTTGTGGATCAATGGCAAACATACTGACTTAAAATGCAATGTAATGAAGTAATATAAATATATTGATCTTTTGACAGAATTGTATTTTTTTTAAATAATAAATTTTATTTTTATATTCCCCCATACAATTGCAAACGCCCCATTCTGACCCCAATCCCTCCCCTCCCGCCCCCCACCCCCCAAAAAGTGTCTCTGGTTCATAGTTTTTTGTTGATTTTGATTTTCACTTTCTTATGGTTATTCATTTTCCTGGTCTCTTATTTACGTTTTCTAGATTCCTGCTATGAGTGAGACCATCAGTATTTTTCTTTTTCTTTTTGGCTTATTTCGCTGAGCATGATCCCTTCCAGAGCCATCCATGTTGCTGCAAATTGCATGTGTTTATCTTTTTTGAATGCTGAGTAATATTCCATGGTATATATGTACCACATCTTCTTGATCCAGTCATCTATTTTTGGGCATTTGGGCTGTTTCCAAAGCTTAGCTATTGTAAATAGTGCTGCTATAAACATAGGGGTGCAGGTGTTCTTTGGAATTGATGTTTCTGTGTCCTTTGGGTAAATACCTAGGAGTGGAATTGCTGGATCATATGGAAGCTCTATGTTTAGTAGGTCCAGAAATCTCCACACAGCTCTCCATAGTGGTTGGACCAGTTTGCACTCCCACCAACAGTGCAGAAGAGTTCCTTTTTCTCCACAACCTCGCCAACATTTGCTGTTGCTAGTTTTTTTAATATGTGCCATTCTCACTGGGGTAAGATGGTATCTCATGGTAGTTTTGATTTGCATTTCCCTGATGACAATTGATGTTGAACATTTTTTCATATGTCTGTTGGCCATTTGCATTTCCTCTTCAGAGAAGTTTCTTTTTAGCTCTTCTGCCCATTTTTTGACTGGATTATTTTCTTTGTTGTTGCTGAGTCTCCTCAGCTCTTTGCAGATTTTTGTGATCAGTCCTTTATCATTAGTGTTGTGTGCAAAAATGTTCTCCCAGTTGGTGGGGTTTCTCTTTGTTTTTGTTATTGTCTCTTTTGCTGTGCAGAAGCTCTTTAATTTGATGTAGTCCCAGCTGTTTATCTTTGCCTTCACTATCACTGCTTTAGGTGATGTGTCTGTAAAGATGTCTTTGATATGTAAATCACGCAGTGTTTCGCCTATATTTCCTTCTATGTATTTTATGGTTTCAGGTCTTATGTCTAGTTCTTTAATCCATTTTGAGTTGATTTTTGTGTATGGTGTGAGGTAATGGTCAAGCTTCATTCTTTTGTATGTAGCAACCCAGTTTTCCCAGCACCATTTATTGAACAAACTTTCTTTGCTCCATTGCATAGTCTTTGCTCCTTTGTCAAAGATTAGTTGACCATAAATCTGTGGGTTTATTTCTGGATTTTCTATTCGATTCCATTGGTCTGTATGTCTGTTCTTGTTCCAATACCATGCAGTTTTGATGATTATGGCTTTGTAGTATAGTTTGAAGTCTGGGAGTGTGATGCCTCCATTTCCTTCTTTTTTTTTCAGGAGAGCTTTGGCTATTTGGGGTTTTTTGTGATTCCATATGAATTTCATCAATAATTGTTCTATTTCTTTGAAGAATGACATTGAAATTTTTATTGGAATAGCATTGAATCTGTATATTGCTTTTGGTAGGATGGCCATTTTAATAATGTTTATTCTTCCAATCCATGAGCAGGGGATGTCTTTCCATTTCTTTGTGTCTTCTTCTATTTCTTTTAACAGTGTTTTATAGTTTTTTTTTGTATAGGTCCTTTACCTCTTTTGTTAGATTTATTCCCAAATATTTGATTTTTTTTTTGTTTTGATACTAAAAGGGATGTTTTTTTTTTATTTCTTCTTCTTCAGATTTATTGTTTGTGTATAGGAAGGCTACTGACTTTTGCGTGTTGATTTTGTATCCTGCCACTTTACTGAATTGATTGATGAGTTGAATTAGTTTTTCTGTGGAGTTTTTAGGGTTCTCTATGTATATTATCATATCATCTGCAAATAGTGATAGTTTGACTTCTTCTTTTCCTATTTGGATTCCTTGGATGTCTTTCTCTTGTCTTATTGCTCTGGCTAGGACTTCCAGTATTATATTGAAAAGCAGTGGTGAGAGTGGACATCCTTGTCTTGTTCCAGATCTTAATGGAATTGCTTTCAGCTTTTCACCATTGAGAATGATACTGGCTGTTGGCTTGTCATAGATGGCCTTTATGATGTTGAGGTATGTTCCTTGTATCCCAAGAATTTCAAGGGCTTTTATCATGAATGGGTGTTGCACTTTGTCGAAAGCTTTCTCAGCATCTATTGATATTATCATATGGTTTTTATATTTCTTTTTGTTGATGTGTTGGATAACGTTGATTGATTTTTGGATGTTAAACCATCCTTGTTTGACAGAAATGTTGTATCATCAATAGCCAGTACAGTTTCAAAATTTTGAGCCAGATAGCTAGGGTTATTAATAAATATCAAGTATAAAAAAAAGTAATATATAAATTTTATTTCAACAGTCTTCTACAATGTTCAGTGTCTTATTTTGTAAAAGTTAAACATTTTAAGTAAATGGTATATTTCTAAGATCTTCCAAAATTGGGTTAATGTTTTTCTTCATGAAAACAACTCATTTCACTCTACTTAGTCATATAATAGATTTTTACTGTCACTGCCTGGGCCAGGCTATATCTTAGGTAAGCACCAAGCAGTGAATATGCTATACACACATACAAATTCCATCACATTTCCATAGGGGGAGATTCCATAGGAGAGATAACTAATTTCAGGATGGCAACCTGATCATATTGTGGCATATATTCCTAAGGGCAGGGTCTAAGTATTGAATGGCTAGCACAGAGCTTCTTGGAGCCACCTCCTTTCCGTTTAGGCAATGCTTCCAGAATACAGCTGGTTAATGACATAGGGCTTTAGGCCTATAAGAAGAAGTTGTAGTCAACTCTACTGTGCTAGCTTTTCCTCAGGCAGCCTGAAGTCTAGAGTTTACAGAGGG
This sequence comes from Talpa europaea, assembly GCF_964194135.1. Lineage (NCBI taxonomy): Eukaryota > Metazoa > Chordata > Mammalia > Eulipotyphla > Talpidae > Talpa > Talpa europaea. The sequence continues at coordinate 95,857,721 of NC_140071.1, forward strand.
AAGTAAAAGCATTCTTATAAATCTGGGATTCTTAGAGTATAGTCCCTGGACCAGCAACATCATTATTTCTTTGGAATACAAATTATTGGGCTTCACCTCAAGTCTACCAGATTAAAAATTCTGGGAACTCAGTCCAGAAATCTGGTTTTAACAAGTCCTCAGGTGACTCAGAAGTTTGAGAACCACAGATTAAACCAATTTTATCAGAAAACCCAGGTTTAGAATTAATTATTGGATTGTCATTAAGAAAACCTGCTACTTTGGTTTCCTGTAGCTCCTATTTTTTTCTGCTTCTACCTTCACTCTCTGTATAGCTTTCTCTCAATTCTGTAGATAGCATGGCCATGCAGAAATTTAATTCATATCACAACTTGCTGCTAAAACCTCTCTAGTGGTTTTCCAATTTACTTAGAGTAAAAATGACTTGTAATGCCTACATTTTATGCTGATCTATCGGGTCCTACATAATCTGTTTCTTGTTACCTCTCTGACTTCGTTACCTAACCTGTTTCCCTGGGCCACCCTTGTGGTCATCCAGTCTCCCTGCAGCATCTCGCACAGAACACCTTAGTGCCTTATGTCCTCTGCCTACAAAGTTCTTTTGTCTGGCATCTCCATGGCTTGCTTCCTGCCTCTGAATTCCCTTCCCTGCTTTATTTTTCTTCATATCATGTATCGTACTCAAATATTTGGGTGCGCATATGTGTGTGGCTGTGTGTGTATACCTATATGTCAATGTGTTTGTGTATATGTGTACATACACTGAATATACATACATAAATACAGATAATTAAATATAAATATTATATATCATATATTTCTATTACATATAAATATTATGTCATATATAATATATAACATACATAAATATATAGCTAATATAAATATAAATATTGTGATATAATATAAATATAGATAATATGCATTATACATGTTTACACATGCACACACACATATAGATCTATTTGTTACTGTTTATTTTTTCGTCTCCTACTATTGGGCAATAAACTCCATGATACAATGCTTCCCTTATTCTGGGAGCTCTTATATTCTTAGAGACTAAAACCAGGTACACTGAAGGCATTCAAAAACTATCAGTTAAATGAACCCTCAATGAATTTTTCATGATAGCTTTTCACCAGTTATAGCCCTGAGAACAGAAGAAATACAACTGGTTGGCAGTCCAAACCTCTAAGTCCATGGTTATTCTTTGACTGAAGAATATACAGTACATGTGATAACATCATGTTGTAATAGATGGATGTAAGGAAAAGAAGTAGACTTGATACCATGATATGCAATAATATTGGCAAACTTAGTTTAAGGGATTAAAGAGTTTTGAAAAAGGATGTCACATAAGTTATATCATCAAGGAAAGGTGGTTTGGGTGGTGATCATGGGTATAGGTACTTCTGGTAGAGAGTCATGAGAGAGGATGATGTATCTAAGAAAGAGTGATTAATTCGTTATCATTAAGCATGAGAAGAGATTGGTAGATGCACAAAATGAGACAGGAAATGTTCCTGGGAATTTTTCAGTTAATACTGGAATGATGGTTTTGGTTGTCTTGAATTTAAAAAAAAAGGTCTATCCTTACATGTTTCAGTAGAATTCTATGTTACTAAATACTAATGTTAATTCCAGAAGTTTGAGATGATTTTTCCAACATGAATAGAATTTCTGGCGCAAACAGGAATGTGGGTGGGGAGAGCACAGTAAATGAATGTTAAGCTGAATTGTATATAGAATGGCTTCAGAATTTTCTCACACATAGTACTGAAGATAGATTTGTATTTAATCCATATAGTTTTATTCTCCACTCTGTGCATGCATAGACAAAATAAATTTCTTAGATGATATGTAATTATAGTCATTAAACAGAAAAAATGAACTAGTTTATCTTTACCATCTGAGTTAGGTTGGTATAGTTTTAAAAATAAAGTAAAGCAAGATAAAGAGACTTACATCTTATGTACAAATAGACAAATATACAGAGCATGCTAGTATTAAAAGAACCTGGAGTAGAAATTAAGAGAATTATCTAGTCCTACTTCTGTTAACATCTACCCTGTTGTCATTAAGCAAGTCATTAATCTTTTCATTTGTGAATGCCTAATGACACTAAATGTCATTAGTTTTGTACATTTGCTATCATCAAAAGATTTCTAGTGTTTCTCAAGTTATAAATATTGGACTTTTGAACACAATCTAGCTGGAATATATTTACTTATATATATTCCCAAAATCAGAATATTGCTTCCTAATTCAGAGAATATGATGTCTTTCCTGAAACACCATGTTACTTTACTTTTTTAAGTTAGTGGTGGCAACAGATATGGAACCTTCAGGAAGATGATTGTGGTGCATCTCTGTTTATTTTATAACCCAAATGAGATGACTGTCATATAGCTGAGACAGGAAAGTTGTAGGGAGGAGTTTATATTTATGTGAAATCCTCAGGTTTGTTCTTGCTACAAAAATGAACATTAATCTTTCAATGGAAATAACAGCTTTGATTTCTGTGATACAACCTGGAAAACTGACATCACTAGTAATGAAACAACTTGATTTTAGGTGCCTTCTGACATTATGCAAACATAGTTACTCATCAATAGAGTAATTTGCCGGAAATATTTACACTGAATACAATTAAGCCTGGAGACTTATCTTCCAGTTAAAGAAAATACAGAAAACACAGATCTTCTACTTAAAGGAAAATGGAGGTAAGAGAAACAAGTCAAATTATACCACAAAAAAACAGTCAAACAAGTCGAGAATGGGAGACAATGTAAAAGGCAGGAGCTCTTATCTCTTTATAAAGTCAATGACATGACCAAGGGATAGTGGGATCCTTTTGGGGGGTTGGGAGAAAGCAATGTTCTTAAGAGAAAGACAGTCAAAAAATTAAGCAATATAATTTTTCTACTTTGATTGGATGATGGTTCACAAAAGTAACTAGAAACACATTTTGGGGACAACTAAACAAAATTTGACTATGAATTGGATATTATATGATAAGTGGAAGTAAGTATTAATTTCTTGTATAAGATGATAGTGATGTTATATAGGAGCTTGTTCTTATTCTTAGGAGATACAGTCAGGGGTGAAATCTGCAAGCTACTTTAAAATGACACACACACACAGGGCCTCCTTAGGGGCATAGGGGTTAAAGTCTCAGTGCTATAGAGCAATTAGTAACCACTGGAGCATGAGTTTGATCCCCATCCAGGGAACTGACCCACTGGCACAGCAGACCTCTCCAGTCTTGCCCTCTGCTCCCCTCAGCAGTGTATTTCAGTAGATCCACCTGTTTTGCTCCTGACTCTGTCTCTGATGAATCCTCTCACCACTGCCACACCTCTGGCCTAGAACCCAGTTTTTGTATGCATGAATAAATAAAAAATAAATCTTCATTAAAAAATGGTAATCACACAAAAGAGAGAGTTAAAGCAAATTTAGAAAAATGTCAACAACTGTTTAGTCCAGATTGTGGTTTTATTACTATTTATTATAGCTTTTTGAACTTTTCTAAAATTTTTTATATAAAACAATTGAAAAGTTGCACAATCCGAATGTACTCAATGACAGTGGACAGTACATTAAAAATGGTTAAAATTATAAATTTTATGTTGTGTAAACATCACCAAAAATTTTAAAATGTTGGAAAAAGTCTTGTGTAAAGAGTAATCCAATCTTAACCACAGTAAGTGTTGTCAATAAACTAGAGGTCGTTTTAGATCTCTAATTATTCACTTATGGTTTACCCAGAGACATAATCTTCAGGGAATCACATTCTAGGCAATTAAAGAGATTACCAGATGATCTGGGATTCTGTTTTTTCTTTTTAAAGTAATGAGCCAAACAGGGCCTGGATAAAGTTATACCATTGAATAATGCAGACAAATATTTCAGTAGGAGTTTGGTAGGAAAAGTTAGTCAAGTATATTTGGATTTTATAGACAGACAAGAGGAGGTTTATCTGAATATAGCTTTTAAAACCTCTCTTCCCTATCCATGAGAGATAGTACTTAATGTTTAGCTTAGAGAAAAAAGAAACTAAACAGAATTAAGTGTTGGAAAATACCAATTATTTGTAAAAGAATTCCAAGTAAATATTATAAAAATTATGTGAACCACAATTCAGAGGATATGAATAGATTCTAAAAGTATCCTGGGACATAACTGAGGTTCAACAAGTCAGGACCATTTTTCCCCATAGACTTTTGGGCTGAAGCCACAATTAAAGGCCTCTTTTAGTTCTGCCCAGAGCTCTTCCACACACAAAGCTGTGGGACACTGTAATTCCTACTCACAGTGACTGAAAATAAAAGCCTGGTTAAGTACAAAGGGCTGCTTTCTGCCAAACTCAATGAAAGAAGGAAGTGGCAAGGGTGGGTACAGGATGGCTGAAATTCCCCAGTCTTAACTGTGGATAGCAAGATTGCTTAAAGTTCTGAAAAACAAGCCCAAATTAGGTCTTGTCAAGTTAGACACAGTACTGCAGAGGAAATATATGATGTGACAATGACTAGGATATGGATATGAGACCAAAGGAGAAAATGATATCTTTTCATGTGAAATCCTAAAGTAGAATCATGTATTGATTAAAAAAAAAATCATGGCATTGTGTTCCACAGATCTTTATTTGAATTTGCATTTCCAGTTGTGAGTGTAAATGTGTCTGTCATTATGGATAAGTCAATTAGTGCCTCTATGGTGCATGTCCTTGATATTAGAATGTAAAGAAAATCCTTAATGCATAAGGCTATTGTAAAGATTAAGTGAAGTGATGTTTACAAATTAGTGAGCACAGTGGCTGTGCATGTTGAGTGTTCATTTACCTTTTATCATCATAATTATCTCAAACTTTGAGTTAGTCCATCTTTGTTAGCCACCATCACTTAGCACAACCTGATGAGCACAAGGCCAATTCATTTTGGTCCATCAAAGGAGCAAATGATTGGGTTAATGGAAAATGGGATATTTAAATTTTATGATGGTAATTTCCAGAAGTCACAGGCTCAAATGCCTAGAATAATCTCATAGTTAATACATACATGAGCAACTCAAGGGTGCTGCCCACATGTACGAGTGGTCAAGTCTGTGTTAGTCTGGTGAGAACATACCCATGTCAAGGAGCAAATGCCATTTAATTCTAGATTTAGGATGAAAGAAAGCAAGTTCAGTGTGGGGAGACCTTATAATTTTTAAGAGAATCTGCAATAAAAGGAATTTGATGTGACATTTTCTGTTTCTAATACAGTGACATAGTTTTTAAATATAATACATAAGGTAAATAAAACAGGTCTGTAGTCTGCCTGACCTAAGCTACTAACTGGTAATCTCTGGTCTATGATTTCTTACATCAGGCCAATGTAAAAATCAGTATTGATCCCAAAGATCAAGATGGTATTGAACCTCTGGGTTTGGAAAAGTTAATCAGGAGGGAATGTGTACATACATACATGCATATGTGTGTATATACATATATACATACATGTATTATATATATAGAGAGAGAGTAGATGAGACATACATATGAATCATATATATAATTTTAAATATTTTCTAGTAGCCATGTTAAATAAAAGTAAAAAGAAATAAGAGAAAATCATTTAATAATATATCCCATTTAACCCAACATTTAACCCATTTAACATGCAATTAATATGAATTTATTAATAAGGTAATTTATATTTTTTATAATATTTTCAAAATAAGGCATGTGCTTTATACATAGAGAACATTTTAGTTTGGAGTTAGTCACACTTCTAGTACCCAACAGTCGTGTGGCTAGTGATTACTTGCACTGAAAGCTCAAGTCTAGAGTATGTCTCACAAACTTCAATAAATATATAGTTGTATTTGAAGGGTCAGTGAAAATGACAAATCTGATTCAATGGTTGGGATAGAGTTTGAGATACTTGATTTCTTTTTTAGAGTTGAAATCTTATTTTTTAAAAATTTCACTTCTTATAGGCTCTCTGGTGATGTCAGTACTGCTGTTTCAAGGACCATGCTTAGATTAGCAAGGAGCTAGATGGTTATGATAAATCTACTTCAATCAGCATCTTTTTTATCCCAAGTATCCCTTTTCTTTCAAATTCAGTCAATATTTGCTGAATGGATAGTTTAATGCTTGGTGAACCACATTTGGATTTGGAACATTAATCACTTTAAAAATAAGAAATGCTTTACATATCACTTGCAGAAGCACTATGTTCACTTACTATTTTTTAAAACCTGATAATCTCTCAATATATTACCTGATGCTTTCAAAAGAATGCATTTAATCTGAGGATAAAATCAATTTTGAAATTCTAACTCAGAGGTTTGGCATGCTAAATATTTTAATAAAGCAGACAACAGGATAGTGAAGGAAATTTAACAATAATACCTCTCAAAGCTCTAGTATTTAAGTGAATTCCATTGTCAGGCATTTGAATATTTCATGGACTCTTCAAGGATAAACACAAAGGAATTTTTTTTTTTCATTTCCTCCTGGCTCTCTTATTTGAGGACTGGATAGAGCTCTTTAGGAAGACATTGGGCCTTGTTCAACAATACATAAATATGGACATTTTAACAATTAATACAGTATGGAAAAACTAATCAAAACAAGTAACCAGTTTGGCAAAGTGACAGTGTACAAAATCAAAACACATAGACCAGCTGTCTTCCTATATACAAACAATGAAATAGAAGAGGAAGAAATCAAGAAAATGTTCCCCAAAATAAAATTAAATGACTCGGTATAAATCTAACAAAGGAGGTATAAGATTTATACAAAGAAAGCTACAATACAAGACATAGTTGAAAGAAACTGAAAAAGAAACAAATGGAAAACTATCCCCTACTCGTGGAATGGAAGAATTAACATTGTCAAAATGTCCATTATATTCAAGGTAATATACAGATTCGGTGCAATTAAAATAAAATTTTCAATCCCATTTTTCAAAGAAATGGAGCAAATCATAAAATACCCCAAATAGCAAAACCATCCAGACAAAAAAGAAAGAATGGATATATCACACTTGCAGACCTCACGTTCTATTATAAAGTTACAATAATTAAAAGAGCCTGGTTCTGCAACAGAAATAGTCACACAGACCAATGGGATAGAATTGAGTGTCGAGAAATAAACCCACATTTATATAGACAGTTAATCTATGAAAAAAGAACACTGGAACAAGGATAGACTCTTCATATGATGTTGGGAAAACTGTACAGCTGCATGCAAAAGAATGAAACTAGAACACAATCTGACACCACGCACTCAAATCAACTCAAAATGTATCAAAAACTTAGATGAAAAAACTGAAACCAAAAAATACAAAGAAGAAAACCTGGGGTCAAACACTTCATGACTGAAGAGGAAGCAGTGTGGGGAACAGAGATAAAAGAGATAAAAGAGTCCCAATGTTCCTTAGTCCCAGGGCTGTTGGTGCTATGTGAAAAAATTCTTAAATCCTGAAAAGTGTTTTGGAGGTAAGCAATAAATTATAATGCCTAAGAACATCTTGCTCATGACTGTTTACCTTGTGAACTTTAGTTAGCTGTTTACTCTGTTTTCTTCTATTTCAGATGGTAAGAAACATGTTAGTCACCTATTTCATGAAGTTTTAGAGGGGTAAATGAACTTGGTACACTATAACATGCTATTCATGTGTGAGTTATACACCAGCCTGTTGAGAAGAAAATACTAAAACTTAAATAACAGGGCTGAGGTGGAATCTGAACTGACAGCATGATTAGGTTCTCAGGCTCATTCTACTGCTGCATTTCATAATAGTTGCAGCTGTCTGTTGACATTTATATTCTCCACAGTAAAAATGCAAGACAGGATACTAGACACAGAGCTAATGTCTTTTTCTAAGTAGAATAAAACGGAATGTTAAAAGGTAAGTGAATAGAAAGAAAGCTTATGAAATCTTTAATTTTAATGTCTCTTTTTTTTTTTTTTTAAGTTCTGAATTAAACTAAGTCTGGAAATACATATATTCACGGTATTTTCCCCCTTAAAACAACTGGTTAAGTCATTTATTGGCATGAAATCTCTGGAGTGGAAAAATCTAAAGTCTGATTCTGATAGATGACCCAAATTAAAATCATGTGGTAAAAAACGTTTAGTGAGAACAAAATGGAGTAGAGTTCAATTTGTTTTAGAGGTCAGACATTATCTGGCACCAAGGAGGAGGGAAAAAGTGCAAAATATGAATCTCTCTAATGAGAATAATATAAACTATTATTAAGACATTAAAGATGTCAAACATAAATGAAAAATGGAAGAACAATACCATAAATATCAATAAAATTAAAAAATAAATAAGCCAATTAATTTCATAATGGTATAACTCAAAAGCAATTCCAATCAAAATTATAACTTTTGTGAACTTCACAAGTTGACTCTAAAATTCATATGGAAGAGTAAAGGGCTACCAAGGCCTTGATACTACTGAAGAAGAAAAAGGAAGTGAAGGAATTGCCATCCTTTATACAATAATTATTATAAAAATATAATAAATAGGATTTTATTATTTTAAGGGGAGACCAATAAAACAGGAAAGTGGGTCCAGAAACAAACTATCACATAAGTAACTTACAACACAAGGGGTATTGCAGAAGGAGGGAGGAAGTGTTACTAGGACTAGTAATTAATTATATGAAAAACTAAGAGCAAAATGTGGACCCTTACCCAAGCAACCTGTACAATATTAAATCTTGGTAGGTTAAAGATATAAAATAAAAATAAAAACTTCAATATTCTATAAGACATTATCTTTATAACATCCCAAAATGTAGGGGTTTGGTAAACAAAACACAAAAATTACAAACTGTGGAGAAAATGAGTAAAATGCCTTATCTGACATGCAAAATTTCTGACTTCTGACAATTATGACTAAGGAAGTGAATGAATTGCATCCTGGAATATGACCTTTTTCAATATAGATAAAAAATAAAGGATTAATTAAGTCAAAACATTAAAAGCAAATGAATTCTTGCAATCACTAAGAAACTCCTATAATTTATAAGAAAAGGAAGAATAACCAATAAAAAAAAGAGGAAAAGTCTTACTGCATAGAAAGGAAGTCTACACAACCAGTAAAAGTTGCCCAACTTGATGACTAATTATAGAAGTAAAAATTAAACCCACAGTGAGAGATCATTTGTAACTTATCACAGTAAAAATATGATAATTAATATCAGTGGTTAGTAAGGATAAGGTTAATCAGAGTGCTTAGATAGTAGATTGCATAACCACTTTTAAAACACTTTGGCCTTATGTTAGTGTATTCTTTTGTATTTTGGGCTTTACTTTTTTCCTTAAATTAAGGAAAATATTCAAATATTTATTTTGTCTTTCCGCATGAATTAAATTCTATCTCAGGGTAACCAAATATGCGACAAGGTAAAGTTTTTCTCCATGTAAGAACTTCAGTTTAAAAATACAGAATGAATGAGAGAATTAGAAAATCACCATTATAAACACAGTAAAAATATTCAGAGAACCTTTATTGTATGCTAAAACTAAAACTGCTGGGTGAAGCCTGATGGGGAATTTTTTTAAGAGCTTTTCAAATACCCTTTTTATTTTATTTTATATATTTTTCACATAATTTTTCATTTTTGTACAATGTATTACATTTTCATCTTGGTTATATTGATGGGGAAATTTTTAATGGAACTTACAGACTCACATCACCTGACCCACAGGGCTTTACATATTACAAATTCTCACCTGAAAAAAAAATGAAATTGAATTTCGTCAAGTCAGTTGACAGGAGATAGGCGGACAGAAATAGGGTATGATGAGAAACAATAGAATAATGCCTAGTCACATTTAGAATCTAAGACATTTCTTAGGACAAATGACCTGGTTTCCCCATTAAATAACATAAAAATATGAAAAGCAGCAGAGTTACTGTTATAAAATGAAATAGCACAAGAGACAGAATAACAAAACATATTATATTGTTTGGATTTTGGTTTGGGCAAGCCAACTATGAAAGGTAACTTTAAGACAAGGAAATATGAATAAGAACTAAGTGGGTATTAGATAATATTAGGAATTAATTTGTTAGATCAATAATGTCAGGATGTTTTCCTTTAAAATATTAACAAAGATCCATATTGAAGTATTTATTGATGAAATAACATATCTTACATCTTCTTTAATGTAATTAGCGTTGTTAAGGTAATAGAATCTAGTGTTATTGGTAAATTATTAATTATGGAGTAGTGATGAAGAAGAAGAGGTTTAGGACAACGTATGGAGTTTGTCTTAGGTTGCAAAGGTAGTGACATTTGCCAAGACAGGGAATATAGAAGCAAGAGGACACTTCAAGGATTAAAATAAGTTTAATTTTAAGCATGAATTTTAAGTGTTAATGGGACACCTAAGCATTTTTCTGTAGTAAGTAGTGGGATAACTGAGCTGCAATAAGAAAGAGAAATCTGTGTCAGATAGTAGTTATAAAAACAACTACTCTACTACAGAAAAGTGATCAGATCACATAGGATAATATGTAGGGTAAGAAAAAACTCCCCAGGGCCTCCCCGGTGGCGCAGCGGTTGAGCGCTGGGTTGCGAAGCTGCCAGCAGCCTCTGCGGTGCGGTTCGATCCCCGGCTGCTCCCCAGCCACTGGAGGAGGGTCCCACATGGCGCGCAGACCTCTCCTGCAGCCCGCTGCTCCCCTCAGCAGTGTATTTTGTCATTCTGCCTGCTCTGCCCCCTGCTCTGGCTCTGGTGAATTCTCTCATCCTCCCGCGCTTCTGACTGTACCCAGTGCATGTATAAACAAAACCAACAAATGAATAAATAAATAAATAAATAAAACATGCCTCTATTAAAAAAAAAATTAAAAAAAAAAAAAGAAAAAACTCCCCAAATGAACCCTGGTGACACCAATATGTATGAAGTAAACAAAGGGGGAATTCAATAAGGGATTTTGATAATAAAAGGTTAGGGTATTTAGTTTTAGAAGAAAGGATAAATGACATGATTAATCATCTCTAATGAAATAATACAGAGAAGTTAACTAAGATGAGAACTGAAAAATAATCCATAGGGTTTTCAAATTGGCAGTCACTCATGATTTTAGCAGGAGTTGTTTTATTTGAATAATGATGACAGAGAACTATCAGCAATGGGTTAGTGCCTACATGAAAAGTGAGAATAGGGACCCATTATTTATTTATTTATTTATTTATTTTTAAAGATTTATTTATTTATTTATACAAGCACTGGGTACAGTCAGAAGCACGGGAGGGTGAGAGAATTCACCAGAGCCAGAGAGGAGAGCAGAACAGGCAGACTGATGAAATACACTGCTGAGGGGAGCAGCGGGCGCCACAGGAGAGGTCTGCGCGCCATGTGGGACCTTCCCCCAGGGTCTGGGATAGAACCAGCACAGCAGAGCTTCTCAGCCCAGTGCTCAACCGCTGCACCACTGGGGAGGCCTTGGGACCCATTAATTTGAGGAGCTTAGCTGGAAACTGAAAAGGAGATAGGGTAATAGTTGGAATACAAAAAAAAAAAAAATTCCTTTCTTTAATATGCTAATGGTTTCAGGATGGTTAGAGGCAAAATGAAGAGCCATTTCAAAGGGTCAACTTGGGAATCTATTAAAAAAAGAGGGAACAACACATGAAGCAAAGCTCCAGTGGAAAGAGGGGTGGAAGGCATCAAAAACAAGTTGAATAAATTAGGTCTAAACAGTACAAGCAGTTCTTTTTTCTCCGAATCTGGAAAAATGTGTTGAGAGTAGATGCATATATTCACGAATAGTTCACTTAGCAAGAATGAACTATTCTTTTTTTTTCAAGAAAAAATAAAAATAGTTTTTAGAGGTAGATAGTGCAACCACCTGGGGTATGAAGTATTTTATATTAGAAATGTCACCAGAAAAGTCTCAGTCACTATCTGTTCCTGCCTAATTTTAAGGAGGCCTAGGCCTTGCTGAGTTGGGGGAATGTGTACAAGTGTGCAACAGATTGGCTCTTTGAGGTGGACTGGGGGTCAAGATGTCCTGGTGGTGTTCCAAGAGTCAGGAGCAGACATGCTCTGAATGCACGTGGCAGCTCACAGGCCAATGCCTGCCAGATGGAACTGTGACTGGAAATACTCAAAAGGGCACTCTGAGGAGGCACTGCCTAAAAGAGATGGAAATTTTGGTTAAAAGAGATATAGACATCAGTTGGTAGTTTTCATGTTCAGACACAACATTCTCTGTGAAATATAAATACTGCAAGGTGTCAGTTGAGAATAATGAGTGGTGAAGCTTTAGAATAGTTAGGGAGAGGCAGGTGAAGTTAAGAGTTGAGAAAAAGCACAAAAATGGGTGTTCAAGGTATACAAAATGGGTTATTAATAACAGTCATCTGTAATTCATTCAGCATTATTTAGGGATCCAGTGAAAGATACAGTCAAGATGTCCAGCTCAATCTACTTTTTTTGAGGTTTGCAAGGCAGAAACAGTCAAAGCACTGAAAGATAGACAATGGGGATTATTATAAAGGGAAGTTAAATGATATGTCATACATTTAGGATGAATAGAAAAGCGGTAAGTCCATGAAAGTTGTGATGGGTTAGGAAGTCTTTAGATAATAGGAATATAGATGAACGGATGATGGCAAGGATGTCAGAAGAGGGGAGTACTATTACAAAGTACAGTCAAAGAATTAACTGGAAAGAGCAGGGGAGAGTTAAAGCACAATGCTGCTGCTGCTTTTGTGTTCTATGGAAAGTGAGAGATATTAGAAGAAAAGAAATTAGCTCGAAAGCTATTCAAAATAGGTTTAGAAGGGTTTATCTATGAAAAGACTGACAGTTTAGAGTAGCTCCTCAGGAAGAGGATAAGGGCACCATAGAGAAGGATAGGAGTGACCATTAAAAAGAATGATGGGTAGGAAGGAATCCCAGAATAGGCTACTACTGAGAGTCGATGAGACTGAGCCAGTCATGAATGAAAAGTAAGAGGAGAATTTGTCAGATGTAATGCTCTTGAGGTTTCCTGCAGATTGTATCCCAAATATTATAAGAACCTTATGAAATTTTTAGGCTCTACTTATCATTTTAAAAGAATGTCACTGCGAATTTACTTTTCTTATCTCCAAAAAGTTCTCTTTCTCAGGCTGTTAAGAAAATCATCAATGTAAATTCCTTAATTAAAATTTTATTTGTTTATTATTCAAACCATTCTTACCACATTCTTACTACATATTCATTAGCATTCTAAGCACACAATAGAACATAACATTTCCATTTTAACCCTTGCCCCTGAGGGGCTTGCTTTCTTACTGACGGTGTGAGAAATGTGTTGATTTACCTCAGATCTGTGGCTTTTGGAAGAAGTCTTTTTTTACTACTAAAGTAAACTTCAAAATCTTCTGTCTTTAGTCTGTGGGCGTAGTCAATATATCCTGATATCTCTTGTCCATGAGAATTTCTGTCACGAATAAAGATCACAGACTAGTAGCATAAAAAAATAAAGGATGGAGTCAGTAAATGAGTAAAAGTCATTTGAGAAAATTGTATCTGATAACAAAAGTCATAATTACTATGTGTTCGACCATATTCTATCCTAGTGTTTTACATTTCCATCTTCACAATGATCCTATGAGGTAGGTACTATTTTTTTTCTCCTCATAAGTTTATAAAAATTTAACTGTAAGTAATGTGAATTTACACTAACATTATATAACAATATCAATAAGTAACTACAGAAGTCTTCCTAAGGGAAGACATGATTTTAAGTGTTTGTAATATATTAATTTACATGCACCCAATCCCATTGTCTAATTTTTGTCATACTCTTTTGAATAAGAAAACTGAGGAAGGGAGAGATTGAGGATCATACACAAATTCTTTTAGCTAGTAAATGGAAAAACTGAGATTATAATCTAGGGTCACGTGTTTCTTCTTCTAACCATTACAGGCACATGCCATTTTACCTCACTGCACTTTATTGCACTTCATAGATATAGATTTTTTTTTTTTTTTACAAATTGAAGGTTTGTGTCACCTGTGAGCCAAATATGTCTATGGGTACCATTTCCCAACAGCACCGTATTCAATGTCTGTGTCATATTTAATTAAAGTTATAAACTTTTCAGATAAATGTTAATAGGCTTAATAGAATACATTGTAATGCAAACATATCATTGTTGCACATTGACATGCACTGGGAAACCAAACATATTTGTATGATCTATTTTATAGTCGTATTTTCTTTATTGTAGTGGTATTGAACTGAACCTAAAGTAACTCTGAGGTGTTTCCGTACATTCTTTTTCTATTTGAACTTACATGTATTTTCTTTCTTTTTTTTTTAGATTTATTTATTTATACAAGCACTGGGCACAGTCAGAAGCGCGGGAGGGTGAGAGAAGTCACCAGAGATAGAGTGGGGAACAGATCAGGCAGACTAATGAAGCACACTGCTGAGGGGAGCAGCGGGCGTGGCAGGAGAGGTCTGCATGCTATGTGGGACCCTTGCTGGTGGCCGGGGATCCAATCAGTGCCGCAGAGCCTACCAGCCCAGCGCTCAACTGCTGCGCCACCAGGGGAGACCCTCATGTATTTTCTTGTAGAGATATAAATTGTGTGCCTTCTCATTATCAAAAGATTCAAAAACACTCCTTACAAATTAATTCCCCATTGCTCAAAATTATATATTTCAAGTCTTTCTCTATGCGTTATGGTCCAATAAAGACAAAGTAAGTTGGAAATAACGTAAGTAGAAAATGCTTGTAATACAACTAATCTACCAAACATCATAGCTTAACTTAGGTTATTGTATCTTAAACATCCTCAGTAATAAATTGCTTTACAAAAGATATAACAATTCTAACTTGAATGAACATTTGAGTACATAGCCTCAAAATATTTAAAGCAAAAATTGATAGATATGCAAAGATAAATAGACAAGTAGTCATCATTGTGGTAAATTACTGTCGTTAAATTGTAGGTAAAACAGAAAATAAACTCTTAAAAATTTTACAATATAGATAAGGAACTGAAAATACAAGCTTGAATACTAGTTCTTTACCTTAGGCAAGTACCTAAACACCTTTACTCTTCAATTTTCTTATGCAAGAAATGACTAGTGGTATGGAATATTACTCAGCAATCAAAAAAGATAAACACATGCCATTTGCAGCAATATGGATGGAGCTGGAAGGGATCATGTTCAGCGAAATAAGCCAGAAAGAAAAAGAAAAATACTGGATGGTCTCACTCATAGCAGGAATCTAGAAAACTTAAAGAAGGGACCAGGAAAAAGAATAACTATAAGAAAGAAAATATCAAAATCGACAAACAACTATGAACCAGAGACACTCTATGGGGGGGTGGGGGGCGGGGAAAGGAGGGCTTGGGGTCAAAATAAGGGGGTTGTAATTGTATGGGGAATATAAAAAATAAAATTTAAATAAAAATAAATAAATAAATATATTTTTTATTCTAAAAAAATGACTGGTGGTATAAAATTGTATGTATTTGTCCATAATTTTACATTATTATATGTATGTCCCCATGTCCTCTGTTTGTGGAAATCTAAGTAAATTTATTTCAAGTCTCAGTCTTGTGAGAATTCATTGTGTGCTCTGAGATTTTTGTGAATCCTGGGAGCTTCTGATGTTAGAGAAGTTGCAGTGAGGCCAGACTCTACATGGGTAGGTCCCTTCAGCTTCAATGTGTGCCACTGGGAAGACTGTTCGGTCTGATGCCTCTAGAGCCATAAGTCCTACACCCTCATGTGGGTACCTACAAAATCCAGCAATTTTCTACCAAACCCAAGTGTACAAAATACCCAAGAATTATTTGAGAATTAGATTTAAGCAAACACTTGTGATTAATTTGATATATTCATTTATAAAATGTATATTTCCCTGCAAAGTGAATATCAGTTAATCCAACTGTTAGTACTTTTAGTAATAAGATTTTAAGAAGTTACTATGTTCTGAGAAAGACAGTAGGAGCTTTAGATTATCTTCTTCAAAAATATATATAAAGGCTACATAACATTTTTATCTTTGTTTTATAAAGAGATGAAGGCTTTGAGAGTTTGAGTAACCTACGCACGGTCATGCAGGTAGAGAGTGTGGCACACACACTCATATAGAGGGAGGGTACCCAAAAAAACCTGCACTCCTAGCCACTCCACAGTGGATAGACAGAGCTAAAGCTAAATGCTGGCCCCACCACCTACTTAATTTGTGATACTGTAAGTTAGTTATCCTTGTTAAAACTCAATTTATTTTATTTTAACATGGGCATAATTCCTACCTCTCAGTGTTACTGTACAAATTAAAAGACTATTTTTGTTAAACACTTAACGAAGTCTGGTGCATGGTAAACACTCAGTCAGTAAACGGTATCTATTACTTCAAATATTTTTACTATTATTGTTGTTATTATATTTAAACTTTTTAAAGAGTTTTATAAGTTGGTTAGGGATAAGAAAATGGAATATAATAACAGAATTCCATTGCCTAGCTGAGTATAATTATGTTTAGATTTCAGTATATGGTTAACTCCCTTATTAAGTTTACGTGGTCTCAGGTAAAACTTTAGATGTATTTTCAGGTTAAAATTTAAATAATGTTTCCACATATTATACATGCATATAGTATGGATGCAGTGGACAAACTGTTATAATTCTGACATCCAGAATGGGCAGAATAGCTTAAGAAAGCCCTTTGAAGAATTAGGTTTCTTTCAGCCTGTGTTTGGCATATTGTAGTAATTCAAATCTAATTTAGATTGTTTCAATAATATTGGGAAATGTTATGAATTATTATTTTAAATTTCTTTAATAACATTTATTGTTCTTTAAAAAATATAACTGCTTTATTGAGGCATAGTTTATATAACATAAAATCTACTCTAATGTTTGCAGTGTACAATTCAATGATTTTGTAAACCTCCAGAGCTGTGCAACACAGTCCAGTTTTAGAATAATTTCATCACCTCAAAAGATCCCTAGTGCCCATTTGTGGTCATTTCTTTTCCTACCCCCAACCCAAGGCAACCACAAATCTATTTTCTGTCTCTACAGAGTTGCCCTTTCTGGATTTTTCATATAAATAGATTATTACAATATATGTTCTATTTTATTTTAATAACATTTTATCACAGTTAATTTCCCAAAAGGCACATGAAAACTACGCTTTATGATGATGTTATGTTTATAAGAGGAAAACTTCCAAAACGTTCATTGCCCTTAGATAAGACCCTTTCATCATCCTCTCTAGAAAAGTCAAGGTATAATCAACACAAGTAATTCAGTAAACTAAATGATATTCATTTGAAAGTATGAATATTGGTCTACATTTACTTGCAACCTAACAGACAATGTTAGTTTTTGCTTAATAAATAAAAACAACCCAAGAATAAACTATTGATAAATACAGAAATATGGCCATTCCTGCTTTTTAACAGGACTGAATACCAATGTGCATGCTGCATTTAAGATTTTATTGAGATGGTCTGTGACTTTAAGTATGAGCTATTGTTACACACTACAGAATGCTTAGTTAAGTCCTCATTACTTCTCATGTATTGGGAAAAGATGAATTAAAGTACAATTTAGACCATTAATATATCATTTAGATCTTTGGCTGCTTGTCTTTTCCCAGAAGTGGATTAAAATACAAATTCATAAACTTGTTATGAGTTGAGTACATGTGTTGTCTGATTTTTCTTGCCAAACGCTAATGAGGAGACAAACCTGATACAGTGAAATGGAACTTTTTCAACAGTGAAGCCAAAATCACTATTTGAAAAAAGCACACTAAGCAGTATATCACTGAATTAATACCGGGCCAATCATTTCAGGGTATGAGAGCTGTCAACCAAGCGAAGTTGTGTTCTCACCCCTCTGAGACTGTCAGCATGCCCCCTGATGGAGATGGAGAAGGACATTTTATCTCCTAGAGTTTAAACATTCTGGAAGGCTTTCATGAATCATTAGTTTTATGGGATTTTCTTTGAGTTTCAGAAGAGAAATGATTTTGCAAATGGAGTCAAAGTTCTAAGAGATAATCATTTTCTAACATTTTGGAAGACCTGTTATAAATTTCTCTCAAATTATTTTCTGAAATGTTTTATGGTAATTATTTAAAATTCAACACTTTTTCATCCAATTGCAATTAGACACATCTCCATTTTATTAATGTAGTTCTATGTCTTTCCAGTTGGAGGCTGAGGCTTAATATGAGCATGCTTTTCCTTTCCACATGCTGTTGGCCAAAACAGATCACAGACTAACCCACATTCTACAGGGTGCAGAAGAAGTGACAAAGTATCCTGCAAAGAGCTTGGGTAAAGAACAAGGAGAAGAAACGCTGCCATTTTTGCAATCTATAGTTATTTATCATAGAGAACCTAGGAGCTTTGTGTGTATATGTTTTGTTCATTTTGTAACAGTCGGTGATTTGATTTCTGAGGGCAATAACTGCCTTTATTATTTTTTCCTTTTAGTTTATAAAATGTATCTTCTTCTCCTTCTTCTGATTGGCATAACCAGTGAGGTTCAGAATAATTGAGGAACATGTGGTCTCACTGTTAGTATCCAAAATGTTTTGCACTGCAGGGTTTGCAAAACCTTATCATTCTATCTATCTTCTAGTAAGTATGCTTCTTAAAGCAGTGAATAGTCTCACCACCAACAAGTAGCAGCCTCTGTATTTACTTTGATTTTCTTTTACTGCCCAAATCTAACCAATGTAGTTCCCTTAAGGCACAGAACAGGTTTCCTATTGATTAGGGCAGATGGGTAAAGGAGGCGTCCTGCAGCCCTCAGTGGCTTTTTTCAGGCTTTTTGATCTTTCCACACCATTTGTAGTGAGGCAACCAGGTGCAGGGCAGGCAGAGAGGCCTGGGGACCAGGAGGCTGGCAGGCCTCCCAGCCCCCGGGCAATTTTCACTCTTTCTGGGCTCTCTGGCGTTCTCTTATGCTCTCTTATGATCTCTTCATTGGTCTCTACTACATTCTGCTGTAGGGGCCTCTACCACCTCCTGTACTCTGCTGCTGCCTTATATGTTCAGTCTCTTGGCTAAGGTGTGCCCACCTATGCATGCCCACACCATACTCCAGCTGCCGCCATCAGGCATGATTATAAGCCCACAGGTGTCAATCATAGATGCTAATGGCAGGAGGGCAGAAAAAACCTGACACCTTCCATTTATCCAACACCAATCATCAAATTCTGCAGATTTTACCTTCCTGAGATATCTTAAGTCATGCATTTGTTTGCTATGATCATTGTCATACATCTTACTTCCTTACAAACATAACTACTTTCCCTGACATTATTCATCCTTCACTCCAACCATCTTCAAATTTGCCCCAGAATTGCCTCTTTAAGAGAGAAATGTTGGGCCTCCCTGGTGGAACAAGAGGTTAAGCACCATGCTGTGAAGCAATCAGCAGCTTCTGCAGCACAGACTTTGATCCCCAGCTGGCCAGGGAGCAACCCTCATGGTGCAGCAGACCTCTCCTGACTCTCCCATGTCTTTCAGTCAGTCTGCCTGTTCTGTTCCCCACTGTTTCTCTGGTGAATCCTCTCACACCCTGCATCTCTGGCCTATACCCAATTTCTTGTATGCATAAAAATAAATATTTAAAAGGGAAATCTTAGTATATTTCTCCTTGATTTATAAGCTACTTTGAGTTCTGAAGCACAATCTCTTTAGGGTTGTATATCATCCTTGATCTGATGCCAAACTATACTTCCAGGCCCAGTCTTACCTTCCTTTCAATGTAACACACTTTGGGTGAAATATTTATGTTCTATTTTAAATTTGCTCTTGTTTTGCAACCATCCCAGGCTGGGTATGTTCACCATTGGTTCTAGCAATTTGAAGAATTTTGGAACCCTTGGTATCATTTTCACAGGTTGCAATGGTAAGCAGGGGAACAAGCCAGCAGGGAGAAAGCAACTAGAGCCACCTACAAAGCTTGATGAGCTCTTTCCTCTGGGCTTTCTCTGGTATTCTTTTTTCCTCTCATAGACATTGCCTGCCATCTCTGAGTAACACCGCCCTTATATCCCTGACCTCTAGGCTCAGGTAAGCACACTCGCATATGCGCACACCCCCACGCTCAGGTGTCCATAGTCAGGCACATGTGCCCCTGCACCTATGCACCCTCTATGTTAACAAAATCAAGGCTGCAGGTGATAGCCACAGAGGTGAATTGCATAAAAGCCTGACCAACTTAATTTACCCTACAGCTATTTTTTTAAAAGATTTATTTATTTATTTATTTCTACAAGAAACAGGGTACAGGCCAGATGTGCAGGAGGGTGAGAGAATTCACCAGACAGAGCGGGGAACAGAACAGGCAGACTGACGAAGTACACTGCTGAGGGGAGCAGTGGGTGTGACAGGAGAGGTCTGCAGCACCATGTGGGACCCTCACCAGCTGGCCCGGATTGAACCTGTGCTGCAGAGACTGAGGACAGCTTCACAACATGGCGCTCAACCGCATGCACCACTGGAGGAGGCCCCAGCTATGTATTTATATTTAACAATGCATTCATGCTTTTTACTCCTCAAATACTACCCTAAAGCTAATCAACAAATACAGCTGTACCTTTTTCACCCACCTTAATTATCTATCCCTCAGACGTACTTCACTTAGCTCTTTCAGCTGTGTGTACATAAAATGCCAATACTAGCATTTCTTTTTCTTTTTTTTTTTTCCAATTCCTACTATGAAGATACTGATTTATCACAATTTTCTGTCTCCTTTTTCTTCCTAAAACACTCCTAAACTTTACCTACTTATATTCCTCAATTGAGCAACATACACATTCACATTTTAGGTGAAGTGACTCTGCAGTGTTTAAAATTTTAGTCTCATTTAAACATTACCCACATCTGAGCCATAGAATCAATGAGGTCAAAGTGTCTAAGTACAACTATGACATTTCCTTTCTCCAACATTTATTTTCTCAGATGTTAATTGCCTTGACTCTCCTACCCACCCTTAGTTTTTATATGTCTATCCCTAACTCACTTCAAAATTTCCAGCATAACTGTCACTATAGTCTCATGCATATATTGTGCATTTGTAATCTCCCCCCATTTTTTTCTTGAAGATATGCTTTCAGCAATTCACTATATTCTTTTTACCTATTTCTGATTCTCTCTAAGCCAACAGAATTAACTAGTACATCTGTGAATTCACCAGATCATCATTCTGGAATTTCTTCTATGTCTCACCTGAACTCCCATAACAACTTTTGAAAACATTTGCACTTTTGTAACTTACTGTGTTATTTTGTTTATCTTTCAGGTCCTTGCAAGTTGCAGACCTTATCTTCATCTAACTTTATATTCATAATATCTCTCTTGGTTCTTGGTTTAAGGTAGCTGTGTAACCCACATGGTTTTAGAATCAAGGTGATTAGACAAAGTCCAATAAAGATAATCAGTTATGGTGTGATTTAATCATGCTTTCCAGAAAGCATGCAATAGAATAATAGAAGTGCTAAAAGCTAACTTTACCTGTTGTATCTATTTATTCACCCACTAATTTATTTATTGTAGTAACATTAGTTTATGACATTGTATATGATTCAAAGGTATAGGTTTATACCTCTTCAAATGAATAGTACAATTTAACACACCCATTACCAAGGCATCCATAGTCCCCCCATGTTTGTTGGGTCTCCTCCCCACTTTGTTGGACACCTGCCCCCTTCTTCTCCAGTAATAACAATTTTACAGTCAGGTTTCTAGGTTTATTTTTTTTTCCTGTTTTGGTTTTGTCTGACCTTAGTTTGTTTCTCTATATTCCACATATGAGTAAAACTATCATCTTTCTCCTTTGGACTTATTTGGTTTAGATGATCAGCTCTAGTTCTACCCATGTTCTTGCAAATGGCAAGAGTTCATCTTTTTGTGTAGCTGTGTAGTATTCCATTGTGTATATAAACCATATCCTCCTTATCCACTTGTGTCATTGAGCACTTAGGTTGTTTACATAACTTGGCTATAAACAAAATAGGTCTGCAATGAACACAGGAGGGCATATATCCCCTTGAATTAGTGTTTTTGCATTCTCTGGGTATATAACTAAGAAGAGAATTTCTGGATTGTATGATAGATCTATTTTTAATGTTTTGAGAAGCCTCTATACTGTTCTCCATAAAGGATAGACAAGCCTGCATTCCCACCAACAGTGTGTGAGGGTTCTTTTTCTTCTACGTTCTCCCTAATACATGTTGTTTCTTTCTTTTTGATATGGACCATTCTCACAGTTGTGATGTGGTATTTCATTGTTGTTTTGATTTTCAATTCTTTGATAAATGATGCACATTTTTTGCTTACTATGTGCTTAGGTTTTCTGTCATTTAATCTTAACACATATTCTATAATGTAGTTACCATTATTGACCCTGTTATACAGATAAAATTCTAAAGCATGAGGAAGTACTAGAACCGAAGTTGATAGAGTTAGTGTGTCAATATTCCAAGAGAAAGCAATGCCAACACATATAGATTCAGACTGGCCAAATTTAACTGGGGTCAATGCCCTGACACAATGCCTGTACTCACATAGAAGAAACTTCCTTGGGTAGAGAGTACTGTGGAGAAGAATGAAAGATAATTTGAAGCAGTAAAACAAAGATACTAGAAATGTTGGTGATAATGCTGGGATTTGTACCAAAGCAGGTATTAATGAATGGTCTGTAGTGTCACCACGGGGATACTGCATACAGCTTTTGATAGTAGTATTGAAACTGATACCATGGCAGCCACTGACCTTTCTTTCAACCCTGCCACAAGTGGAAAAGTTTATGAGACCCTATAAAGGAGTGAGAGTTATATAGATTGCAAGCATCCTGGAGAAGAACCAAGATCTTTTGTTAAAGGGCACAGATAGCTTTAGGTAATCCCACAGAATGAGGTCCAAGGGGATAAATGTCTCCCTGTTGTAGATTCAGACTGGCCAAATTTAACTGAGGTCGATGCCCTTACACAATGTGTATACTCACATAGAAGAAACCTCTTTGGGTAGCGAGAATTATGGAGAAAAATGGAAAATAATTTGAAGCAGTTAAACAAAGATACTAGGAATGTTGGTGATAATGCCATAATTTGTACCAAAGAATCTGCTTACAAATGTTGTTACTACTGTGCTATGCTTGTTGGGTGGGAGGCTGGAAGCGAGGTTCTGTTTTCAGTTCAGATTCCAAAACCAATGTGATTTTTAAGAACAGAAGATTTTTAATATTGTCTTCACCATCAACTTTAATGGGACATCCATCTTGCACAGAAAATACAATTGCTTAAGAGAATAAGACATAATCTTGGAACCTTATAGAAAAATGACCACGACATTGCACAGGCATTCTCACTGACAGATATATAGACACTCATTTCAGACTATATTGGTTTGGATATCAAAGAAATCGGAAATAAAAGAGGTTGAAAGAATATGGTCATTATAATGAGATACACAACAGAGGATGTGACCAAGTCAGAATTTAATCTCATCCATCAGTAAGACTACTTTTGCCTAAAGACCATATCTTAATGCAGAGAATCTGTAAACTGATATCCAAACTAACAGCATTGTTTGTATACTTCATTGAATATGAATGTGTAGCAAATTAT
Source organism: Talpa europaea (assembly GCF_964194135.1). Lineage (NCBI taxonomy): Eukaryota > Metazoa > Chordata > Mammalia > Eulipotyphla > Talpidae > Talpa > Talpa europaea. Next base: position 95,881,352 of record NC_140071.1, read on the forward strand.
ATAGTTCTCATTATAGACTGGAATCTGTAAACCTGAAAAAGATTCTTTCATGTTCTCCATACAGTCCTGAGTTGACATTTATTTATATCTTTTGTATAGTCTTCTGAATAGAGCAAATCATACTATGCATGGAGGGCTCATTTAAAGATGCTTAATCAAAGAGTAGTGTGTAGTGGGTGCTGTCCTAGGTACTGAGACACACTGTTGACCAAAATAAGATCCTGACCTCAGGCAGTTCACAGTCTAGAGAAGAAGACAGGTAACTTCTCTATCTAAAATCTGGATTGCACTTTCCTTACGATATTTTATTCAAATTATAACATCTCATCTTTGAAACTCATCTTCTAGGAGACTTTTGTGGACCAATCTCTCCTCCTCTAAGCAGTGACCTCACAAAACTCATTTCTTAGCTCTTCCTTCAAATATTACACTCTACCTCTCTGTATCTTTTGACTGTTTTATTCTTCCCATTGGATTGTGAGCTGCGTGTGATCAGTTATACTGTCATTTATCTTGTTTCTCATGTCCAGCACAGAGAAGACATGCAATGTTTTTTGATTAACTTCAAAATGAATATGAATCATCCACATGATTTATGGTGAAAAGTTGTAACAGTCACAATTTAATTATAACCTCTATGTAATAGGGAATTTATTTGAATTTCAGCTATGTTAGGGATTTGTATTTCTGTTTTTAATCATACAAGACAAACATTAATGTGTTGTCCAAAGATTCATAGTGAAGTCGTGACAATGAATATACTCCTTGGAAGATGTTCTCCACCCTATGTATAAATTTGGAACACAGTGGGGTTATGAAAGTTACACTGCCATACATTTCTCTCCTATAAAATGCTGTGTTTTCTCTAAAGGAATAACTTGAATTCTTATAAGACATTCCCTGTTAAGTCACAGGGTGTATCCACTTGGTTTCACAGTGACTTATTTCTTTTAACCTACACTTAAAATATCAAAATACTTACTTTTGTTGATGGAATAAATTTCTAAAGCCCTGTACTCTAAGTAAGCTAATGATCAAAGGAAGTAAATTCTTTCCTGTGGAATTAAAATATGTAGGTTTAATAAAATGTGTAGGTTTAATAAAAAGATCTTTAAACAATTCAGCACATGTGAGTTTAAAAACACCTGTGGTTGTTTGGGATTGGGAGCAACACAACAGGTAAAGTTCAGTGTGCTTGAGAGGTAATCAGCAGATTATCTGCTTATTCAATATTAACTGGTCCAACCACTATGGAAAGCTGTGCGGAGGTTCCTCAGTCTACTAAAAATGGAGCTACCATATGACCCGGTAATTCCACTCCTAGGAATCTACTCAAAAGACACAAAAACAATGATTCAAAAGAACACCTGTCCCTATGTTTATTGCAGCACTATTTATATTAGGCAAAACCTGAAAACAACCAAAATGCCCCCAAATAGATAACTGTATCAAGAAGATGTGGTATATATACACAATAGATGTATATATATATACACAATAGAATACTATTCAGCAATCAAAAAAGATAAACTAATGCCATTTGCAGCAACATGGATGGAGCTAGAAGGAATTATGCTCAGTGAAATAAGCCAGAAGGAAAAAGAAAAAAAAAATATTGGATGGTTTCACTTATAGGTGGAATATCAGGAGACCAAATAAGACATCGGGGGAAAAATAACAATACAAAACACAGCACAACACAACAAAAACAGACAGACAATTATAGATCAGAGACATCCTGCAGGGGAGGAGGAGGAAGAGGGATCAGAGGAAGGAGGGAGGAACACAGGGGACTGTGGTGATGGTGCACGGGTGAATTAGTGAAGGAAATTCTATGGGGACTACACCTGAGGGAGAAAAAAAGCTAATATTGTTTAAAAATGCAAATCAACAGGCAACTATAAACCAGAGACATACTACAGTGGGGGAGAAGGGAGTAGGATCAAAACAGGGGTGGGAAGAGCACAAGGGTCCATGGTGATAGTTCACAGGTGAATGGGTGGAGGGAATTTTATGGGACTATAACCAAGATGAAAGTGCATACATTGTACAAAAATGAAAAATGATGTAAAATTAATTAATTAAAAATGCACAATGATGTAAAATATATATAAAAAATTCTCAAATTAAAAATGATGGGAGGGGCCTCCCCGGTGGCGCAGCGGTTGAGAGCTGGGTTGCAAAGCTGTCCGCAGCCTCTGCAGTGCTGGTTCGATCCCCGGCTGCTCCCTGGCCACCGGAGGAGGGTCCCACATGGCGCGCAGACCTCTCCTGCCGCCCGCTGCTCCCCTTAGCAGTGTCTTCGGTCCTTCTGCCTGTTCTGCTCCCCGCTCTGGCTCTGGTGAATTCTCTCACCCTCCTGCGCTTCTGACTGTACCCAGTGCTTGTATAAATAAATAAATAAATATTAAAAAAAATTAGCACATTAAACCTTTAAAAAAAATAAAAAAAATAAAAATGATGGGATATGCTAAACTCCTGCTTGGCTATGTTCATGTGAGCACAAAAAGGCAGTTACTTCAATAACTACTAAACTGAAAGTTGTACAAATCATGATATAATCACATATAAATTTATTATGAATAGAAATCATTCAGAATTAATAAACCTACTTCACAGAAAAATAAAAATTTAATCTTAAATATGGACAATCAAGCAGATATGTTATCTCTCTACATATTTATAATACCTATACTACTATAATATATATTATAAATATATTTTTCATTTGTTTATTGCTGTTAGCACATACTATAATGTATACTACCTGAGAATATATTTTATCATAATTTGAACTTAATGTTGAATGTATAAATGAACAGCTAATTAATTTAAGGAAATTGGGTATAACAGAATTTTATGTTGATTGACATTGGACTGAGAGACATAGAAAACGCAAACAAGAATGGAAACAAATGAGTATGGATGATGAACAGAAATGTTATTATAATGTGTGAAAAAAAATGTACATGGAACAATATTAAAAAAAAAAAAAACAGTTGTGGTACATAATTGCTTTCAGTGCATAGAAGAAATGCAGGTCACTGTGTTTTCTGTGACCAGAGATCTCTACATGACAAAACCAGGAAGAGAATCTCCACTGGTGGAAAGTCCAGGGTCTTTCCAAGGACTAATCAGCATCCCATCTCTCCCTGTTCCACTCAGCAATCTGTGAATGAATGAACAAGGGAAGACTTAGCAATATTACCTGGAATGTAAAATACAGGGCAACCATGTGGAGAGTTAAAGGATTTATGTAAAAGATAATGGCTCTATAGGTAGCAAAGTCCTCAACACTTTTATTCACTGATGAATAAATTTCAGCGCTATGTTTAGCACCAGAGACCAGACTGTTATCAATGGAAGATTTTAGGCCATTCATTTATGATCACCTTTAATGAATATTTACTGAGAGATCATGAGGCAGTCAATGTTCTAGACATAGATGATAAATGGTGAATATGAATAGGTTCCTGCTCTCAATAGATTACTTTTTATGGAAAAGAATTATAAATATAAAGAAACAATTTAAGATAATTATATTGTGCTATGCAAATAATAAAGGTGATATTAAATGGAAGGCATACAGCTACTTTACACAGAAAGTTTCAATCAATGCTCTCTGAGAGGGAAATGTTTCAATTCAAACTTGAAAAATGAGTAAACAATGAGAAAATGCAAGGGAAGAAGACTATTTCAGGCAGGGGGAACAAACTCAGCTTGTTTAAGAAATAGAACGTCAATGTGACTAGATTATATTGGAAACAGAGAAGGAAATGAAAGAGCAGTGGATGACAGAAATTTTTCAATGGTAAGAGCCAAATTGTATAGGCCAAGTGTCATTCCAAGAGTGACTTTCAAATTGATTTAAATGCAATAGGAAGTCATTGAATAGTTCATGGTGCCTTGGTACCATGTTCAGATTTTTAATTTAAAGACATCACTGGAAAATTCAAAAATTCTCTTGTAGAAGACAGGGTGGACTTGAACAGATGGTGCTGTGATAAGGTTGGAGGATAGATTATAAGAGATTACCAAGATGAAGGAATAGGGTGAAGACTTTGACCAAAGCTCTTAGGGTAAGAGGAGTGCTGCAACTAATTTGAGGACAATGATATAAAGTCTATATTGTCATGTTTCATGTGGTGTGTTGTCATTTAACCTACACTGCTGTTAAAAGAATGGCAGCAAGATTGGATTGATCAACAATACACAAAACCCTAAAACCTCATTCACCACTCACAGCTACAGAGTCTGAGCCAAATGAAAACTTAAGAGCAATGAACATGTGTGACTATTTGAAGGTCTGTTGTTGATACCTGGTATCATAGTTTTAGGACATAGGCTGAAACAAGTGAAGAGATAATTATTATTTAGTTGTCAAGGGGAATTCTGACTCTAAGATTATAGCTGGCTAAAAGGTCTTTTCTTCCCACATCACATATAAGCTCACATCCAGGCTTTTAGCTACTGCTATTAAAATCTAATATTTATTGAATATTTAAAATGGGTCATTTGCTGTGCTAAATTCTTCACATGCATAATTTCATGTAACACTCACAGTGAACTTACTAGGCAAACACACTTATCACCTCCATTTTACTGATTAGAAGACTGTGACTTAAGATAAACAATTTTTTCCTAAGTTACAATTACATATGGCAGAACTGGAATTAAAAGCTAAATTTATCTGATTCCAGAGTTCATTTTCATCACATTGCACTTACTGCTACTTCACAATCATGACAGTGAGGAAAGGCTGGATTTGGCACTATATGAAAAAGAAAAAAAGGTATCAACCAACCGCAATGTCTAAGGTAGAGCTGGTAAATAACAAGTTCACTTATATAAGTAGGTGCCAGGATCAGAATCCAATAATCCATGAATTTGTCCAACAACATGCTGCAGGCTTTTCTCATTTATATGCAATTTGCTATTTGTGTCCAGAGGAAGATTCAGCCAAAGTTTCCCAACTCTTCCACCCCAGTGGTTATCTCTCATCTGCTCCCCAAGGAGAAGTGTGTAGTATAGATGCCAGGGACATGCAGTCTCTTTTCCTTGCTCACACACTGAGAAAGACTGGGGTCAGTGGGTTGGACCAGTTTCCTCTTGGCCTTAAAAATAAATCCTGGATAGTTTTCTAGCCAAAACTTTCTAATTATGAGACTAGTAAATGATCTAGATTTAGAAGAAAACTTGGGTGAAAAGCAGACAAGAAGACTTTCCAGGCTATTTTATGTACCTTAGGCCATTTAGAAAAATATCTAGTAACAGCCAAAAGGCATTCTTCATATGGTTTGACTTAGCTCATCATGGGTATACTTTAGGAATTGGAACAAAAGCCTCATTTTAAAAGAGGGTACCCATTTGCTTGGATGATTGTCTTAGGGGCCTATGGGGGAAGGTTGCTATCATACATGTTTTAGTAGTTAAACAGAATGTTTTGGGTTTGGTTTAAAATATAAACTCAGTACTACCTTAGATATAAACACCCATTTGATTTTGTAATTTTTCAACTACTTTACTTATTTCTAAAATTTTTATTAAAGGCCCTATGTTATAGAAATTTTTGAACCTGTGTGAATTTTTCTGCTCATCTTGGCAGCATGAGATAGCCAAGGCTGTGCTGGAACATCATCTTGGAGGGTTCTCAAATAATATGACACAGCAACTTTTGTATGATCACTTTGAGCATTAACATTTTCAAGACAATGCAGCTATCATTATTGCACACTAGGTATATGGAAGAACAAGAAACCATCCCTGCCTTCAGTGTTCCAACATTCTAGATATGATTATCTATTTATCCTTCCTGAAACTTCTGGAGGGAAAGGATGTCCTGAACAAACTTCACAGACAGGTTTTATGGCCCCCATCTCAACCCCAGACCAAAGAGTTCCAAGACACCAAGGACTACAAATCCCATAACGCCATCACCTCCGAAGGGAGGGTTGCTGGGTACTGAGGGTGAAGTTAAACAGCCAGGCTTGATGTATAACCACACATGTGGGTAACTGGGGTGCTTGGTTTTTCACCAGTTTTCAGCATGTTATTGTTATTGAGCTCAGTGGAACTGGTAGGACACATTCACCAATTTATCTCTTCCTCTTTCTCCCTGGATTATTCCTTTCTTCATTTTCCCCTTTTTGTAAATAAACCCTTTATTAACATTTTTTGTGTGTGCCTGCAGTAGAGTCTCATTATAAGTCCCATTTAAACATGTGTAAGGACCCAGAGTCAGGCCAACCCAATTCACTTTGGGGTTGCCCCGTAACAGAAACATTTAGTCATGAGTGGCAATTTGGAACAGCAGAATGAATCTGGAATGGGTGGAAGTGAAAACATCAGGGCGTATTCACAGTTTTGTCATTAGCAGTTACATGACCAGAGAGCAATAACGTGAGCCCCTTTGTGACTCAATTTCCTCATCTATAAAAGGCAGGTGGAAGGATTAATTAGAAATCTGAATCTAAATATCTGAGAGGAAGACACATTTTTTTGAGCCTATTCTAGTTTTATGTTCTCCCAAAAATTCTGGGAATTTGTTTGATTAATCAATTTTAAATAAAATAAGAGAATCTCAACCCTCTTCTTCTTTTGCTCATAACTCCTGAGAATCTTTAAAGAACTCAAAACTCTTGTATATTACATTAGGGGAAAACCAAAACTGAACAAAAACAAGCCCTTAAAATAATCATTAGATAAAAAGAACTCCCCATAATCCTAAACTCTGAAATCCAAAACATGCAGGATGTGGTTTAAGGGTAATGTATAAATATAAAATTGTGATCACAGGCTAAAAAACATTATGTGTGTTTATCTTTGTTATCCACCCATTTAAAATACTTTAGTTCTTAGTCACAAGAATTAATCTGAACGTGATAGCATTTAACTCTAAGACAAAACACCAATTTATCTGCTTATGTTAATTTAAAATATCAAGTCACACCAGTCCATTTTCCTATATCATTTGTTTAAGCATTTTAGTTAAACCTCAAACTCGTCATAATGGTAAAATTTTGATACATATATGCAAAACATGTAATAAATGCTCTATTTTTTAAAATAAGATTAAACATAGCATATGCCATCTATTTCAAGTTAGATATGTTGACGATGAGAAATAATAATATGAATGGATCATGCAAATCTGGAAAGTCAAATTTATATAAAAATAGGCTTCTTGTTAACATCAAGCAAATAGGTTAATAGATGAACCTTTTCAATTATCCTGACTTAAGCATCTAAAAACACAAGGTTTTGCATAAGGATTTGCACAAAAATTGTCTCATTTGCAATTCACAACAATCCTGTGAGAGAGTTTTGTCATCTGTACAGTGGGGACAACAGTAACATTTCAGATAATTTAGGCTTCAGAGAGGGCTTTGTTTTTCTTTACAGGGAACTGGATTATTTCTTGGATGTTTCCCTGTGACTTTAAGGTCTCAGAAACAAGGGAGGGTAATGAATTGATCATGTGTGACTTTGCAAATCAGAACAGAGGCTATTCACTAACTTAAGACACTTTTAGGGAGCTTTTTAAAATGGGGATTCTTGAAAGCTGACTATCAACAGAAGCATCAAAAGGGGGAGAGGAGGGGTAAAGGGTAAACACAAAGAGGGAAGGTAGCACAGGGCTATAGTGGTGGACTGTGGGTGATTTGTTGGGGTGATACCTAATGGAGGGATCCTATGGTGGTGATACCTAATGGAGGGATCCTAATTCTACGTAAACTAGAAAATAAATAAATTTATAAAGAAATAATATAAAATGGGAATTATGCAGATGCTTACTAAAAACCATTTACACCATTTGGGAATTCCTATCTGAGAATGTGATTTTAAGATGACCATGAAAAATAATTTTTTTCTAAGGAATTTGCCTTTAGAAGTGGACTATCTTCTATTTTCCTATTTTACCCACTGTGTAGCCCACTATTGTATATAGGAAAGAAATAGCTATTGTGGTCATTGTGCTGATGAGAAGTAGAACAAAGACTGAGATTACATGACTTGCTTACAATTAGTCTGCTAGTGAATGCTTGAAGGAGTGGGAGGCAGATCTGATTTTCTCATTCCCTTAAAGTTTCTATTAGATAACAGTATTTCTGTGCTCATAACTGGCCCATGAATTTACTTGTACAAGAGACAGTATTTTCTTTCCCTTGCGTGGTACAAAGAAAAATGAAGAATGTGCAATAAGCGTTTTTGAGAACATTATTTGCTGTTCTAAACAATGACTGACCATTTTCTCAGTAAATGCTCACTGATGATTCTGATAATGATGATGAACATGAGGTCATGATACTGCTAACCAACCAACAAATAGACTTAATCTACAGCTAGCAGATCAGCATGCTAAGCAAAAAAAATATATATATATGAAGAAACATGTATGTCATATGCCACCAAATAGTTTGCAATTCATTTGGAAGAAAATGTTTACCCATATAAGAAGCAATGAATTATTCATGGCAGCTCACATGCACCAAATGAACAATATACCCAAGATGCAGAAGAATCATATCACTGTGGGCTGAAAAAAACACAGGCTCATTGGAAGAGAGGAATATAAGTAGATTTTAATGAATTTGTGGATCTGAAGCAGGCAGAAATGTCATTGCACCAAAAAGTCAACAGAGGAGAGTCTGCTTGTTTTCTCTAAAGTTTAGGAAATATGTCCATTTGATATGGTTAAAAAAATGCAATGACTCTATAACTTTATGACAATGGAATTTATTTATTTATTTATTTATTTTTTACGCCTTATCTTTTTTTTTTTACAAGTCTGTAGGATTTTATTTTTTTAAGTTTATTTTTTAAGATTTATTTATTTATACAAGAACAGGGGTACAGGCCAGTTGTACATGAGGGTGAGAGGATTCACCAGAGACAGCAGGGAGCAGAACAGGCAGACGGACCAAAGACACTGCTGAGGGGAGCAGTGGAATGAGGCAGGAGAGGTCTGCCACGCATTGTGGGTTTCTTCCCGCCAGCCAGGAATTGAACCTGCACTGCAGAGGCCGTGGACAGTTTCACAGTGCTGTACCCAACCCGCTGCACCACCGGTATGACAATGGAATTTAAAGAGCTACAAAAGGAGTATAGGTAAAATATTTGTGACCTCTAATTTTACCTACCACCCATGAAAAGTATTGGTAAAATCAATCTCTGTCTCAGCTTGCTAATTTTATAAAAATAAGATAATTCTGATCATTTCATAAGAGATCATCCATCAAGTTATTAAACAATATATTTTAAATCACACAATTGAAATCATTACATATTCCTAATATAAGAAAAACAATGATTTCAGTATAAAAACTGCTCCAACAACAGCCTCAAAATGGTTGAAAATCTAGAATTGGGGCATCCCTGGTGGCGCAAGGGGTTAAGATGCAACCTATGAAGCAATCTGCAGCCACTGCAGCATGAGTTTGATCCCTGGTTAGGGAGCTACCCACATGGTGCAGCAGACCTCTCTTGACTTGCCCGCTGCTCTCCTCAGCAGTGTACTTCAGTCAATCTGCCTGTTCTGCTCCCCACTCTGTCTCTGGTGGATCCTCTCAACTCCCCCCCCCACATACACACCTCTGGCCCATACCCCAGTTCTTGCATGCAAAAATAAGTAAATATTAAAAAAAAAAGAAAATCTAGAATTGTATTTAACAACATTATATTGTCTAGCATTCATTTTTTAAAATACACATTCTGTGGACGTCAGCTCCCCTACAAAAAAAAAAAATAAGAAATTTTTAAAAATATGAGTGACTTTAGAAAACACATTTAAGCTAAAAATTTAAAAAGACTTTTATTTATTGCAACTAAAGGAAATATTAAACCTCCTATTAAACCTCCTAATTTATAGAACTACAGCAAGTATGGCACCAGAATAATGACCTCTGCCCCCCAAGATGTTAATGTCTTAATCTCTGGAACCTGTGAGTATGTCACCTTACATGGCAAAGGACTCTGATATATGGTTAAGGTTAAGAAATATATGGTTAAGGTTAAGGATTATCCTGGATTATCTGGGTCAGCCCAATGTACTCATTAACTTTTGTAAAAGAGGAAAATTGTTCCCAGCTGTGATCAGAGAAAGAAACTTCTGAAGAAGTGTCAGAGAGATGTTACAATGCTGCTTTGAATATAGAGGAAGGGACCATGAGTCAAGGAACATGGGCAATCTCCAGAAGCTAGGAAAGATAAGAAAATGAATTCCCTCCATGAATTTGCAAAAATGAACTCAGCTCTGCTAAAACTTTGAATTTAGCCTGAAAAGATCGATGTCAGATTCCTGAGCTACAGAACTCTAAGATAATAAATTTTGTTGTTTTTACCTTCTAATTTTGTGATAATACAGTGTAAGTAGCATAGAAAACAAGACAGCAAAATACTTGGATTATTACTTTACTTTTACAGTGGAATGGGTCATTCAAATTTTTTACAATCAGGGATTGCCTAAGAGAATCAAATCCTATAATTAATTATACACAGTCTTAGTGCAAAAGTGCTGAACCAAGTTAAGAATTGCATTAGTTCTTGAATAAATAGACCCAATAGTTGAGATATAGAAAAAAAATCTCCATGCTAAGTATGTAAGTATATTTAAAATTGAAAAGTAAATACATATGTAAATTGAAAAAGGTAATGAGGAAGGGAGAGGATGCAGTGAAACATGATAAAGGATTAGGTCACTGGTGGTGGGAATGGTCTGAAAATATTCATTTGTAGAGGTTTAAACCTGCACTCTCCCGTGATGTATGGAATTTAACCAACTTTATGTCAATAAATGTAATTAAAAAAATCATGCAATATTGTTTTTTATCCATAATAACATTATTGAATTAGCAGTCAATAACAGAAAGATAAATGGAAGAAAACAATCTCCAAACTCCTGAAAACTAAACAATGCACTCCTAAATAATCTATAAGCCAAAGAAGTCTACAACAGAATTAAATTACAAATCAATAACAAACAATTCTGAAAAATAAGCAAAGTATTTGAGAATGAAGCAATGCACTTCTAAATAATCTTCTCATTAGCAATCCAAGTATCTATTTAGATATATAGTGGAATGGCAAAAAAACAAATCAGAAGGGAAGGTAGAAATTTTTAACTCAATAAATACAAAATACAGCATATCAAAATTTATCATCAGATGCATCTAAAATCACACTTTTTGGGGGGTGAGGGGCGGGAGGGGAGGGATTGGGGCCAGAATGGGGGGTTGCAATTGTATGGGGAATATAAAAATAAAATTTATTATTTAAAAAAATAAAAAATAAAAAAATAAAAAAAATAAAATCACACTTGAAAAATTAAAGCTTTTGAGAAAAAACAAGTGACAAAATGAAATCTCCAAACAAATAAACACAGATCCTGATAATTCTGCTTCTTTTAATTTAATTAGTAGGCAGCAACTATTTCCTGTCTGAAATGATTAGAGGAGCTTTATATTTTTACTTTTCTCTATCTGTGAATCTAACTTTTGAACTTACCACTTGAATCTATTCTGAAATATACAAGTGAAATGAGATGTTCTCTGCCAGTTTCTATGTCTTAATCTAGTTTGGACCAAAAATTAATTTCTGGATTTCACTAAGAAAGTTGAAATGGGATTATCTTGTGTATCATTATAGGAATAATTTCATTGCTAATAAACCAATTGTTATTTCACATTTAAAAAAGGATCTTTTCCCTTCATTAGAGTAGACATATTCTAGTAGACATCCAAGTAGGGAAAACTGTTTGCATTTGATAGTCTATCTATTAATTGAAATAATGTTGCATTATAACATTATATAAGTTTCAGGTGTTCATCACTGAGAATCAGTATATATTTAACATTTACATCACTACTATGTTTCTAGATTTGTATTTCACTAAACCATTGTCTCCTTTACCCAATTTACACACAATATTTCCAGTTATCAAGCAGTCTTATTTATTGGGGAGAATCAGAATGGATGAGTAAAATATATAGAAAATCCCAAACATACTTACAATCAATAATGTCATGTATTTCCTTGTTCGTTTATGGGAGCTGCTGAGTGGTAACAAAAGTGTCTCATTTATGTATTGCCTAATATCTTCTGATTTCATTTCTGATTTTATAAAAGTACCTGCCTCCCCGTATTGTGTGGCACACAGTAGGTCCAATGCATGCCATTTCTCTCCCCCTTCACAAAACTGTTCTTAACTGTGAGAAAGAATAAAATAGATAGCCAGAGAAGACCAAACAGGGTACAATGGGACCTTAATTCCCAAATAAGCAAGTGTGCATCTTAACTACCAATACTCAACATATTTTCAGGTTCAAAAACATTAATATATTTGGCTTCACTACAACACTGAGTTTAAATGACAGCCCTTAATATAGTAGATTTATAGGCTTATAAATTGTGCTTTATGTAATCTGAAATATTTGACTTGGTTTTAGTTACTATGTTCAGTAAATACTGAAAAATCTGTTATGTATAATCACATTCTAATTGAAAATAAGTAAAATATTAAAGTATACAGCCAAGAAAAAAATTACTATAAACTCACAAATTTAAAAAACAATATTCTCTTCCATTTAAAAAAATCTGCATTCAGACTCCTTTATAATACTTGGATTTAGAATATTAAAAAAGAAAATCAAGTCAAAAGTAAAAAAGAAACAGCTGATTTTTAAAAAGAATTATTTAAACTAGATATATCTAAATAGTAACAATTATGTTTAGTTTCTGGAAACATTTGACAATACTATCTTCTTGCTTCCAGTACAAATATAAAGTGGCAGTTTTTATATTGGAATCTCTAATAAAAGCTTATTTGATCATCAAACAGGTATTTTTGTAATAGAAAACACATTCTCTAAGTGGACCTCAGCTATGCTCTGAAAAGAAATTAAAAATCATCTACTGATATGTATAAATAGTCAAGATTAAAGTAAACAAACTTGAACCTTAAATTTTAAATTACAACAAAATTAAGGAGACTCAGAACTTTATATTGACATTAAAATACACTTTTGAAAATGGTAAAAACTTTTTCTTTTTTGTGACTTTTCATTGTGTGACAGGTACAATTTCAGATAATGGACATGTCTGTCAATGCAACATTATAGAAAATAGCAAAGTAAGATGAAATTTAGAATATAAACATCCTTCTGAGGTATAATTATTGCCTCTGAGAAGAGGCACCACGTTCCACATCATAGAGCTGTGTCGTGTGGACCCATATCCCGCTGCAGGGCAGCCCTTATGAACAGACATATGGGAGGCCAGTTCCAGAGGAAACTTAAAGTCTATGAGCATTAAACAAATATTTCCAAGCATCAAAGCAGTGAAAATCATTCATATTGTACTCATTGTTTTGAAAAAGAAAAACAAATCTGAAACATATTTTCCATGGAAATCTTATTTGGAAAGCGCACTCTTAATTTGGCATAGACCAGATTTATTATGAATGAATACAGTATAGTTCTGACATGCAAAATTTTGGGAGCACCATTATCAAGTGTCAGTTCCTGCTGATTCTAGAAACTGTGTTCTCTCTTTCCCACAATAGTGACTGATTTGTGAACGATGAGAAATGAAGCATTATGTTTTAAAACAGCAAAACAAACCCAGAAAAGTTATTAGATGCTAAAATGGTATTGTTCGGATGGACAGTATTGATGTTACAAATTTGTTAGACTAATGGTATAGATCTTACTATTAAAAATCTCAGTATGAATTCAGATAAAAACCATGTGTTAACACTTGTCAATTTTTTTTTTAAATTTTATTTATTTATTCATACAAGCACTGGGTACAGTCAGAAGTGCAGGAGTGTGAGAGAATTCACCAGAGCCAGAGCGGGGAACAGAACAGGCAGACTGACGAAATACACTGCTGAGGGGAGCAGCAGGCATGGCAGGAGAGGTCTGTCACGCCATGTGGGACCCTTGCCGGCCACCGGGGATCGAACCGACGTTGCAGAGACTGCGGGCAGCTTCACAGCCCAGCGCTCAACCACTGCGCCACCAGGGGAGGCCCTCAAATTTTTTCATATGGCCCTATCACTTGGTAAGTCAGTTAAAATGTAGTTTCTGGTCTATACTCTCAGAGATTAAAGTTTAGAAACCTGAGAATAGAACTACAATTTGTATTTTAATAAACACTCCTGAATTCCCAGTTCCAGCAGTCTTGCTCTTTCATTTTGAAAAACACTGTCATATGGGGATGTAAAGAAAAAGGAACTCTGTACACTTGGTGGAAATGTAAATTGTTGCAGTTTCTGCGGTAAACAGTAAGAAGGTTTAAGAAGGTTCTGCAATTTCACTTCTAAATATCCATTCAAAGAATGTAAAAACAGTAAGTCAAAAAGATATATGCACCCCATCTCCACTGCAGCACTATTTGTAATAGACAAGGTATGGAAAACACTTAGTGTCTGTTGAAAGATGATTGGCTAAATAATATGTGGTGTATATATATATATATATATATATATATATATATATATTACAGTGCGATACTACTCAACTATAAGATCTTGACTTTAGGGACAATGGGGTTGGAACTGGAAGGGTTTATGCCAAGCAAAATAAGTCAGAACGAGAAAGACAAACAAGTACCTGATGATTTCACTCACATGTGGAATATAAAGAAGCAACAAGAAGGAACAAACAAAACAAAACTAACTGCAGAACCCAGATTAATAAAGGTGTCCGGAGCCGCCTGGAGCATGCGCCGTGTTGCGCATGTGCTGGATGAGTTAGGTTTCGATTTACTATTTCGCCTTCGGAGAAACCCCTGCATTTTCCTGTAGATCACGTGAGACTGGGAGGTACTGGGGGAGGAGCTACGAGGGTATAAGAGGAGAACGCGGGAGCGAAAGGAGAGAAGAAAAGAGATTTAAGAGGAGAACCATGAGAGAGGAGAGTGCTGCGAGAGGAGCAGAGAGAAGGCCAGGGAAGTAAGAAAGACAGGGAAAAGTAAAAAAGAAAGGTAAAGGAAAAATAAAGAAGCAAACGCTAGCGTCAAGTTGTCTCAAGCCCCTCATTTCAATCCTCAGCCCTTCTCTTTTCGTGCCTCTGAATTCCGTGGGTTGGGACAAAAGGAAAGGGGCTGGGGTGGGAGCAAAGGGTGGAGGTGTTCCAAAGGACAATGGTGATAGTTTGCTGGTACTTTGGAGTGGGTGTGTCATGGTAGCATGCATTGGAAGATGTGTGATCGAGCCTGTACTCTAAAACATATACAGAGTCATACATGGCAGTAAAAAAAAAGACAAAGAAAGAAAGAAAAGAAAATTTAAAAGAAGAGGAGAAAACATTGCATTAAACCATATACAATGGGTGCTTGCAGTCCTGGCATCTCTGAGGAGTTTTTGAAAAATCCAGTTACCTCTCCATATATTAATACACACTACCACAGTGAAATCCAGACATGCACACATTTACAAATTCTATGGGAGATTCTGATTTGCAGTTAGGCTGAGAAACACTGCTAAATAGAAGTAACTTCCTTTTGCTGTTTATTATCAAATGCTTTTAACAGTTGACCTATTTAACTTAAGAGAAATAATAAAACTGTTGATATTTAGATCATGAAACTAATTATATACAACATCCATTCCATTAAAGTGTTTAAGAAAATATTTTCATTATCTTGACCTCTCTTCCTAATGCATCCTCTAGCATTTCTCTGCTGTAAATATTTCCCAGTTGAAGATCTACTACCTTGGTAATGATTTTGAACATGGGTTTGGAAGTGACAACCCACATTTCCTAGCCATGCAACCCTGAACATGGTATCCAGTATTTTAAAATAGTAAATACTTCAAAGATTATTGTTTTAATTGCATGAGATGACTTATGTTAAGTGGTTAATGCAGTCCCTGGTCTTTTTTAAGCCTAAAAAAGTCAGCTATTATCATTCTTAACTCCTTGGTCTCCCCATAGTCACCATTTTCTGATTCTTCCATTTATTAGTTAACTTCAGTATTGACCGCTTTTATCCATTATCTTGTTGCCACTACCCCCATTCAGCCAATATCACCTCTTACCTGAATTTCTATAATTAGCAGTTTCTTGTTTCCAGATTTTCTCTTTCTAGCTGCAATCAGAGACCTCTCATATGCCAATTCCTTACTCAATTCCTTCAACAGATGACTTCTGTCCTTGAGATAAAACCTGAACTTTCTAAAATGACTTAGATGATCCTTAGTACAACATCTTCAAGGTTCACCCATGTAGCAACATGTCAGAACTTCCTTCATTTCTGAGAATAATAATATTCATTTTGTGCCTATACCATATTTTGCTTATCCATTCATCTGTAGAGATGGACACTTTATTATGAACATGGACATGCTAAATTCTGCTGTTGATTTCAATTCTTTCTGGTAAATATTCAGGGGAGGAATCGTTGGATCATATGGTAAATCTATTTCTTTTCTTTCTTTTTTTTTTTTTTTTTTTTTTTTTTTGTGGGACCCTCGCAGGTGGCTGGGGAACGAACCGGTGCTGCACAGGCTGCGGGCAGCCTCGCAGCCCAGAGCTCAACTGCTGTGCCACCAGGGGAGGCCCGGTGAATTTATTTCTAATTATTTTGTGAACTGACATGTTTTTCATGGCAGCATTACCATTGTACAGTCCCATCAATAGTGAATAAGGGTTTACATTTTTTCACATCCTTCTCAATATTTGTTGTTTTCTATTTGACAGGAGCCAATCTAATGGTATGAGGTGGTATATCGAAGTTTTGATTTGCATTTCCTTAATAATTGGTGATGCTGAAAATTGTTTCATGTGTTTGTTGATCATTTGCATATCTTCTTTTTCTTTCTTTCTTTCTTTTTTTTTTAATGGGACCCTCCCCGGTGGCCGCGGACCGAAACCGGTGCTGCAGAGGCTGTGGGCAGCCTCGCAATCCAGCGCTCAACCGCTGTGCCACCAGGGGAGGCCCTGCCTATCTTCTTTAGAGAAATGCTTATTCAAGTCTATTGATTGTTGAATCTGGTTGCTTGAGATTTATTTGTAATTTTTTTTTAATAGAGGCATGTTTTTGTTTATTTGTTTGTTTGTTTGTTTTGTTTATATATGCACTGGGTACAGTCAGAAGCGCGGTGGGGTGAGAGAATTCACCAGAGCCAGAGCAGGGAGCAGAGCAGGCAGAAGGACCGAAGTACACTGCTGAGGGGAGCAGCGGGCGGCAGGAGAGGTCTGCTTGCCATGTGGGACCCTCCTCCGGTGGCCGGGGAGCAACCCGGGATCCAACCGGCCCCCCAGAGGCCGGGGCAGCTTCGCAACCCAGCGCTCAACCGCCGCGCCACCGGGGAGGCCCTTTATTTGTAATATTAATTTGTCAGGGGTTCTCAATATATTCTGGATATTTGTCCCTTATCAGATATGTAATTTGCAAATATTTTCTCACAGTATGTAGACTGTCTTTTCATAGCGTCTTTGATGAACCAATTTTTAAAGTTTTTATGAATTCTAATTTGTCCTTTCTTCTCTTGTGTCTATATAGTGTCATTTCTAAGAGATGTTGACAATCTAATGTTATGAACATTTCAACTTGTTTTCTTCTAAGAGTTTCATAGTTTTATTTACTTTTAAATTTTTAATCCATTTTGAGGTAATGCTTGTATACTGTAGTAGTAAGGGTGCAATTTCAATGGAGAAAGGATGTCCTTTCTCTACTGCATAGATTGGCATCTTTTTTTTTTTCAGTTGAGGAAACATTGATTTCCAACAGTATATGACTTAGAGGTATAATATCACACTGTTCAGGTGTATGTAACCAAACCATTTGATCATATACATGAGGGCTTTATTTTGAAGACTCTATTTTATTTCGGGGTTGGGAGGGATAGTCAGTTTGTAAGTATGATGATACTAGAATTTTGGAGGTAGGCAAAGGAAGTATATACATAGACCAAGGTGAGAAACTGTATTGTCAAAACTATATAGTTTTATAAACAAATGGTAAATAAATAAAAGTTGATTAAAAGAAAAGTTAAAAAAAAATCTGTCGTCATTTTCCCTGTCATATATTTTGGTAATATTTTTGTCAAGTGTATTTATAATTGTCATATCTTACATATCTGTAACATAAAAAAAAAACTCAACTCTTATGTAGCTCCATTCCTACATTTTTCAGATATTGATACATTGTGTGTCAGGGAACAGAAGCTAATATTTTTTATAATGTATTAATCTCTTAAATTATGTGAAATTCAAAAAATGGGGTTTCAAATCTAAGATACAACAATATTGACTTTTAGGTGGAAAATTTATTAGTTCCTTAAACTGTGTAGAAAACAAAAGTGGGACTACATCATTATGACAATAATACAGTTTTTAGAATTGTTCATTCATTAACTTTTACTGAGATCTTTATTTTTTCATATGTATTCAAGCTAATGCCTAGCTTTCTTTCATTTCAGTTTATAGGACACCTGAGTATTTCCTGCAGAGCCAATCCAGGGTTAACAAATTCTCTCAGCTTTGTTTATTTGGGAATATCTTAATTTTGCATTTAATTTTACGATTTGAATCCAAATTAATATCAAATGAGTCATGACATGTTGTATCAATTAAAGCTTCATGGCAATAAAAATAAATGTGATTTTCCTCTTAAAATTTTTAATGAAAATTTACAAACATGCAGAAAAGGTGAAATACAAGGAATACATTACAGTAAATCCTCACACATTTGATGTTTAGATTTGATAATTAACATTTTATAAGTGACTATTAAATACTAATTTTATACTTTCTTAGCTGGATAATCTTGGAAAAGTTACTTAAGCTCTTTGAACCTCAGTTTCCTCATGTAGAAAAGGGGGATAATGATTTTGGGGTGTGTTGGTCAGGCTTTTATGCCACTGGCCTCTATGGCTATCACCTGCGGCCTTGATTGGGCTAATACAAGAGGCTCTTGGGAGCTTGGGCTTGAGGTCCACATGCCTGATTGTGGACACTTGGAGCATGATGTGGGCATGCGTAAGTGGGCACACTTGAGCCTGGAGGCAGAGGCTATAAGGGCAGTGTCACTCAGAGACAAAAGATGGCTACAGTGGAATGGCTAAGAGAGGGAGAGACCACAAGAGGATACCAGAGAGAGTCCAAAGAGAAGGAGTAAAGATTCAATGGGGGCTGGGAACCCTGCCAGCTTCCTGGGCCCTGGCCTCCTTGCCTTGCCAGTCTGTGGGCTTGCCCCCACAACAACTGACATAGAAAGAACATTAAAGCGTAAAAACACCACCAAGAGCTCTGCCCAAATTGACAGAAAACCTGCCCTTTGATTGCCAGCACTATAATGATAGTGCTGACTGTATGCATTGCCGAAATGCTTAATATCATCTATGCAGAGTACCTAACCAGAACTAGTCACAAGATAGATAGATAGATAGATAGATAGATAGATAGATAGATAGATAGATAGATAGATGCAGTTAGTGTAAAGTATAGTAATTAGTATTTGCTCAATAAACAAATGCATGAATGAATGAAGGCATAACAAAATTCCTGAATCTTCTAAAGGAATTTAATATCTATATTTCAGTTGCTGGATAAAGAACAATGGTATCTCTGTTTAAGCATAAGTTTCTGAAAAATAGGAACATGGATACTTAGTGGTTGAACTCATATGTATGTGTACATATATATATATATATATGTATACACTCACACATATACACACATATGTGTATATATATATGAATTGACTCAGTATATTTACTATTTAAATTGTTCTAGTTACATATGCTAGAAGGTCATCTCAGGTACATTCTTTGAATTTCCTTCACAAAAAAATGTTGAAAAGTCAACATATGCTGTAGTTTCTGATTTATTAATATAAAGCAGTATCTACTAGATTTAATGAGCTTCAATTGTCTATTGGAATGAAGAGTAGAGATATGGGAAGCAGGTTAAGGACACAAGGAGAGTGAAACAGGAAATAGACCTTGGAACAATTTTGCCGACACAAACTAAGACCTAAGACTTTTGCTGTTTCCAGGTTCCATTCATGTCCCTGAGGAGTCCAAGGGCATGTGTTTAGGGTTAGGGCAAGGGAGGAGGTGCTAAGTTGATCCAGGTGGAATTCCTTAAAACAAACTGGCTTTTCTCCAGTTTCAAGCCTTGCTCACATACTTTCTACAGCTGTATTGCTGCTTAAACCGCAGCTGGTGTGTTCTCTCTTGTCCAAGAATGGTTTGGACTATTCCTATGACTTTATGTAAGTGATTATAAAGACCATCAGAAAGATGCACTTTGCTAATGAGAAAAAAGTGAGATGAAACCAAAATATTTCATGATGTTCAAATCACTAAACCACAGTTTTAGAGTACTCAAATTTTCACTCACTTTTCTGACAGATAACTGCACCATTGAAAATTCAAAAGGAAGACATTTATTTATTCTTTTAATAACTTTTTTTTTTTTGGTCTTCTTTCGTTGTTATTCGTCCCTCTGAGGTTCTGGCTTTAGGATTCCTTGTAGTATTTTTTGGAGTGGGGGTTTAGTCGTAATGAAATTCCGGAGTTTCTTTTTGTCTGGGAAGGTCCATATTCTTTCTTCATGGAGGAAAGAGAGCTTTGCGGGATAGAGTATTCTTGGTTGGCATCTGTTTTCTTGGAGTCTGTTGACTATGTCCCTCCACTCTCTCCTTGCCCGTAGTGTTTCTTCAGAGAAGTCTGATGTCAGCCTGATTGGTTTTCCTTTGAATGTTATCTGTTTCTTCCCTCTTGTCAGCTTCATTATTTTTTCCTTGTCCTGGATTCTTGGCAGCTTTACTATTATGTGTCTTGCTGTGTTTTTCCTTTCGTCGTGGAAGTTTGGTGTTCTTCTTGCTTCTTGTATATCAATTTTCAGCTCCTTCTTCGCATTTGGGAAGTTCTCTTCAATTATATCCATGAATATTTTCTCTGTTCCTACATCTCTCTCCTCTCCTTCTGGAATTCCTATAACTCTTATATTTCCTTTCCTCATGGAGTCAGATAGTTCCCGAAGTCTTTCTTCATTCTTTTTCCTTCGTACTTCTCTTTCCTTTTCTGTTTTGGTTCTTTTTATTTCTGTGTCTTCAAGAGTACTTATTCGCTCTTCCATTTCACCTATTCTGCTTTCATTGCTTTTCCCAGAGTTCTTTAGTTCCTCCATTAATTCTTTGATCTCCTGCATTTCTTTTACTTCCCTCTTTAGGGACTCAATTTCCTTCTTCTGATCTATCACTTTTTTAATCATGGCAATTTTAAATTCTCTTTCTGGAAGGCTCAGAAGTTCTTCCAAGATGCTGTCGTTGCAATCTGGGGAGTGGTTTTATTTTTGTGGTGTGCTTCTTTCCTGAGGAGTTGTACAACCAGTATCATTCTCAATGGTGAAAAGCTGAAAGCAATTCCGTTAAGATCTGGAACAAGACAAGGATGTCCGCTCTCACCACTGCTTTTCAATATAATACTGGAAGTCCTAGCCAGAGCAATAAGACAAGAGAAAGACATCCAAGGAATCCAAATAGGAAAAGAAGAAGTCAAACTATCACTATTTGAAGATGATATGATAATATACATAGAGAACCCCAAAATCTCCACAGAAAAACTAATTCAACTCATCAATCAATTCAGAAAAGTGGCAGGATACAAAATCAACACGCAAAAGTCAGTAGCCTTCCTATACACAAACAATAAATCTGAAGAAGAAGAAATCAAAAAAACCATCCCTTTTATTATCGAAACAAAAAAAAAATCAAATATTTGGGAATAAATCTAACAAAAGAGGTAAAGGACCTATACAAAGAAAACTATAAAACACTGTTAAAAGAAATAGAAGAAGACACAAAGAAATGGAAAGACATCCCCTGCTCATGGATTGGAAGAATAAACATTATTAAAAAGGCCATCCTACCAAAAGCAATATACAGATTCAATGCTATTCCAATCAAAATCTCAATGGCATTCTTCAAAGAAATAGAACAATTATTGATGAAATTCATATGGAATCACCAAAAACCCCGAATAGCCAAAGCTCTACTGAAAAAAAAGAAGGAAATGGAGGCATCACACTCCCAGACTTCAAACTATACTACAAAGCCATAATCATCAAAACTGCATGGTATTGGAACAAGAACAGACATACAGACCAATGGAATCGAATAGAAAATCCAGAAATAAACCCACAGATTTATGGTCAACTAATCTTTGACAAAGGAGCAAAGACTATGCATTGGAGCAAAGAAAGTTTGTTCAATAAATGGTGCTGGGAAAACTGGGTCGCTACATGCAAAAGAATGAAGCTTGACCACTACCTCACACCATACACAAAAATCAACTCAAAATGGATTAAAGAACTAGACATAAGACCTGAAACCATAAAATACATAGAAGGAAATATAGGCGAAACACTACGGGATTTGCACATCAAAGACATCTTTACAGACACATCACCCAAAGCAGTGATAGTGAAGACAAAGATAAACAGCTGGGACTACAGCAAATTAAAGAGCTTCTGCACAGCAAAAGAGACAATAACAAAAACAAAGAGAAACCCCACCAACTGGGAGAACATTTTTGCACCCAACACTAATGATAAAGGACTGATCACAAAAATCTGCAAAGAGCTGATGAGACTCAGCAACAACAAAGAAAATAATCCAGTCAAAAAATGGGCAGAAGAGCTAAAAAGAAACTTCTCTGAAGAGGAAATGCAAATGGCCAACAGACATATGAAAAAATGTTCAACATCACTTGTCATCAGGGAAATGCAAATCAAAACTACCATGAGATACCATCTCACACCAGTGAGAATGGCACATATTAAAAAAACTAGCAACAACAAATGTTGGCGAGGGTGTGGAGAAAAAGGAACTCTTCTGCACTGTTGGTGGGAGTGCAAACTGGTCCAACCACTATGGAGAGCTGTGTGGAGATTTCTGGACCTACTAAATATAGAGCTTCCATATGATCCAGCAATTCCACTCCTAGGTATTTACCCAAAGGACACAGAAACATCAATTCCAAAGAGCACCTGCACCCCTATGTTTATAGCAGCACTGTTTACAATAGCTAAGCTTTGGAAACAACCCAAATGCCCAAAAATAGATGACTGGATCAAGAAGATGTGGTACATATATACCATGGAATATTACTCAGCATTCAAAAAAGATAAACACATGCAATTTGCAGCAACATGGATGGCGCTGGAAGGGATCATGCTCAGCGAAATAAGCCAAAAAGAAAAAGAAAAATACCGGATGGTCTCACTCATAGCAGGAATCTAGAAAACTTAAATAAGGGACCAGGAAAATGAATATAAGAAAGTGAAAATCAAAATCAACAAAAAACTATGAACCAGAGACACTTTTTGGGGGGTGGGGGGCGGGAGGGGAAGGATTGGGGTCAGAATGGGGCGTTTGCAATTGTATGGGGGAATATAAAAATAAAATTTATTAGTTAAAAAAAAATAAAAGGAAGACATATACAAGGTAGGCTGCACACTATTCTTGAAGGAGTATATTGTATTAGAGCTTGAAATTCAGTTTCTATGTTAACTGTCTATTTAATGTGGCCCTTGCTTATGTTATGTTACATCTTTGAGTTAAACATTTTTCTACTCCTATGCATTCTCACAGTTATTCTCCAGTTCAAAAACATTGTAAATGAATAGTTATTGTAAAGTGTAGTAATTAGTATCTGTTGAATAAATGAATGCATGAATGTATGAAGTTTTTGAAGCTGCAGTTACAAAAAACTAAATGAATAAGCATTAATCAAAAACACTGAGTGTACTGAATATTTTAAATACCAAGCATATTCCTTAAAGATGTTAATTACTGTATTTGAATATATTTGAAATAAGTTACTTTCATAACATGGTAAATGTTATTATATATATATATATATATCCCTATTGATATATTACCAACTTAAATCATATTTTCTGAATTATTTAGAAAAATATTTAAAACTTGAACTCATGGAAGCAAAAAAGACCTTTGTTGTCAATTCCAAGAAACCCAGTTCTAAAAAGTTTTCAAATGTTAGTGAAGGCTTTTCAGGTTACTTGAATGCACCTGCTTGATCAGGCCTTCAACAAAGTATTTTCATTGGCAAATACATAATTTATGAATAAATAAGAAGTTGGATTCTGTGAAGCTGGGATAATAAGCCCCATGCCTTAAAGTCTTTGTGCAATATCTTACATGCAGTTTTACCAAACTTCTGCAAAAATAATTTCAACAAGTCCAAGTACTTGGGATACAAGGGGATGACTACTTACAGAGGTCTTTTCACACTCTGCTCCCCACAGTTAGTGGTTTTTTTCTATTAGCTCTCTTTGCAGTCCAGCAGGCCCTCAGGAGGGCCTGGTAAACTTTCAAAATTGTGCGTGTGTGTGTGTGTGTGTGTGTACTGAACTGGTGGATGGCTACCCATCCACCCCTGGTCAAAATGTTTCCCCTTGGGTGAACAATCCCGCACTGTGAGTGCTCTGCAGGTGTCTCTGGGTGTCAGCTGGCCTCTGTTTATTATTGGTGTGCTGTGTACAGGGAGGTGAGCGGGCCATCAGTAACAACTCTTTGCAAACGGGTCAAAGAAATGAAAATAAAGTTTGTGTAGCAGGAACTTTTAGGGTCTGGGGTTTTGCTGGCAAACTCTGCCCAAGTTCCTTTTTAGGTGCTACTTTAAAAATGCTACTTGTTTGACTTGGATGAAACTTCAGATGGCGAGACCGTGTGAGATATCTGAAGGGGGACCAGCTGGAAACAGGTGTGCTGCTTTTTCATTTTCACTTTTACCAGAAGAACACATCCTCGGCTTGGTTCTGAGGCATTTCTCTTCTTTAGAAGTTTGTTTATATAATTTGTTTTCCAAAAATGGAAGGGGAGGGTGACTATTACAGGAGTTTGGGATCATTCGCATAATTTTGAACTGTTTTTCAAATCTGTTACTCATAGCTGAAAAAATATAAACAAACATCTTTTAAAATATTTTTTTTCCTCCTCAACTGACATTTTCAGTGACCCAAGAATGAGAGCGGATCTTTCTTATCAAGATTGTTCTGTGATGAATTTTCAAATCTCACTACGTGGGAAAGTCACTAGTTTACTTACTAGGCTCATTTATAGTAAAATGCACAAGTTTAATACCTAATTACAATGCTAATGGCAATTTATATATGCAAAACCACTAATTCAGAGAGATCTGTGCTTTCCTAAGTTCATTGCACACTATTTACAAAAGCCAAGCTACGGAAACAACCTAGCACCCAGAAACAATTGAGTGGATTAGGATATGTGGTACATATACTCAATGGAATACTACTCGGGCATTAAAAATAAAGGTGAACTCTTGTCATTTGTGATAACATGGAACTTTTGGGGACTTTGTTAAGTGAAATAAGTCAGTCAGAAGGAGAAAGACAAATATCAGATGATGTCACATTTATGTGGAATATAGAGAAACTAAACAAAAGGTCAGAGAAAGTCAAGCCAATAATAAACTATAGAAATCTAACTGCACAACTGAGGCTACAGAGGGGTGGAGAGGAGAGAACAAAGTAAGGAGGGAGCACAACTGACTATGGTGGAGGACTATGGGTGTTTTTGTGGCTGGTGTGGTATTATAACAAGTCCTGAAGGGGAAGATCCTATACCTCTAAATCACAAACAATGCTGTAAATCAATGTTACCTCAAAAAAAAAAAAAAATCACCGAAGGAACTGCTAATTAACAGAAATTACTTAGTACAATTGCTTATGATATGCAATTGAATGATCATTTTTGCCAACTTTCCCTATACTACTCTAACGATATTCAGGACCCTACTCACTACGCTTAAAAGGATGTGGTAAAGTTAAAAGCTGTTCAGTATTACTAGTCTGGGAAGCTTTTAACTAATTCTCAGTGCTTTAATGACCTATATAATTCAAAATGACAGCCTTTATCTTTTGAGAAGTTGCTGTTTATTATATTCATAAAATCTATAATCAGTGATAAATGTCTTTTTTCATTCACTTATCCACCCACTCATTGAGCATGTATTGAACCACTAATGTGTGCCAGGCAGCATGTCAAGCAAGACAGTATAACACAAAGAGAATGATCTTGCCCTTCCTGCTTCTCTTCACTGTCCTCCCACCACCCTGACTTGAAGCAATTGGAGGGATTCTTTTAAAACATGAGTCAGATCACATGGTCCCTCTGCTTAAAACTGCTACAATCACCTCTAAGACTAACTCCTGTCTCCTTCAAGGGCCTGTCCTACTCTATTAACCATGCTCGTTATGCTCCAGCAACAGTGAACTCTTTGCTGTGCCTCAAACATGCTTATCATCGACCCTGGATCGCTATCTACATCCTGTATTTGCAAAACAGTGCCAAGGGCTGGGGAACTGGTCTCTGTTTGTAGGCCATCACTCATCCATTCACAATTGTAATATATCACTCAGGGTGCAACAACAGGGTTCATTAACAAAAGGGTGATTAGGAAAAGGATAGAATTTCTAAGGCCACAAATGGCCAACTATCCTACCCCAGTTAGTGTCCACAGTGCCCAGTAGTTCAAATCAAAGGCTGCTTGTACTAGATGGTGGTGTCCCTTCACTAAAGTCTGGAAATGGTGGCACACCAGCAATGGTGGACAGGGATCCAACTCATGGTGGCAACTGGAAGATGACAGCAACACCTATCCGAAAGCTGGGCTGACTATGGCCAGACATGGGCTGAACAATGCAGAAACAACAGCACCAGGAGGCTTGCTGGAAGATCAGTAACAGTGGACAGCTCTCAGAGTTAGCTGGACATAGGTCAACAGTGCTGGTCAGCACCAGTCAGCAGGCAAAGGTGCCAGAGAACAGGCACCAGTATTATAGCCCTTTGAGGGCTGTGGACATAAGTTGACAGCAGGCAGTCCTTTTAGAGACACTGGGAACAGGCTGACCATGCCATTTTGCAGACAAAATTAGAGATAGGGCTGGAGCCAAGAGCTGCAGTCAGACTCTAGTTTAAAGCTGAGTCAGATGTGAAGGTCTGCAGCAGTCTGTGTCCCAACAAAACTTCCCAATGAATCTCTCTGTGGAGGTCTTTCCAGGAAAAAGTTCCAGTGAGTATGATCTCAAGCTCTCTGGAACCTCAGCTTATGCCCTCTTCAAGGTTCCTGCCATTCAAGTCTGATTGGTCCATTTACAATGATAACTGTTCTCCTCTTGCCAGTCAAACTTGAATCTGATTGGTCAGTTTATAACTCTGACATGAAATTTAAAAAATTAAACCCTAACCTGTGCATCCAGACCTGACCTATGTTGAGGGTGGGTGGTCACATAGGAGGTAGGCTCAGGGAAGCCACTGTCACAACAGGATTCAGCTAGGCAGGACACTCATCTGAGCTGTGTTGAACCAGGCTAGCTGATGGCTGCATGCACCATGGGCCTGCTTGTGTTTGTGTCCCCCCCCACACACATGGCTAGCCCTCAAACTCATTAGCAGGTGCTGTGGGGCTCCTATTTCAGTAGCACATTTCTCTCTTACTCCATAGATTTACCTCTTGGTTGGATTCTGTTTTCATTAGTTTTCAGCTTGTAGCTGATCTTTTATTTAAGCTTCATGAGGGAGAGTTTTTTATTTTCATTTTTCTCTTTCATATCCCCTATATCTGGAACAGTCCTACATATAGGTAAATTTTAATAAACATGTTAAATAACAGATTGAGTGCACAAATCTCCAGTTTTTAGTCTAGTCTATGTAACAGAGGTCTCTTCATAAAAAGGGAGGTTCCATGTTCTCCACCTCACCTAATGAGAGGGAAATTGAGCAGTCAAGTGAAGTTATATAACACGGAAGGCAGGAGGTCTTTTGGGGGGCCACACATGGAGTAGAAGGGCTCACTTGCTTCTTAGCTTTGGATTTGTGCCAAGGACTTGGAGGACACAGACGGAAATGTGAAGGAAAAGTCATGTAGCGATACATGGAAGAGAGACATATAGGAAGACAGAGAATGGCAGCTACTATCTTGATTTATAGTTTGGTTTTGTGCCAGGCTTGCCTAGTCCCTTTGCCCCCTTCCTATGGGGTAGAAGGTATCTTAGATTTGTGGCAATCTTTTGGAACTCAGCAGCCCGGCTTCATGACAACCCTGTTTGACTAGACACTTCCCCACAAGGGATGGGGAGTTAAAGTGTTTTGTTGGAAACTGTTATCCTTTCTTCTCTTGTCTCTTGATGCACACTAATCCTATTAAAGTTTTTTCACACTAAGTATGCTTTTTCTTTGTGCTCATAGATATCTAGACCCCTTTAAAGTGTACAAATCTGGGGTCCAGGGTGTCCCTCAGTCTGCACGCTAAGAGTTAGAATGAGAGATATTTGAATAAATAATCACACAAGTCATTAGAGTGTGCGGCATTAGATACTGCAGTGATTTTATACTTGTCTATATTTCTTTAAAATTTAAATTTTCTGGGCCTCCCCAGTGGCGTAGCATTTGAGCGCTGGGTTGCAAAGCTGCCCGCAGCCTCTGCAGCACCGGTTCAATCCCCAGCCACCGGGCGAGAGTCCCACATGGCGCACAGACCTCTCCTGCCTCCCGCTGCTCCCCTCAGCAGTGTACTTCGTCAGTCTGCCTGTTCTGCTCTCTGCTCTGGCTCTGGTGAATTCTCTCACCCTCCCACGGTTCTGACTGTACCCAGTGCTTGTATAAATAAATAAATAAATCTTAAAAAAAATCAAATTTGCTGAAACCCAATAATGTTGAAGGTGTATTTAGAAGTCAAGGAAAGAATCATTTATTTCAAGCTTTTTTATATCACTAATATTTATTTTGCCTACTGTAATACTATGAGATAGTCAACTTTCATCAGTAATTTTCTTTTTTTTCTTTAAAGATTTATTTATACAAGCACTGGGTACAGTCAGCAGTGCGGGAAGTGAGAGAATTCACCAGAGCCAGAGCGGGGAACAGAACAGGCAGACTGACGAAATACACTGCTGAGGGGAGCAGCAGGCATGGCAGGAGAGGTCTGTCGTGCCATGTGGGACCCTCACTGGCAGCCGGGGATCGAACCAGCACTGCAGAGGCGGTGGGCAGCTTTGCAGCCCAGCGCTCAACCGCTGCGCCACCAGGGAAGGCCCTCATCAGTAATTTTCTTATCACTTCACCATGTGGAGGCAAAAAAAAAAAAAAAATTACTTAAATTTATCACCAAAAAAGAAAAAGAAAGAAAAGACAGAATGAACACTGTTTTCCAAAAGTTTATGCTGGTTCTCAAGAATTTTGACTAGCATTTTGGAGTTAATTTTAGGAAAACTCTTCCTTAGGATTTGACTATCCACAAGGATGAAGCATTTTTAAAGGTCTACATAGTAAAAGACTGATATTGACAATGTTGTTGCAGTGGGTATTTGTTAGTTTTATGCTAAAACTCTCTTACTCAAGACAGTATTTACTCAAACTGTAAGTCCTTTTTGGGTTTTATAAGTTGGGATATTTCCCATGGATTATTTTGAGTTTACATAAATAGAAATGATTAAGGGCTGTGTTAATAAGAGATCATTATTGTGGCCTGGAAGTTAGTAATGCTATTTCTCCCCTACCTATCCTTTTGAGATCGTAAGTTATAAAAATTTCTCCCCTATCCAATGTGTTAATTTTCCTTACTTTTCACTTCTCCAGACATCAGGTTAATATTGACTACTTAGACCACTATAAAGGTCCTATCTTCAGTTATAATCACATCAGGGGTTAGTGCTTAAGCATATGGATTTTGGGGACACACAATTCAGTCCATAACACTCTCTGTGAAGGTTCATATGAGGGAAGAGTCAAGCCCTACTCAAGGTGAATTGGAATTTTCTAATTACAAAAACCTGAATTTACATTGTTGTTTGAACACTTAACTATTCTACTGCCCAAGACTGACCATATAGGCTTCTCATAATGCTTATTCTTTCTCTTGTCCTGTCTCACCAAGAAAGTGCCAAACCTGGATCAGGGGAGCGCCTACAAGCAACCCATGTACTTACTCCTAATATTCCAAATAAAGAACAGTTGGTTTTGTTTACACACACACACACACACACACAATTACATTTCATCCTACCAATCAACCACAGAATTCATTTGTGTGATAATTACAAGGAAAGCAATTTTCTGCAGAAGCATTATATTTCTCATAATTTATAATTCTTGAAGCTTTTGATAACCACCCTCTTATCACTTAGAAATCACTGTCCCTTCTTGCTCTCTTTATCTATCTATATTATATATGTGTTATATATTTGTTATTTACCTGGCTTATTTCATCTAAAAACATTATTTTCTGTAGCTGTAGTTAGTTCATTAATTTAGTTTTTGTCTAATTCCTTCTCTCTACAGTCTCTAAAACCCATCAATTGATTTGCTCTCTTCTTTCTATCACCCTCTTGCCACTTCTGATCACACAACTAGTCAGAAGTACTAGGTCTCCTGCACTCCCCTGATGTGGCCTGGCTTTCAGTCAGTATTGACTATGTCATATGAAAGCTGTTTTTAAAGTCTCCCATGACTTTTCTAAAATCTCCAGTCAGTTTTTTTCACTCTTTGAATTGTTGCCTCTGACAGAATATATCATCCCAACTTGAAGCCTTCATAAATCCTATATATCTTCTTCTCTTAGCTAAGGATTAATGACTCAAATGTTATCAACCTTCTTTTACCACATATTAAATCAATTTCATGTGCAATGACTTCCTAAGATAGTCAAATCAAAGTAAGTCACATTCCTCCAATTCTCTTTACATTGCACATGGCCAGCAATCCTTCTAAACAGTCATCTGTCTCACGAGTTACATTTACACACTTTCTGAATCCCATTTTTTACAACACTGCGAAGTTAAAGTATTTTCCTTTCCCTCACAGCTCCCTTTCTGTTGAGAGAGAACCTCTCAGTTCACCTCCTTCATGTGCTTTGGTAATTTAGGTGTTTCTTTTTTAAGATGGTTACTCAGTGAGTTTTATTTAATTTAATTGAAATAATTCCATGATGACTTAATACACCAAGATGTAAAAGAGTGGGTACAAGGACAGCATTTTAGAGCAGGCAATATGAGGTCTGAGGGAGGACAGAGGTAGGGTGAGTTAAGAGAGGGAAAAAAAGAGAAAAATATATTTTTAACTTACTAACTTTGGGGAAAATTTTAACTTTTTAAAATGCTTTTGAAGAAAAAAATGATTATAATTAAATACTATGTTCCATATTTGTCTTAAATAAAAATCACAGATGGTTCATGCTTTTATTAAGTTTCCAGCCTAATGACATTAAATCATTTTTCACTTTACTAAGAAAATGCCCACGTGGATTAATACACTGTGAGAATCTGTGATAAGATGTATGAAGGAAAAATTGCACTATGGTAGAAGAAGCAACACCAAAGGAATCACATTTGTGTTTTGAGGTCTCAAATGACCCCATTTTCTGAAATGAAATTATAGTATATTTATATTAATATCATGAATGCAATTATAGTATATTTATATTAATATCATGAATACATAATGCCTTATGTATTCATACCTATAAAACAGATTTTCGAGATGTCGTGTCAATTTATACTATTATCATTTTCATTACCCCTTATGTTAATACATTATGTATTACATCGTTAATATATAGAGAATTTCTTCAATTTAATACGGAAATGACATTTAACCTGATAGAAATATTGAAACAACAAATGAATAGGTAGCTCACCAAAAAAGTTCACAAACACTTAATAAACATATGAAACCTATTCAATCTTACTTGTTATGAAAATTTGAAATTTCAAATAAGTTCTGTTGTAGACATAATGTACAGCATAGTGGCAATAATTAATAATACTGTATCATCCATTTGACAGTTGCTATGAGAACAGATCTTAAAAGTTCTCACAACAAAATAGTGTTAACTATGTGTAATGATGGATGTTAAAAAGACTTATTGTGGTGATTACTTCACATTATACACCCATATAGAATCATTATGTTGTACAACTAAAGTCAATATTATAGGTCTATATACCTCTGTAAAAGTATTTCTTGAAAGCATATACAAGTGAATTAATAGAAAATCAAATAAACAACCCTATAAAGTTGAGACAGTGAAAATGTAATTTCCCTTTAGGTTACTGTAAAAAAATTACCGCTACCAATTTGTCAGGTCATAACACACACACACACACACACACATCAGCCTTAGAGGGACTGAATATAGACAATAAAAGCAACTATGTAAAACTAACTCTATTATGTACCAGACATTGTCCTAAGTCCTTCATGTATTAATTCATTCACGTAATTCTTTGAGAGATGATTACTTCTTATCTGGAAGATTGGGAAATCAAGGAACTGGGAGTTCTTCTAAGTTCCCCATACTACCAGCAGAGAACCATGATGTAAGGCTCCAGAGACCACACGCTAAATCACTATGCTCTACAAACTCCTACTTTTAAATTAAACCCAAGAAATGAATACAGTTGGTGTAGCAGAATGAGGACTAGGGGCATATCCTCCACATGTCCATCTACCTTCTGGGAACTTGGTCTTTGTTTCATGGCATGTATCGGTGTTCTTGGCCATTGAAAAGAGAAATATACATATGGAGCTTAGCAAAATTTGGTACACTCTAGTATCATTTCTGCTGACAGTCTTTGGGTCACAAGTAGATATGTGTTTACAGAATGTTCTCAACAGAAAAGGCAGAGAGAAAAAGCAAACTTGGCCCTCAGTCTCTCTCCTAAATGACAGCCCATATTCTGCAGGGAATGCCATCCTCTGTGCTCACCAGTCCCACTCGTCATGGTTATATCAGGTCAGGGCTACTCATCCCAATCCTCAGCTCCCCAGTTACCTCGTCCTCCTCTAATCAGGCAAATGCTCCCGGTAGCTCAGAAAAGGGAAGCAGTGAGGTGACTTTGTGCTTTCCTTGTTTTGTCACCTAATTTTATGTTACAGACCCTCTAACCTGCTTCCTGTAGTACTTTCCTCTTTGGATTCTCAAGAACTCTAACTTATTTCTCTCAATAAAACCTGGCTCTAACAAATCAAAAGCACTGGCATTCTAATTTATGCTTCTATCATGTGCTGTATATACTTACTAGCTTTTTTCTTTTTTTTTGTTTTTTTGTTTTCAAATAAATTTTATTTTTATATTCCCCATACAATTGCAATTCCCTTATTTTGACCCCAATCCCTCCCCTCCCCGCCCCCCCCCCGACTCCCCATAGAGTATCTCTTGTTCATAGTTGTTTGTTGATTTTGATATTTTCTTTCTTATAGTTATTCTTTTTCCTGGTCCCTTATTTAAGTTTTTTAGATTCCTGCTATGAGTAAGACCATCCGGTATTTTTCTTTGTGCTTGCCTGATCCTGAGGCAATACATTTGTGTATGCTCCTGAGGCAATACATTTGCCTCTCTCTGAATAGTAAGGAATGTTGAACTATAAAGAGAGTTTAGTATTTAAAAATGAAAAATAAAAACAAAATGAAAGACTCCCTTTCATGCCAGTCAACTATGGGACACTCAGTATAAGAATGTACCAAAGCTTAATATTTCACCTTGAGTGTTGTTTTATTTTGTTTTGCTTTCTCTTCAAATTTGCAGAAACAATTACTGAACCTGTCCCCTTGCTCCTAAGTGGAAAGGAGCTCTGTGCCTTAGCTTTTGTCCTAAATCTGCCGTTAACATACGGAAAGGCTTGGACTGGTCACTTCTCTGAACTGGGCAATTTGTTCTAGTTGCACAATCTATGAAAGAGTCACTTCATCCACTGTTTATGAGGCAATTGCTGTGGGGTGAGCTCACGCTGGAAGATGCACACGCATCACCTCACTTGACCACATTAGAATCCTAGAAGCAGGGAAGGTATTTTATTCCCATTTTGTAGGAAAAGCACCTAAGGCTTTTCATGATATACCAATTGATCCAGAAGTCTAGTATAGATTTCTGCACTCTGTAACCCTTTCCACTCTAAGAAAAAGGAAAAAAAAATAGCTATATTTCCATGGTTTAAAGAAAAATATCTTCCAAGCATGTTATGTACTTTAAAACATGTCTGATTGCCAGATTAGTGCAATCTGTCTGGAATTAAATTGAGCAGTTAGGACTTTAAATTTGTGCATTCCTTTTGTTCAGAATTTAGACTGGAAAATGAAACCTAAGGAAATTACCATGAGTTTGCATACATACCATGTATGTAAAAGGATATTTTGTGCAAATTATTTTTATAGTTGAATTTTTTCAAACAAACAAACAGAAGTCTTTCTAACAGTCCCTGGTGGCCTAAGGCTTAAGTCTCAGGGCTATCACCTCTAAGGCCTGAGTTCGATCCCTGGTCAGAGAGCTAACCCACATATGGTGCAGCAGACCTCTCCTGTCTCACCTGCTGCTCTACTTAGTAGTGTATTTCAGTAAATCTGACTGTTCTGCTCCCCACTCTGTCTCTGGTGAATCCTCTCACGTCCCACACCTCTGGCCTACATCCTAGTTCTTCTACACAAAAATTAAAAAAAAAAAAAGACCCATAAGTAAATACATAACATACTCTTTGAGACATTATGAAGCACTTTAAAATGATAAATTATATATAATAAAATGGGAAATATTTATAATTTATTAAGGTAAAATACAGATATGGAAAATTTTATTAAATGATTTTATTTTTATAATTAAAATAACAAAAATAGTGGTAGCCATATTTTTGGACTTAACATTAAAAATATTTTTCTGCTGTTACTTTTTAAATTTTAATATAAACATTAGTTTTGTAAAAAAAAAAAAAGTTACCTTTCAGTGAAAATAAATAAAGGAAGAAAACTGGAAAATGTAAACAGTACTATTGAACTTAAGTTGGCTTTCTCAAGAGCAGATTCTGAGCTGAATATTTGCAAGGAGGAAGTTCTTGGAGATTGTGCTCTAGGGATTAACACTTATGAAAGATGCAAAAAGCAGGACTGGGCAGAGGAAGAAGAATTGACCATAATGTAGTTGCCACAGAGGCTTCAATTTATCCTCTGTGGATCTCTGAATCTGAAATACTGTTCAGAGATATCCTAATGAAAACAAAACTGGTACATCTTTTTGCCATCACCCCCTAACATGAGTGAGTTATTGGACACAGGCTCCTCCCAGGGAAGAGGTCTAACTTGGGGGCTTCTTTTGCCTGAGAGCATTCCTGAGGAAGGATTTAGTTGCTGGCAGTGGAGGAGTGGGGAATGGGGTAAAGAAACAGCCTCCATTACACTAATGCTTTCCTGTTGAAAATTACAGTTTCCATACAGAAGTATAAGGCTCTAGAATCTTATTCTCATTCTGAATTTATTAATTACTCTTTTAATGATGAGAACAAAGGGAATGGATTCACGTTAACACAATTCATAAGTAAGTGATATAAAAACTCCAATTTATTAATTTTCACTGAGATAAATAGCTGATATGGGGGCAAGAATATTTGTTTTGGCTGACTGTATGTTCTCTAAGTTGGAAAGATAGACTTGTGAAACAAAATTGAGTCAGAAGTTTTCTTGATTTGCATTGTTAGGGCAAAAGTGATATTATTAATAAGGCACTGCTTTCCTAATGAGATAGTCTCTTTCTAATTATAGAAATTTCATTTTCCTTCGCTGCTAAAGATACAGATTATTTTCCCTAAAAATTCTTTATAGACTTAATGGAGAGTCTTCACTTTATTTTTGTCTGTCTTATAGTTTACATGTTGGTTCTAAATTTAGAAGAATATTATCCCCCATCATGTACAAATCTTCTGTCCAGTGAATTGCTCTTGGGAAATTTTCCTATATATTTTAAAGCTGTCTATATATTTCCTGCATTTCAAAGTTGTCTTTTAAAAAAAAAAAACCTTATTTCCAACTCCAATGTATTCTAACAGTCTACTGCCTTTACAATAAAAGTTACCTTGTAGAAATGGTTTGTCAAGCAGATTTATAATATCATATACAATGGTATTCATTTTTAGAGATCAACATCTTTTTCAATAGAATTATCTTTGGAAAGTAGAAAGAAAAATCTTTCCTATTTAGGCCTCCCCTGGTGGCATAGGCAGCTGAGCACAGCGCTGTGAAGCTGTCCGCAGCATCTGCAGCGCAGGTTTGATCCCGGCCAGCCGGCGTGAATCCCACATGGTGAAGCAGACCTCTCCTGCCTTGCCCGCTGCTCCCCTCAGCAATGTATTTCGTCAGTCTGCCTGTTCTGCTCCCCACTCTGAGTCCCTTCACCCTCCCGGGCATCTGGCCTGTACCCCGGTGCTTATATAAACAAATAAATAAATCTTAAAAAAAAAATCTTTCCTATTTTTAATGTTTTAAGTATTGCCAAAATATTATACTGGAAAAAAATTATTCATTGCAGTTTTCCAACTTCACAACCCTAGTTCAATTTCTAACCCAGAGGGAAATATTGTTATACATTGATGAATACCTTTCTAACACTTTACCTGTGTATTCACATTTATACATAAGTACATATACATATAAAATGCATATGTACATATCAGATAAATATAATCAATTCATTTATTATGATTTATAATAAATTTGCTATCTGATTTTCCCTATCTCATTAATTTTTAAACTAGTGTCTCCTCACTCGATGCCACTGTTTTTTTTATTCAATAGCTTCCTTTTTCTTGAGTTTATTTCATATTGTTCCTATGTAACTTTATAATAATTATAAACAATTAGGATAGAAACTGTCTAATTCTGAGAACTGACTCTGAATATTGCTTT
The DNA here is from genome assembly GCF_964194135.1 of Talpa europaea. Taxonomy (NCBI): domain Eukaryota; kingdom Metazoa; phylum Chordata; class Mammalia; order Eulipotyphla; family Talpidae; genus Talpa; species Talpa europaea. Next base: position 95,918,075 of record NC_140071.1, read on the forward strand.
CAATTTTGTGAATTTCTTGTTTTTTATTTCTTTGCTTATTTATTTCTCTAGATCTTCTCTGTCCAATCCTTCTAGAAATTCTATTATTCAAATGGAAGATACTGTAAATTTATCTTTCATGTTTTGGCATTTCTTTCATGTTTTCAACTTCCAGGTCTTTCTCTAATACATTCAGAGTTTCTCTTCAAGATCATTAAGTGACTCTTCAAACATATCTATTGTGTGCTTTAATTCATAATATGAGGCTGAATTACTTAAATGACCAAATATATCAATCAGTGTCCAGTTACTCTGACAAGTTTAAGTAGGAAAAAAGAAACCAGTTGATGAGATGAAATGTTTATAAAATCATCTGAAGGTTGGGAGGAATAGCTTGTAACTCCCAGAACATGATAGAATTGGCCAGGCAGGGGGCTGCTGCTTCTGTTATTATGAAGAATCTGCCACCACAATTCATGGCTCCTTGTCCAAATGCCTCAACCACAATCCAGGGATAAGATGCCATTCTTTTTCATTTTTGCTGTCCACAGACCATAACGCCTCAGCCATGACATGCACCAGTAAACAGATGTCACATGTTGTTCTGATAGTCCACAAAGCCAGAGCAGAGACATTTGGACCTAGATTAGAACTGCCACAGAAATGCCAAATGTCTCCTTGATGTTACTCACCAGCAGACACAAGTAAAGCAGTTAAAGTGTGGCCTCCACCTCAGTACGTCCAATTCGGCTTTCCAAATCTCACATAGTGCATTTTCCTTTGAAGAAGCTAGCTAGGTCCCACACAATCCCCAAGTGGTAGAAGAGTTTGGAAAACATAGCCTTTCCAGTTTCTAGCATGCAATAGGGAATGCTATAAAGAAGGTGGAAAAAACTGTTGAGGAGGGAAATCTTCGGCATCGGTCACATCATATTTTTAATTTTACAAATTTTTATTTCTTTTTCATAGTTGTGTCATTTTGTTTTAAAGATAAAATATCCTCTCAACTCTAAATACATTAAATGCCAATTTTAAAGCGTTTTTTTCATTTCATTATTAAATTTTTTGGTTGCTAAATTTTCTGTTTGTTGAATTTGGCACTTCTTTTTGGCTCCTGGTTTTCACCAAGTGTTTGGTAAGTTTGGTTTATTTGGTCATATTTGTACTTGATAACTCCAGTTTGCCTTTGGCTGATTGCATTGGCCAACTTCTTGTGAGTAGAGTGTGTGTGTGTGTCCCCATTTCAAATATATGGACAGCATGTCTTTTGGATTTTATATCTCTTGGGCATTTTCCTGATATCTGAGTCAGAATTTTCCATGGAGACTTTATCCTAAGAGCAAATAATGTTTCTTAATTTTTTTTCCTCCCTCACTATCCTTATGGAGATTAGAAGTAATCTCAGGTTTTGCCCTGCTTATGTTTCTAGTGTCAGTATACACTTGGTAGTTCCACTCAGCCAAACTGTTAATTTGTTAAGACAGGAAACCAAGCATTCTTAAATTCTGATTTTAAATTAATAACTGAACATATGTACAAATTACTAATTTTGCTATATATTCCAAGGAAGTAGTTTAAATCACATAATCAGAGTTTAAACTAGTTTGAGGCATTAAAGGTACTCACAAGTTGCAAAGAATCTTAGAAAAAAATCATGTAAGCACAAACTCATTAGGAAAATGATTTCTTCCATATTTTTCTACAGAGTGTGTGTTATTGCTCAAGTATTCTCATTTTACTGAAAATATCTAAAGGTCTTCAAAATCTGCACATGGATAAATGTCTCTTTGGGGTTTACTATTGACATGATGACACCCACATCCATGTGTGTTTGATACCAAATGCCAAAATCCAGTACATTTACAGAGCATGAAATAGGCACATGCTCTTAACAAGTTTAGGGGAACAACCTAAGTGCCCCAAAACAGATGAATGGATCAAGAAGATGTGGAACATACACACAATATAATACTACTGGCAACATGAATGGAACCTTCTGGAAGGGATTATGTTAAGTGAAATAAGTCAGAAGGAAAAAGATAAATATCAAATAGTTTCACGTATATGTGGAATATAGAAAAACAAACCAAAAAAAAGGCCAGAAAAAAAAGACAAAACTTGAAATCTGACCATAGATCTGAGGCATCCAGGAGTGGAGGGAGAGCAGAAAGGTTCAAAATAGGGGAGAGAAGAGCAAAAGGGACTGTGGTAATGGATTGTGGGTGCTATGGTGGTGGGAGAACTACAGGGACTATACATACCTGAGGGGAGAAATCAAATACTGTCCAAAATTTAACAACAATACAAGAAAAAAGGTACTTCATCTAAAAATAAACATAATAAAAATAAAGTTAGGGGTTTGCTGAGAGACTCATAAGCTTGTCTCAAATATTTTAAAGGAAAGGAGATCATTAGCTCACTTTGTAAGAGAAGTGATGAAATTCAATATAACTCAACTGCTCAACTGTATTTTATAAACCCTTGTGTAATAGGGTTCTAATTTGCAGAATTTTGGGAGGAAGTACTGACAGAAGATGAAAAACAGATGAAGAAAGTGATCCCATACCTCTGAATCATATTTAATAGTGTAAACCAATGTTACCTCAATAAAAATAATCCAAAAATATATAATTAAGTAAAACTTTTCATTACTTTGAAGAGGTACCTAACATACAAGCAAATCACTTAGAAACATTATTAATTAAAGAGAAAAAAAAATAGTACCAAATGCAGTCTATTTTTATTTGGCAATAAAAATAAATTCAAATACACTTATCAAACACATTTCAAAATAATCTAAAGAATTTTCAAATATTCTTCAAATATTACCTTCTTTTCTGGGTAAGAAAAAAACAAGTATTTTTACCAGAAAAATACATTGTATTTTTAAATTATATTATTTATATTGAGGTAGCACTAATATACCATATATTATTCAGTGGTATAGAGTCATCTTTGGATGTGTCACCACACCACACCAACCAATCACCAATCACCAATCACCAAGGCACACATAGTCCTCCACCATAGTTCAGTGGAGCCTCCACACCTTGTTCCCTGTGTTCTTCCTTCCCCTCTGGTAGTCTCAATTCTACAGGCAGATTTCTAGGATTTGATTTGGTTTGGTTGAATGAAATCATCCAGTATTTATCATTCTCCTTCTGATTTATTTTACTTAGCAAAACCCCCTAGTTCATTTATGTTGTTTCAATGGAAGATTTTATAGGGACAACACCTTAGAGAAGAAATCAAACATTGTACAAAAATGAACAATGATGTAAATATATATAAATAAAATAAATAAATACAAAACAAATGTCTAAAGATGTTTTAAACCCTGTAATTCCTTGAAACAGTAGGTGATTCAATAAATAATTAACTTACAAAATAACTAAGAGAACATTTACAAACCATTTTTCACGACAGATATTAGTGCTTGTACCACTTGCTAGAGCATCCTTCTTCCATTTATGTGTCATGTCATCTGGGAAACTGTCCTCTCTCAATCCTAAGCTAAGGGAAGGGAATCTCTTACACATATGTGACTCTTCTGTTTACAAACTTCTACCAAAACACTTGTCACCTCCACTTAAATAGTGGCATTGTGTCCACCCACCTGTGCAGTCTTGTGGGAGGTAAGGTCCATGTTTGAAGAGAAGCTTCTGCTATAACTGATGATCAATATATGTTAGCAACAGAAAAAGGCAAATGGAAAATAGCCACTGAATCCAGCTGTGACTCATTGTTCAATTTATATTGCTGGGTACAGATGGCAGATGCATACTTAGTCACCATTTTTATAAACTTCACTTTTGGAATACTTAAATACACTACTCTGTCTCATTAAAAAACAAAAAAAGACTACATCTCTTATCGTTGAATCTATGTGGCTGCTATTGCAATCTCTATTCACACAGATAATGTTGTTTTACAGCTACTTCACATGTGACATTTTCAGGATTTATTATCTCCCATGATCCTGCTTTATTCCAGATTTGTTCATTACCCAGATTCATTCCAAATTGCTCCTTTTGTGTTTGGTTGTGCCTTTATATTTGTCTTCTTTTCCCTTTCCATCTATTTCTGGTCCTGGGCCATCACTTTACACCAAGATTAACCTCTCAAGTCTGAAGTGCCAGATGCCTTATCTTTAATCTTTGAAGTCTTTTACAGCTGACTCTCCAGCAATGTTGCTTCTCAACTCATAGCCCTTTGAACACCAGCAGACACAACTGACCCAGTGTGAGCAGGTCACTCCTCTGAGGGATCACAAATTTGTGAGTCAGTCAGCTGTGATAAAAGGGACAGTCTGTGGCTGCAAACAGAGCAAAACTAACCAGGCCATAGGAGATCAAACTCATGGCCTCAGCCTTGGTCCTTGAAGCACTAATTATTAACAACTCAGTGAAACAGTCACCAATCAACTCATCTTATTAACTAGATGGCAAATTCAGGTTACACATTTCAAACATACAGATATTTTCATCCAATAAATAAAAATTTACATGAGAAATAAATTACGACCAGAGTTGATCACAATTCATAAAAATTTAAATCATATTTAAAGAATAGGTACACTATGGTAATCACATTGTATATAATGCATGTATTTGTTCTGGCAATATATTGTAATTTCTTGTTATATATACTTATATGTATGTTCAATAGATATGCTTCTGAGTATCATGTATTATGATATCACTGACAAGATTTTTATGGACAATATGTATATTTTAAAAATACAATTTGCATACTAACAATATCTTGGCAAAAGATCATTAGAATTTAAGTGAATTGTTTTTATGATTTTCCAGTAAATACAGGGAAGCATAATATTTATAAAGATTAGAGATGGTTTGGATCAATTAATATTTATCACTGTAAATTTATTATTACTGTACGAGAGTAAGTTTTCATCACTACAAAGTTTATAATCCTGCTGTGGTACCAAGATACGCATGTACAAAGGTAAGAAGACAACAAGGCAGCAACCAAATGAGTGGGGTTGATATTTCAATGCAGCTCAGAAGAGAGAGTATTTTGTATCCAATTAGAATGAGTTAATCAGTGAAATTTTCACTCTATAGGTGGGAACTGAATTGAGACTTGTAAGACAGATGATGGTCACATTTTAGTTTCCTGAGGTTGTCATAACAAAGGACCACAAACTGGTGGGTTTAACTAGCAAGACTTTATCCCCTTGTAGTTCTGGGAGCCAGAAGTCTGAAATCAAAGTGTGGGCAGGTTTGGCTCATTTCTAGAGGCTCTAAGTAAGGAACTGCCTCATACTTCCCTCTTCGCTTCTGTTGTTGCAACAATGCTTGCTGTTCCTTGACTTGTGGATACACATTTCTAATACATGCCTGGGTCTCCAGATGGCTTTCTGATTTGCATTTCTGTGTCCTTCCTCTTCTTAGAAAGAGCCCAGCCAATGGAATTAAGATTCTCCCATAAGTCTGGGATGATTTCATCTCTAGATTCTTGAACCAGTTACATTTACAAAACTATTATTTTCTAGTAAAGTCACATTCTGAGGTTCCAGATGAAAAATAATTTGGGAGCAATATTATTTAATCCACTCTACGTGAGAATAAAGCTCACAGAGACAAAATTCTGATTAAGTTCCCTTAAAGGCTGTGTGGGTAACACGTATTATTAGACTGCATAATCAGCCTGAAATATGAAAATTCAGAAAATAATGAAAACTTTCCTGATAATCCTTTCCTGATAATCCACTTCAGGAGGGTTGGGCTAGAAGATAGCCAGTACATGTCCTCTAATAAACAACAACACAATAAAAATGGCATTTATTTTCAGCCTGGCACTGTTTTAAGTATTACATACACTGCTAATATGTTAATTTTTTACCAAAACCCTGAAATGTGGGTACACTTTTTACATGTACATAGTGTATGCAAGTTGTTAAACTACTGGCCTTGGTCACAGAGCTGGAAAGTGAGGTGATTAGACCAACAAACCAGGGAGTTTTGAATTCAGGCAGATATAGGCATGTCCAGGCACCAAACTGATAGGGCACTACAGAAAGGCAAACAGACAGAAGAGAATGGGGGTAACTCTTGAGGTTTGGGGAAGCAGGGATACAGATCTAGTCTCTGTTTTGTAAAGAATGGAAGTCATTGAAGTTTTAGAGAAGGTGTGTAACTTTCCAGATGGAACTGGAAAGATTTTACCATTCATTAAATGTTCAAGAGAGATTAAAGAATGGGAACCTTGAAGCAGGATGTTAAGAGGAATCTGCACTAATACGCTTTTACAATAAATAGTCAAAAGGTGATAAAGGCCTGAGTGAAGGTGGCAGCAATTATGACTCATTACAAACATGTGTTGGAGGGAATAATCCTGGTTATGTAGAGATCCTTCTTTCCCCTTCTCTCTTTCTCTTTCATAGAATTTAAAGAGTTTCTACATGGTTATGAAAAAGTACAAAATGCCATCATAGCACATTGGAGTGGTTTATTCTGTGGATAATTTTACTTCCTTAAAAATTTCACTTTTTGTCACCTAGATAGAAACAATGCAGTTCTCCTGTTTCCACTCAAAAGATTTAGCTATAATACACTATCAACAAAATCATGAGTGGCCCCTTCCCATATAATTACAGGGTGTGCCACAGTGCAGATGTCTCCATGCGGGAGTAGCCTACAATTAGCCAGAAGAATTCTGCAGCAATGTGGTTAGAGGCAAAAGGTTTACTCTAAATTTGACAGCTCAAACTAAAGCTATAAATAGCCTGTTGGGGTTTTCATTTTCTTTTTGTCTTTGTCAAGGACATTTTTGCTTCATCTGAGTATTTTCTGCAAAGTAAAGCTATAGCTATGAATGCCATATGTAAAAGCTGTTTTTGCTTTGGATTGATTTCTCCTCATTCAAAATGGTCTGAATAATCCATTATGAAAATGTCTCTGCATTTTCCCTGCATCTGGAAGGTATGCATATGAATTTATAATGCTTATGTGAGGCATAAGTCAGTGGTTAATCCATCTGATTGTAAATCATGTGACTATGTACCATGACCACATTAAAACTTAACCACAAATAAAAGGGAAAATGGGTTCTAACCTATAATTGTGGATCTTAGAATCAGGACTCTCGCAAGCATTTAGTCCTAAATGTGTCACATGTAAGAGATGTTTGAAAAATCCCATTAGTTAATGTGTAACATGTGCAGTACATGGAGTCACAGGTTAGCAACATTTGAAATGTTTAATTTATGGAAAACAGAAAAGATCACTATATATTTAATGCATAAGCATTATGGCTGATTCTATAACATATACTGAAATTAAAGATCTTTAATTCACAAAATTCAATAAATCCCCTGCATATCAGAATTAAGGATATGTTTTAGAGCATTATTAAACAGACATTTGAATTTAAAATCAGGTTGAACTTTTCTTCATGAAACTATTATGTTATTCTACAGGAAAATTACTTAAAATACAGATTGACAAGACATCACTATATTTGGTAGTGCAGGTTAAAGTAATGCTTCCACTCTTTTGCATATAAATGCTTTCATAGAGGTCATCCAGGGTAGCAGCATATTATGATCTATGAATGCCAAATTCCTTCTTCAACTAGCATCTTGATTAGTAACCAAAAGAACTCAGAATGAATATGGTTTTGTCATAATGGTAAACATATGGATCTCAGAAAATTTTCACAGCCAAAACTTGGTTTGACTCAATATTTCAGTATCAAAATGGAAAAACTGAAACAATTTTATGAACTTTCAAATATTTACATACAAAATCCTTTAACGTATTTTTTTAAAGATCCATATTATAAAATAAAATGTTATTTCCTCTTTATTTTCTTTTTTTCCTCACTAATATTGTTAAAATTGCTCACAGCCCATGTTCTTTTTTCGGTTTTCCCTATTCGTGACATCTGCACACAACTTTTTTAAACTGGGTAATTCAACCAATGAAGTCTCCTCACTACCTCAACTTCTGACTTTTAATTATCACACATAGTGAAATGGGCTGTGTTTTTATCAACAGGACACATTATTACTGAACAGTGGTCCCACGGCATGTAAGCTTTGGAATGTCTGAAAAATGTCATCGATTAAGGGAAAACAATAAATTGTTATCAGAAAGTTTTCTTTAATTGTATAAATGCTCTTTATTGTGCTTATTCATCATGAAAGTTGTGCTTTAAATCAGTTGGAGCAAAGAAGTGCATCTTTTGAATACATTGTGTCATAACCTAGAATTGACAGTCAGGGACTCTCAATGACCAGATTTTTAAAAGTGTATTTTCCTACTTAAGACTCTATATCTCACACTGATTCATTTATGTATTGCATTTGAGTCATCGATTTTTTTTAAAGATTTTATTTTTGTCAAATTTATTTTTGCTTATAAGAACTGGGGTGTAGGCCAGAGGTGGGGGTGTATGAAAGGTTTCATCAAAGACAGAGTGAGAAAAGGCAGATCTACTGAAACGTACTGCTGAGGATTGAACTCAGGCTATCATGGTGATAGCACTGAGACTTAACCCCTAGGCTACCAGGGAGGCCACTGAGTCACCAAATTTTTAAAGCATAATGTAAGTGTTCCTGAATAATTTCTAATTTTCCTCTGGTGCATCTTTGTGTTAAATGAGTACAACCTAAAATGTGTATGGTATATGATAGTACAATATCTGTTAATTACTCTACAGCTGGCAGACATATATATATATATGAACATATATATAAATTTTGAATCTAAACTAATTAACTCAAAAAAATCACAAATGCATTCTTACATTGTGATTTTTGAGATCATTTCCCATTCATAACATACATTATATGTTTTATTGTAAAGATAATTCTATTTAAAATATTCTGTAGAAAAAAATGGATAAACAACTTGTACTTTTATTGCTTTCATTACAACTACTATCTTTTCCCCAAAATATGTTTATACATATAAAGAAAGAAAATCCTTTATTCAAAGTACAGAATTCTGTTCAGGGAGATAATGTATTTCTAAGAGAAAAAGCACATAGTGCAACTTTATATCTGTACACCACCAATTTTCAGTTGACCAACTTAACAGTTTACAAAAGCACCCAAAGGTAATTTTTTTTTATTTTTAAAACATACTTAATATAATTGGGTCTATATTTTTAATCACTATCAGAGAAAAAACATCTTTGATGATTAAAAATTAATAGGATGCAGTACAACAAGAAGGTAGCAGAGTGAAGACTCCAGGTTTGTCTCCTCCAGTTAAGCTCAACACTGATGCAAAACAAGGCCAAAATCCCATGGGGAAAAACTGTTTATCAGCTTATATAATAAGAGCATCAGCCCTACTGGAAGGGCTAGGAAAATCTTTTAAGTGAATTTTGTTTAAAGTAATAATGGTAATAATGGGGCAGTGCAACCCACAAGAGGAAGGACTGGTTGCAGTGCAGAGCCCCCTACAGTTATTGACTTGTACACACAAAACTGAGGTTCTTAAGACCTGGCACTGCACTGGGTAAGTGGCTGCACGAGCAGGACGGTGAGTGCATTGTGGGCTAGAGAGGTGAGGGCATAGAGCAAAGACTACTGTCTTGAATAAGAAGCTCCTAATCATAGAACAGTTATAGCCTAAATTGTGTCAGAGCAACTGTACTTCCTTTTAGAAGACTACTACTAAAGTCCAGGCCACGATATCTGAAACACTTGCTATCTCCCACCTCAGGCTGAGACAATCAAAACATCTGCCACTTTCTACCTCAGGCTGAGAAATCTAAAATACTTGACATTCCCAGCAAAGAAATGTTTTGCAACTGGAATTTTAAAAGGCTGAATCTACTGGGGTGATCCTTTGATGCCTTTTGCCACAGTCCTTTATTAAACCCATTGCCAGTAGCAGTTCCCTGGCTACTCCAACAAGTATAAAAACAACAGTTGAAAAATTATTCTTATTAAAATCCATATAAAAGCAAAACTGAGACAGATGAACACAATCCAAAAATGGGCAGAAGAGCTAAAAAGACACTTCTCCAATTAGGAAATGCAAGTGGCCAACAGGTATATGAAAAAATGTTCAACATCCCTTATCATCAGGGAAATGCAAATCAATACCACACTGAGATACCACCTTACGCCAGCGAGAATGGCACATTTTAAAAAAACTAGCAACAACAAATGTTGGCAAGGATGTGGAGAAAAAGGAACTCTCCTGCACTGCTCGTGGGAGTGCAAACTGGTCCAACCACTCTGGAAAGCTGTGTGGAGGTTCTTCAAATTACTAAAAATGGAGCTACCATATGATCAAGCAATTCCACTCCTAGGAATCTACCCAAAGGACACAAAAACATTAATTCAAAAGTATACCTGCACCCCTATGTTTATTGAAGCACTATTTACAATAGGTAAGATATGGAAACAATCCAAATGTTCAAAAATAGATGACCGGATCAAGATGTGGTATATATACACAATGGAATACAACTCAGCAATCAAAAAAGATAAACTCATGCCATTCACCACACATGGATGGAGCTAGAAGGGATTATGCTCAGGGAAATAAGTCAGAATGAAAAAGAAAAATATAGAATGGTTTCACTTATAGGAGAAATATAGGGGAACCAAATAAGGGATTGGGGAAAAATAATAACACAAAAATTTGCAGGCAACAATAAATCAGAAACATTCTGTGGGGGAGGGAGATGGCAAGAGTTCAGAACAGGGGAGGAAAGAGCACAAGGGACTATGGCAATGGTGCAAGGGTGAATTGGTGGTGGGAATTCTGTGACGACTACACCTGGGTGGAGAATGCAAACACTATACAAAAATGAACAATGATGTAAAATATATGTAAATAAATAAATTATATTAAAAAATTACAAAAAAAGAACAAAATCAAAACAAAATATCAATAAATATTTATATCTTAATAATAATCTTAAATGTAAGTTGAAGTATACTATGATTAAAAGGGTGTAATACAAAAAAATAGAAACAACACTAACAAACAAATAATACTATATATGTATATGTATATAAAATGATGGAGCACCATGATACATAAGACAATAACTGAACTTAAGAGAGATATACCAGATAACACCATAATACACAATGATATCAGATAACACAATATACCAGGTAACACAATAATACCGACCTTAATACCCCATTTGCAACTATGGACAGTACAAGAAGACAAAGTATATGAATAATAAATAAGAAAATATACAGATTTAATTAGGAACTAGACCAACTAGATCTAACAACTAGTCCAATTAACAAAAGAGCAGCAGACAAGAACAGCCAATTAATCACTGAGGATATTCAGAACCCCCAAAAGACATATGGAAAAATGTTCATTGTCACTCCTAATAAGAGAGAGGCAGAGTAAAGCTACAATAAGATGGGGCCTCCCCGGTGGCGCAGCGGGTTGAGCGCTGTGCTGTGAAGCTGTCCACAACCTCTGCAGTGCGGGCTCGATCCAGGCTGGCCTGCGAGAATCCTACATGGTGCCGCAGACCTCTCCTGTCATGCCCGCTGCTCCCCTCAGCCGTGTATTTCAGTTAGTCTGTCTGTTCTGCTCTCTGCTCTGACTCTGGTGAATCCTCTCACCCTCCTGCGCCTCTGGCCTGTACCCCAGCTCTTTTTTTTTTTTTTTAAGATTTATTTATTTATACAAGCACTGGGTACAGTCAGAAGCGCGGGAGGGTGAGATAATTCACCAGAGCCAGAGTGGAGAACATTAACAGGCCGATGGACTAAAATACGCTGCTGAGGGGAGCAGCAGGTGGCAGGAGAGGTCTGCCTACCATGTGGGACCCTCGCCGGTTGCTGGGGATAGAAATGGAGCTGCAGAGGCTGCGGGCAGCTTCACAGCCCAGTGCTCAACCAGGGGAGGCCCTGTGCCCCAGATCTTGTATGAAAATAAATAAATCTTAAAAAAAAAAAACTACAATGAGATATGGTCTCACACTTGTGAGAATGACAAATATCAGAAAGACCCCCAACAACAAGTGCTAGAGAGAATGCAGAGAAAAAGGAACCCTATTATACTGCTGGTATGAATGTGATCTGGTAAACTATTATGGAAAGCAATTAAAAATTAAAAAATAGAAATACCAAGAGAATTGGCAATCCCATTCTTGGGAATATGAATCCATCAACAGAAAAATACGTATGTTCTGTAATATTCACAGCAGTAATATTTACAACAGCTAGGGCATACAGGCAGCCTAAATCTCCTTCAAGAGATGAATCGACTAAAAAGGTATGATAGGTACATACCATGGAGTATTATGTAGCCACAAGAAAAGATGAAATGCAACTGTTTTCAACAATATGAAGGAAATTTTAAAAAATATATCCGCAGCAAAGCAATCAGGATGATAAAAATATTGGACATTCATAACAGACAATTTGATAAGGTAAAACACCTGTTGATGGACATCAACAAACATCCTGGATGCTCTGAGGTTAAGGATGGGGAGGGGGGGACACATGGGCTGGTGGTAGGAAGCAAAATATCTCAATAAAGCATTATAAAAAGCAATGCTTCATGAATATCCTTTTACCTATACTTAGCTTTCTTTTATAAAGTATATTTTCATGGTTAAAAAGAAAGAAAAAAAATAAGCTATACCATAGAGATGTTCTTGTATTTTCTACTATCTAATAGGATTTAGATTGCCTTAATATTTTGCCATCTAAGAGAAAATGTATGAGTAGACACTATGGCACCCTTGTCTTGCTCAGTAACTTTGGAAAGACTGCACTTTTCATCACAGATGTCCAACATATCGTTGATGACCAAGCAAATTCCAATTTGTTTTTTGAGATCCACCATAAATGTCCTGGCACTCTGTAGTTTATATTGATTTTTCACAATCACTGAAATTACCTCTTCATTGAATGTTAGTGGCACTGGAAAATGAACTCTTTAAGGCAGGAATTTTTGCTGATTTTGTATGTAATGTATCTCCAATGATCTATCTCTAGAACAGTGTTGTGGCTTATGACAGGAATACAGTAAAATTTGCTGAATGAATCACACTTTGAAAATTCATTAACTACAGAATTATGTTCTTATTATATTTTGTTCTGTATCCGACTATCATCAGAGAATATCTCAAGGGCACCTTTGTAACTCTAGACACAGGACTGTCACAGAGTGTGTGCTAAATAAATACCTAATGAATTGAAGTCTAATAGCACAGATATAGAAAAAAAGCAAATACCTTTTTCTAAAAAAATAAATTGAAGTAGAATATGGGGAATTTTGGATTAACTTGTTTAACAATATTTGATAGACTTGATGTTAAATACTAACAGTCACAGTGTGTTCAAGAATGACTGGCATATAGGATGTATTCATTGAATTATCCATTTTTAATCATTAAATCAATCAGCATGAATATTTACATTCTTGCTAAGAATGTACAAAGAGAACTGAGTCTACAAACTTCAGTTTTTATATAGTATTTTATTGTTCTGACATTTAGGACATTCTTTCTATACCAAATTTATCATTAGTTTTTGTACCATTAATTACTATAATTCTAAGTAAGGTATATAATCCTTGAGTGCAGAGATTATTATATTATTATTCCCAGGGCTTCTAGTATATCATAATACTCTGAAGAAGTGTTTAAGAACTAACTGGTACTTTACATGTTAAATATATTTTTGTTTTAATTTTATATAGTTTATGAATGAAAGAGATGTGGTCCCTGAAACATTATAATTCAGAGGGAACAATCTATTTTATATCACTTGTTACTAAAGGTTTGTGATTCTTTTAAAAATATGTATTGACAAAATTGTACTTTGATAAGTTAGAGGTATAAAGAATACAGTGAAAATTTTTTAAGTTTTGTATCTCTCAATATGATCTATAATAAATTTTATTCTCAGAATTGTCTTTCATATATCCAACCCTAAATATTGCACCCTATAAAGTTTATGCTTGTGTTTTCAAAATGGAAACTTCAGTAATGATAATGAACAGTTAGGCCTCTCTGTGCTGTTTCTTTACAAAAGATAAAATAAAGGAAATGAAAATAATGGGATTAGTGTGAGGATTAACTGATAATACAGTAAACTCAAACAGGGCACCTATTATTACTTTATCATATTTTTTATAGGTTTGTGTATTTTCACCTTGTCAAAGTGATTTAGAACTAGAGGTACTCTAAAATATTATTGTTAGATGGCGAGGCAGACCTCTCTGTCTTGCCTGCTGCTCCCCTCAGCAGTGTATTTGGGTCAGTTTGCCTGTTCCGTTCCCCACTCTGTCTCTGGTGGATCCTCTCACCCCCCGCATCTCTGGCCTGTACCCCAGCTACTCTATGCATAAATAAATAAATCTTTAAAAAATAAAATATTATTGTTAGATATAAATTATGCGAATGAAGAAAGATAAAGAACATATAAAATAATAAGAAATCAGTAAAAATAATATCTAGAGAGTGGAAAATAATATGAGGCAATAGTTAAATTTATGTATCATCTATATGAAAATTTTACAAAGCACAATAAAAGTTATATAGACATGAATATGTCTGTATGGATTAAAAGTCTGCCAGGGTAAGAATAAAGTAAATTTTCCTAAGTTCAATTATATTAGCTAATATGTATGCCCTAATTACAATGACAAAATGGTTCATGATACCTTTTAAAGGTATTTTTTCTAAAATTTTTAATGATTCCACTATTATTTAACTATAGTTAAAGTTATAGTTAATCCACATATCATTTAATTGTATGCTAAGCACTGTTATAAGTGCCTTACGTTTATGAATTCAAGTCATCCTAAAATAACCTGTGAGGAAGATAAGTTACTATTATCCCAATTTCACAAAATGAAACATTTCTACCTTTTATCAATAAAATGATTCCAGGGTTTCTTTTAATATAATGAGAGATGTCAGTGTGAAAGTTACTGAAATACATGCAAATTAAAAATACAACTATAATCATTTATAAAAAGCCTCATATATAGTGTATATATCTTAATTACACATTCTTCTAAACTTATTAAATTTATTACAATTAAATGGACATCCAAAGCTTATACTAAAGAAAGGCCAAGTGAAAGATAGTACAAGATAATATTTTCAAATTATGCTTAGTGAGAAAGTTGGGGAAAAAAGAAAAGGCATGATGGGACTCATTTCAAATATTGATAATTTTCCCAGAATTTCTTCTAAACACTGGAAGTTTCAAATATCAAAGCTGTTTATTGATTGCAAAAAGAATGAAATGCAAGTGGGATTTCCTAAGAAGGTAGAAGAAATGTCTGAGGAGCTCACAGATTTCCTTTAATGAACCAACATTAAAACAGCTAATAATGAAACCATGTTAAAGGCAAGTATCAGAAAATCCTTCATTCTATTATTGTTTATGAAACCAAAAGCAGTAAAAGAAGGAAATGATAAAAATTAGAGCACAAGTAAATGAAATAGGAATTGAAAAAACATCCAAAAGATTAATGAAACCAAAAGCTGGTTTCTTTGAAAAAAATAAACAACATAGAGAAATCTCTAGCTCACAAAGAAAACAAGGGAGAAAACTCAAATGAATAGAATCCAAATGAAGAAGTTGCAACAGAAATCCAGAAATTCAGAGAATCAGAAGAGATTACTTACTATGAATATTTGTGTGCTAGTATGTTGAAAAACCTAGAGGAGATGGACAAATTCCTAGAAATATACAACTACCCAAGACTGCATCAGGAATAAATAGAAAGTCTGAGCAGACAAATTACCAAGGAAATTTTGAAACACTAATCAAAATCTCCCAGAAAACAAAAATCCCAGGCCAGATGGTTTCACTAGTGAACTAGTTACAACAAATTTTCACAGATGAACTAATAACACCTATCCTTCTCAAACTCTTCCAAAAAAATGACTGAAAGGGAATAGTTCCAAACACATTTATAGTTCCAAAATCATTCTCATACCAAAACCAGACAAAGACACCACAAAAAAAAAAAACAAAAAACACTACAGACCAATTTCCTTGATGAACATAGATCCAAAAATCCTCAACAAGGTCTTAGTAAAACAAATTCAACAACACATTAAAAGGATCATACACCATGACCAAGTGGGATTTATTCCAGGGACATGTGATGGTTCAACATCTGAAAATCAATCACTGTAATACACCCACATCAATTAAAGGAACAATAAAATTATATGATCATATTGATAGATGCTGGGAAAGCATCTGATAAGACTCATCCATTTATGATGAAACCTTTAAAAATGGGGATAGATGGAACATATCTCAAAATAATAAAGACTACCTATGACAATATCATAGCTAACATCACTCCCTATGGTGAACAACTGAAAACTTTTCCACTAAGGTCTGGTACAAGACAAGGATGTCCATTTGCACCATTACTATTCAACACAGGATTGGAAGTCCTAGCTATAGCAGTCAGGCAAGAGAAGTATATAGAAGAAGTCCAAATTGGGAAAGAGGAAGCAAAACTTTCATTACTTGCTGATGACACCATAATGTTCATAGAAAACCCTAGAGACGCCTACACCAAAAAACTAATCAGAACAATAAATCAGTTTAGCCAAGTGGCAGGTCAAAGAATGGCTATTCAAGAATCAGTGATGTAAACAATGACTTAGAAGAGCACGAAATCAAGAGGCCAATTTCATTTATAATAGCATCAAAAAGAATTGTATGGGGACTATAACCAAGATGAAAATGTATATATTGTGCAAAAATGAATATTATGTAAGAAATATATAAAATAAAAAAGAGAGAAAAAAAGAATTAAATAGGAGTAAATTTAACAAAGGAGGTAAAGGCCCTATATAAGAAAGTGGAATAAATGGAATACTCTTTGGAAAACAGTATGGAGGTTTCTCAAAATACTAAAAGTAGACCTATTACCCAGCAATTTTACTTCTTGGTATCTACCTGAAAAATATAAAACCACAAATTTAAAGGGAAATGTGCACTCTTATGTTCCCTGCAGCACCACATACAATAGTCAAGCTATGGAAACAACCTAAGTGACCAAAGACAGTTGATGAATAAGGAAGATGTGATCTAGAAACACAATGAAATACTACTTAGCTATTAAAAAAAAGTTAAACTACTGTCATTCATTTGCCACAGCATAGATGGAACTGCAGAGAATTATGCTAAGTGAAATAAGTCAGAAGAAGAAAGACAAGTACTGAACTGTGTCACTTATCTGTGGGATAAAGTGAAACAAAACAAAGTCAAATAAAGCCAAACCAATAACAAATCACAGAAATGTGACTGTAGAATTGAGGCTACCAGAAAGGCTGGTGGGGGAGTAATGGCAAATTGGAGAGAGAGCACAATGGTCTATGGTGTAGAACTATAGGTTTCTTGGTGGTGGATTAACTATTCCTCAGTTGGGTGATTTTCTAACTCTAAATCATACATAATGTTGTAAATCCATGTTACCTAATAAAAATAAAATAAAATTTTATAAAATGAAAAATAAACAATAACTTAATCATATATGCCACAATTTAAAGCTCTCACCAACTTCTGAAAACATGTATTTGAGTAAAAACAGTCCTCAAAATAGACAATTTTTTTTTTTTAAATAGAGGCATGTTTTATTTATTTATTTATTTATTTGTTTGTTTGTTTGTTTTGTTTATACATGCACTGGGTACAGTCAGAAGCGCAGGAGGGTGAGAGAATTCACCAGAGCCAGAGCGGGGAGCAGAGCAGGCAGAAGGACCAAAGTACACTGCTGAGGGGAGCAGCGGGCGGCAGGAGAGGTCTGCTCGCCATGTGGGACCCTCCTCCAGTGGCCTCCGGTGGCCTGCAGCCGGGGATCGAACCGGTGCTGCAGAGGCCTTGGGCGGGGAGGCCCCCAAAATAGATAAATTTAAGCGTTGTAAAATCCGTGTCATCATTGTATACAAAATATATTTAAAAACATAATTTGTGGGCCTCCCCTGTGGTGCAGCGGTTGAGTGCTGGGTTGCGAAGCTGCCCACGGCCTCTGCGGCGCTGGTTCGATCCCTGGCTGCACTCCGGCCACAGGAGGAGGGTCCCACATGGCGCGCAGACCTCTCCTGCCGCCCGCTGCTCCCCTCAGCAGTGTGCTTCGGTCCTTCTGCCTGCTCTGCTCCCTGCTCTGGCTCTGGTGAATTCTCTCACCTTCCCGTGTTTCTGACTGTACCCAGTGCTTGTATAAACAAAAAACAAACAAGCAAACAAACAAATAAACAAATAAAACATGCCTCTATTAAAAAAAAAAAAAAACATTATTTGCTCTCTTGCCATTCCTACAGTCCCTGCATATAGTTTTTCTGATGTAAAATAAACCAGGTGTTTGAGATAGGAATGCTTTGAAATCATATAATTAAAATGATAAATAACTATATTTAGGCAACTTTTAGGCTAATTCATTTTAAAGGTTTAAATCACATTTTGAAGAATATAGTGTTTTGTTCTTTATGTTAATCTGTGATTTCCCCCTTCAACAAAAAATGGCTTTGTAGAGACACCACAAGACATTTCTCTGACATCAAAAGTGCTTGCAAAACACTATTGGGTTTAATTAGTTGAAAATGAATCAGAAACATAAGGATTTTATTTCTACTGAACTTCACAAGGGCTTGAACTTGAGAAAGCTAAGTGTGCTTTGGACTGAGTAAGTTGGAAATTATACTTAACTCATTCTTGTGAAGGTTAGAGGTGTCTCTTTTTTGCATGGAGATTTGCTTATTCCAATGTTATCAGTGACTATTTTGCTTTCATTTGTTTTTCTTTCCAGTCAGTGCTGTCATGTATGTACAGAACTTGAGGAAACTCTGCAAATGATCTGCTGCGGATACACGGAACAGGACTGACACCCATGGTAATTTCTTCGGCTAACCATCAGCAAGGTGGTCTGATTTAATGATTTATAGATTCATTTGGGCCTCCCCGGTAGCGCGGCGGTTGAGCGCTGGGTTGCGAAGCTGCTCGCAGCCTCTGCAGCACCAGTTTGATCCCCGGCCGCCAGGCGAGGGTCCCACATGGCGCGCAGACCTCTCCTGCCGCCAGTTGCTCCCCTCAGCAGTATACCTCGGTCCTTCTGCCTGTTCTGTTCCCCGCTCTGGCTCTGGTGAATTCTCTCGCCCTCCCGTGCTTCTGACTGTACCCAGTGCTTGTATAAATAAATAAATCTTAAAAAAAAAAAGCATATATAAAAAAAATTCATTAGTCTTTTATACACTTACCTGTGAATTTAATGAACACCCTATCAAATATTTTGTCAACCAGGACATTTCTAGTAATTACTAACAGTGTATTTCTCCCTTTATTTGAATTTTACTTCATAGGCAATTTCACTAAAATTTGAGAAAAATGATAAAGATACCTATTTTATTTATGAAATCAATGTATTATTTACATTTTTAGTCACAAATTCCATTCCATATTGCTTTTGGAGGCAAGAATGAATAACTGTTACAGGTAGAAAGTTCTCAAAACCATACTTTCAAAATTATTTACTCATTTAAGGAAATTAAAATTATTTTTGAAGCGCAAAATTCATTGTTTTCGTTGATGAATGAGAAAGAGGTGTCCCTCAATCTGTACATCATTAAAATCCTACTTTTACATAAACATTATATAAGGACCAAGTTTAGAATTTCCCTTTTATGCACAATTAAATATACATTTTACAAGATGATCAAATTTTCAGTGAGACTTAAGAGTTGTATATGGATATATGTTGATTTTTGCAAAATTCAAATTTGCTTATATTAACTGGGTTGTGGAAGCCATAAATGTTAAAAGCTTATCTGAATAAACTGTTTCAACACTTTGTTAACACAGGAATAAAAAGAAAATAAATTTTCAGGTCTGGTTTCTTAACACCTTTGACTATTCATTTATCAACACCATCTCAAACCCACAAGCACTGCAAAAAAGATTTAAATGAAGTAGACCTAAAATTCATAATCACTATAAAATAGCATCAGATATCATTACTCTGGTTTCACCCAGGATTCTTTGAGCACTAATGCATTTACACCTTCCTTAAAGTTGTTTATTGCTTTCACTATTTATGGTAAGTAATTTTATACTTACTTGTCTAGTCTAACACTCATGGTTTAAGAATTTAATTCAAAAAGCATAAGTCCTACTACAATTCAATCAGAAAATTCAACTTACATATGAGATCATATTAACCCAGATATAATATTACTTTAAAGTTCTACCTGATGTCTGCAAAGGCTTTACTAAATCAGTAGTGTGGAACAGAGATCACAGTCTTTTTTTTTTTTTTTTTTTTGTAATGGTTGACACTGTCACTGGGAGCTGAATTTTAATTTATTTTTTACACTATTTTAATTTGAATATTCACATGTAGTTAGTGACTCATATTGGAAAATTATCTGATAAATTATTATCTGATAAAAATTACAAGTCACATGAAATTCTAATGTGATAACACCACCATATAAACTTTCAGATAAAGTTGCAGTGATATCAATTTACTCATTTCAACTACTTTGGTGTGTTGTTTGTTTACTAATTTTTGTCAAAGTTGTTTATATTTATGATGAATCTCCTCATTGTAATCTGCCATGCTTCTAAAGATTTTATTTGGATAAATAAGATTTTATGCATTTCAAAACTATTTTTCAATATTTCATTCTGTGAAGGAATATTGTCTCAACATCTTTTTACAGTGAGATTCTATAGTTTATATTGATCATTTATATAGATAAAAAGACACCTTAGCTCCTGGAAATCTTCACTCATTGGCCTTCACCCCAAAACTCATTTTCTTTCTCAAGACAACTCATACACATTTAAGGGTTTGAAAGCATGTAGTAAAGAATGTTACTTTCACTCTCTCTTCATTAAGAGTCTGCCTATCAGACTCTCACCATACTAGGATTGTATCTTTTATGAAGGAGACTTGTTAAATAACTTATTTCCTTTCTCTAGAATAATGAAATCAGTAGTCAGTCAGAAATTTCAGTTTGTTATAACTTTGTTCAAACTCAGGAAAAAGACAAAACTTGCAAGCTAACCATAGGTTTGCGGCATAGGCAGGGAAGAAGAGGGATCAAGACAGGGAAGGGAAAAGCTCAAGGGACTATAGTGACAGTTCACGGGTGCTGTGGTGGTGGGAGAATTATGGGACTACACCTGAAGGGAGAAATCAAATATTGTATAAAAATTAACAACAATGTAAGAAAATTAAAAAATAAACTTAAATTAAAACAAATGATTATTTGTTCATGTTTCTTATAAATCAGTTAAGATCTAGTCACCGAAAATTTAAGTTTTTTTTTCTTTTGAGAGGTGGGATATATATATTTGGCATAACTTGAAAGTTGCAAAGTCTCACAGTCCAAATTTTACTACATATTCAAAAATGTGAATTCTAACATGGAATCATTATTGTTATTCAGTTTTGGAGTGACATAATCGTAATCTCATCATTTGCTCACATGCAATGGTTGTGGTACCATTAGCAAATAAATCTCCTTAGTTTATCATGAAGATTCTGCTGATTGTGGTTCAAGATGGGCTCCAATGTCTATGAAAAAGTAAACCACACTGCGACCACTAAGACAGGGACTTTCAAACTTTTTTTTATTTTGTGAATTCTGTTTTACTATGATTATGTGTCTTCAAAATGGTGGCATGAACTAGAAGATCACAGAGAAGCTGCACAGTTTTTCCACAGGTAAATTCATATTTCAAGGAAATCTATACATTAAAATGAAAGCTAATGGTTTTCAGACTCTTAAATAATACATTATGGCAATGCTCCAATAAAGACAATTAACTTGACCTTACTTTATGCACAAAAACTACAAAAGGAATCGGCAAAGAAAGGCAAAAAGGACATTCAAATTTGAGGGGAGAGCATACAGTCATGTAGACTCTGAATTATTTGTTGTATAATAATACAACAAGTTCCCTATCTGATTAAGCAAGTTCCCTATCTGATTACTACTAATGAAATAAAATACTCATAGATATGTTAGTATATACTTTTATCTACCCACTGCAAATGAAATACGTAAGGTGGAAGCATATTATTTTTTTAAAAGAAAATTAACTGGGCCTCCCCTGGTGGCGCAGGTGGTTGAGCGCCACACTGTGAAGCTGTCAGCAGCCTCTGCAGCGCCAGTTCGATCCCGGCCGGCCAGCGAGGGTCCCACATGGCACAGCAGACCTCTCCTGTCTCACCCGCTGCTCCCCTCAGCAGTGTATTTCATCAGACTGTCTGTTCTGCTCCCCGCTCTGTCTCTGGTGATTTCTCTCACCCTCCCGCCAATCTGGCCTGTACCACAGTTCTTGTATAAATAAATAAAATAAATCTTTAAAAAAAGAAGAAAATTAACTTTTAAGTGAGTGGTTTATGCTAGCACAGTAATTGAATGGATGAAATAAAGAAGTACTATAGCTTTAAAATAAATGAACAAGTTAATGGATTTAATGCCTGATGAGAAGTTAGCTGAAATTTAATGAGTTCTAGATTTGTAGTTAGGGTTTGGTTCCAAATTTGCTTACTGATAATTATTTTCTTGGGCAAATATTTCATACTCATAGAGATACATTTTACTTTTCTTTAAGCCATGTGAAAAATAAAACTATGCCAAAATACCTGAGACATGGTATATGAATAATAGTGTTTAAGAAACTAAGCATCTAAGGCATCCCCGGTGGCGCAGCGGTTGAGCGCTGGGTTGTGAAGCTGCTCTGCAGCGCCAGTTCGATCTCTGGCCACCGGGCGAGGGTCCCACATGGCGCACAGACCTCTCCTGCCCCCCGCTGTGCCCCTCAGCAGTGTACTTTGTCAGTCTGCCTGCTCTGCTCTCCCCTCTGGCTCTGGTGAATTCTCTCACCCTCCTGCACGTCTGACTGTACCCAGTGCTTGTATAAATAAATAAATAAATCTTAAAAAAAAAAAAAAGATGCTAAGCATCTATTACAAGGATGTTTATATTAGAATGTATTAGGGTATTAGCAAAAATCATCTTATACTCCTACACCAGGTAACTTTGTATCACTATTCCCTTTGACCCAAGTTTAATAAGATTATCTCAAGTAAGTAGGGTTGCTTAAGTTTTAATTGAAATCATTTATCCTTCCTAAAAGTTTACACTGCCCTCCTTTCAAATTCCAATCTAAATATATTACAATCATTTTATTCTTGGAGCTTAACATTCCAACACAGGAGTAAGGTATTTCCAAAACCAGGCCCAGTTGTCAGGATCTCAGTGGTAAATATATCCTAATAACATCACAAAGACATGTCAACACTGGTCAAAACAAAGTTAATTGTATATTTCTATCAGAGAGGACCATCCACATATATATCCTAGAAATATTTAACACTTTTCTATAATCAAAATCCTTCAATAGTTTAGTGTGTATATATGCAAAATCTCCAGATGGAAAAATAATCTCATGTTATATGTTAATCATTATTCAAGTACTATATTTCAGCAACCCTCAAGTGACTCACCAATGTGCCAAGCAGAGCAGATATAGGAGATATAAAAGGTATTAGATGTTTATGTAAAATCAACCACATTTAATTTAAAGACTTAGCCATTCCACAAAAACCAAAGCTTTGAAAATTCAAGAATATATTGTCTGACCCTAAACCACTTTGAATAAACAAGAACTTTCCAGTCATCACAGAAAAATCATGTCTCAGAGACATATTATGTATCCTCTTGTCATCTATATAATGCTTTTCTTGTCTTACTGCTTCCATCCCCTACTCACATCCCTTGTAAGAAACTGTCCACTATAGACTATTCGGTTATTATGGTTCGTTAAGAGAAGAGAGAGAATTTTCAAACAAATTTACTCATAATTCTAAGAAGATACCACTTACTAAGTACAGAAGATGCATTAGCCAGTGAGCTCATCAGCATGCGCATGCACACACACAACACGCGCAGACAAACACAGGACACTTAAATCTGCAGCAGATTATAAATCTCAAAATAACCAGATATGTTTCGTATAATTTTTAATACTCAACTGGATATGAGGAAGCTAAATGCTTGAAAGGTAAAATCAGTAACCCAAATTACCCAACAACTAGTTCAACTAGTTATACTGTCTAATTGACAGGTTAATAATCTTTTTATTTTTCAGCACTGACCACTTTCCTAGTGTCAGATACTGTGTTCGGGAATTGAAAGTACATGCCATCCATCTGGCCTGTACCCTGGTTCTTGTAAAGAATAAATAAATCTTAAAAAAAAAAAAAGTACATGTAAAGACAAATAAGACCAAGAACCTTGCCCATGGAGAGTTCACAGCTGTTAGGAAAACTACGTTGTCTCATCATGTTCTGTGTTCAATTAAAACTTACAACAGTGATTCTCAAAGTATCACTACCTTAACAGTATTAGGGATTTGTTCAAAATGAAATTCTCAATGTTCACCCTAGATCCACTGAATCAGAAAATCAGGAATCTGGATTTTAACAAGCCCTTCGGGCTATTTTGATACACACCGAGGTTTGGGAGCCACTAGATTTAAGAGACAGGAATTGTAGGGAAATACATAATTTAACTTGACGATATGGGAGTTTTCCTGGAGGAATTGTATTTCCCTGGCAAATGCAACATTAACAATCATAGGTAGAAAAGGATGCAGTGTGTCTGATAACCAGGAAATTGAAAGTAGGAAGCAAAGACTGATAATAGATGAAGTAGAGTCAAATTGGGGCCAGATGGGGCCTCCCCAGTGGGGCAGCAGGTTGAGCACAGCACTGTGAAGCTGTCCGCAACCTCTGCGACGCAGGTTCAATTCCTGCCCGGCCTGGGGAGAGTCCCACATGGCACGACAGACCTCTCTTTCTCCTGCTGCTCCCCTCAGCAGCATATTTCGGTCCTTCTGCCTGTTCTGCTTCCTGCTCTGTCTCTGGTGGATTCTCTTACCCTCCCCGCGCCTATGGTCTGTACCCCAGTGCTTCTACAAATAAATAAATCTTAAAAAAAAAAAAGCAGAAATAAATTGGGGCCACAGTCTATGTGTGTGCCTTAAATATTTTAGACCGTTACTCATACAGCATTTGGTATAAAGGCTCTAACTAATCACTTCAGGGATCCACTTTGAAAAGGGCCTGAAATTGATGGTCCTGCAAAATGACCGTTTCCTGTTGGCTACCTGTTACTGACCATTGATCCCTGGAGCTTCCTTAGCTTGCTTTTAGTACCCCAGTTCTTGTATAAATAAATCTTTAAAAAAAAAGTTGGAAATGAAAATGTCTCTTTAAAAAAAAACAAACAGCAAAGGGGAAATTAAGCTTAAACACATGTATATTATGCTATAATATAGTCACTACAGACACTCAGTTCATAGACCAAAAGATAAGACATTCCCCATACTTCTCTCTTATTTAAGATATTCTTGATAACGACAAGAACCAGCTCTGAGAACTTTCATTTATCTCTTCCTTTTAGGAATTTGTTATTTGCAAGTTTCAGAGTATTATTTTCTAATCATCAAACCCACTTTATAAAAACAATTTCTGAATATCGAATTTGTCCATTGTATTTAATGAGTTTGTCAGAGGACAATGTCTTTGTACAAATGGTATAAAAATTTGATTCCTCGGTCCTCCCAGGTGGCGCAGTGGTTGAGCGCTGGGTTGTGAAGCTACCTGCAGCCTCTGCAGCGCCAGTTTGATCCCCGGCCACCAAGCGAGGGTCCCACATGGTGCGCAGACCTCTCCTGCCCCCCGTAGCGCCCCTCAGCAGTGTACTTCATCCGTCTGCCTTGTTCTGTTCCCTGCTCTCGCTCTGGTGAAATCTCTCGCCCTCCCGCGCTTCTGACTGTACCCAGTGCTTGTATAAATAAATAAATAAATCTTTAAAAAAATAAAATTAAAAAAAAATTTGATTCCTCAAAGATTACTAAATACAGTGTATCAATTACTAAATACAGTAAGGAATCTGGCTTACAGATTGTAGCTGACTTTAAGAAATGGTAGCTTTGTAGCAAACCAGAAAACACTGTCAAACTCTGGGGCCTCCAGTGGCAGAGACACAGCTACAAATTTAGCATTCCCTCATTTTAAGCATTCCAAAATATTTTAGTGATTGTCTTGATAGGATTCCAGTAAAAAACAGCTGTCAAAATGTATCATATATTTGCAAACCTCCTACACAGCACTGTTACTATAATTGGTTGAGGTTTGTTGTTTTTTCATTTGACTTTAAAAAGGTTGCGGAAAGCATAATTTAGTCTTGGTCAAACTTTTATTAATGTTCACAGGAGGACTATGGTCCATAATTAGACTTCAGTTTTTAAAGTATTTCTTATTTGAAAAGTAAGCAAGCACATAGGTGACAGTTTTTCTTTGCAGTTTCATTAATTAGAAAGTCAAGCCCTCTTGGACTGTACTATGTACACTGTACGGCAAATCACCATGTTTTAATCTGTTGTATCTATTCTATCAAATAGCCAAAGCAATTTGGTCAGCAGTGTTTTCATTGGTTTTAATATCTCCTTCCCTACCTCCTTCCACTCATAACTATGACTTAATTGCACTAGAG
The DNA here is from genome assembly GCF_964194135.1 of Talpa europaea. Classification (NCBI taxonomy): domain Eukaryota; kingdom Metazoa; phylum Chordata; class Mammalia; order Eulipotyphla; family Talpidae; genus Talpa; species Talpa europaea. The sequence continues at coordinate 95,944,583 of NC_140071.1, forward strand.
TTATCTTTTAAAACCATAACATTAAAATAGCCTGGAGAACTACTACAGTCCTTCCTGCACAAACCATAGCCCACTAAACAGAGGGTCTGTTTCACTAGCCACACGTCTATCATGAGTGTTTTAGAAAGCAGAGTAACTAGTTTATTGGTTAAGTCAGAGCCAAAGACAATAGTGATTGCAAATTACATGACTTCTAGCAAATACGTGGAGGTCCTTTCAGACATTAAAAGCAAAGAAAATACTTAAAACTTACAAGTTTTTTTTTTCCATTATTATGTTCTGCTTGGCCCTGAATATTTAGTTTTTATTGCCAGGTTCAAGAAGGGTACCTCAGAAAATATTATTTTACGGTTCTGAATTACTTTAACTATGTGTTGGTGTAAGGCACATTTTCTTATATTGATGAAACCAGTTATAGATATTTTAGTTTAAAAAAGGTTACACTGCAGAAAAATTTAATTCTAGTAATCACTGGGAAAATATCTATTCACATGGCATCAGTGAGCAACTCTGTAATTATGACTCACAGTTCAGAACTTATACTCTCACCTCTTATACCCTACATCTACCGATTCACTCCTACTATAGAACACTGCTATTGCATTGTTATTCTAGGGAAGGTTGTTTATACCATAGCCTATAATTCTATATTATCACTATTTTTAGTAAATATTTGAGATATTTAATATATGAATCCAGCAGAGAGTTGCCAGAGGTGAAGAGAATATAGATTGAAATTTTGGCCATGTAAATGGAGAGAAAATGATGGATCCTAAAGATAATTTCCAAGAATAGTAGACTTGCTGGCAAAGAGAACACCTTTGCTCAAGGACAGCAAGTGAGATACCATTGGTAAGGGTGGGAAGGCAGGATATCACATATAAATATCCATGAAAGCATAACCTTATGTTTTCAGCAGGCTACATTTAACAAGTGTAAGATAAGAATGTTCGATTCAAGCAAAAAGAAAAAAAATCACAGATGACAAGCAAACAGGAAATGCTAAAGCCACAATAACAAGGAAAATAACAAAAAGGAGTTTTCTTTTTGTCACTAGGTAGTCACACATCCTTTCTCTCTGGAAAAAAAAAATGATACTGGAATTTGGAAGAACATATTAGCTAAACTAATTCCACTGAAATTATTTTTTAATAAAATTGTTTGCTACAACCTGTGTTCTTTATATATCACAAAGCACTTACCTGTAATATGGAACATGGCATTTGTATAGAGGAGCATAAAAGTACTTAAAAAGCAATTCAACTTTTGACTTCATGAACTGGACAATGCCTTCTAAATATACTGTTGGTCAAAAAAAATCAGTATGAAAGGATGAGGAAAGACATGCTATTTAAAACAAGAAGAAAGGAGGAACAAAGTCGAAATATTAAAATAATAAAAGATCCCTTTCTGGTGTTATTTTTTTCATGCTGCTTACACTTTGTTTCTTTTCAAGTGAGTAATTTACTAATAATTAAAGGTGTGGGCACATTGAACTTGTAATTGTTTGCCTCTGTGTGACTTCTTTGTCCTTGTTTGCCTGGCTCTATCCCCTGAAGGCTGACTTTGAGAAGTGCATTCAAGTCTCTTAGTTGCTGACTTCTGGTTGGGTTTGGCCAATGTAGACCCCAGGATGGTTCTACTACCAATATAATCTGCACTAAATCTCTTTTTAAAAGTTTTTTAAAAAGATATATTTGCTTCAAGTCTTATTGATAGTTGTTATAATTTTCTTTTTTTTTAAAAGATTTATTTATTTATGTATACAAAAGCTGAGGTACAGGCCAGAGGTGTAGGGGGTGGGAGGATTCACCAGAGACAGAGTGAAGAACAGAACAGGCAGATTCACCGAAGTACATTGCTGAGGGGAGCAGCGGGAGAGTCAGGAGGTCTGTTGTGCCATGTGGGTTGCTCCCTGGCCGGCCGGCCGGGGGATCAAACTCATGCTGCAGTGGCTGCGGATAGCTTCATAGGTTGTGTCTTAACCCTTTGTGCCACCAGGGTGGCCCCAGTAGTTGTTATAATTTTCAAACAAATGCATATATCAGTATTAAAGTGATAGGCACATATTACGTATGTTGTATATGCTAGTTTTATATTCATTTATGAAGGGAAATAAATTTCTTAATACATTAAAATTAAGTAATAATGTTAACTTTGATACTGTTAACTAAAAAACATGGTGATTAAGAGAGCAGGCTAAAATAAGACTGGCTAATCCCAAGTTTTAGTCCATCACATACTATGTGACCCAGGACAAAGTACTTTAATATTTTTAAATCTTAATTTACTCTTCTATAAAATGAAGGCAGTAATTTGAGCCTATGTGCTTAACCAGCCTCCAAGATGACCTTAAGTGGTCCCTGCCTCTTGGTTTGTACATCTATGCATAATTACTTCTCACACTGAATAAGGCCAAGTTTTGTAACCAACGTGATTCTGTGTGATGTAATGTCACTTCCAGTACTGAGCCATAAAAGATGTGAAGCTTCTGTCTTGCTCTGTGAGATCACACACTCTTTGCTTTGAAAGTATTTCCTCTAATCCTGGACAAGCCATTGGATATCTGTAACCCCAAATGACATTTTGACTGAAATTTTATTTGTTTATTAAAATTCATTTATTTATACAAGAACCGGGGTACAAGCCAGGTGTGCGGGAGGGTGAGAGGATTCACCAGAGACAAAGAGGGGAGCAAAACAGGCAGGCTGACTGAAATACAGTGCTGAGAGGAGGAGCGGGTGAGACAGAGAGGTCTGTTGCACCATGTGGGTATCTCCTTGGCCAGTGGGGATAGAACCAGCTCTGCAGAGGCTATGGGCAGCTTCACGGCACTGCACTCAACTGCCTGTGCCATCAGAGAGGCCCCTGACTGAAACTTTATGAGGGACCATGGTTTCGAACCACATCAATAAAATACTCCCAAATTCCTGTCTTACAGAAATACTTTTGATGAAATAAAAAAAGTAAGCTTTGTATAATTTGTTATGCAGCAATAGATAACAAATGTGCCCTACCTGATACAGTCTTAAGGATTAAATGAAATAATTTTGTGAATTCAATAGACTAGTTATCTACAAAATAATGAATATATAAGAAGTGTTATGGTCCTGGGAATAACTATGTTAGTATTTAAAACTCATGTAACTGGGCCTCCCTGGTGGCGCAGGCAGTTGAGCACAGTGCTGTGAAGCTGTCCACAGCCTCTGTAGTGCCGGTTTGAGCCCCACCGGCCAAGGAAACATGGCACGGCAGATATCTCCTGTCTCTCCCGTTGCTCCCCTCAGCAGTGTGTTTCCGTCGGTCTGCCTGTTTTGTTCCCTGCTCTGTCTCAGGTGAATCCTCTCACCCTCCCGCACATCTGGCCTCTACTCTGGTTCTTGTATAAAAATAAATAAATCTAAAAAAATAAATAAAAATCATGTAATTAACTTTGTTTCAGATGTCAGAAGTTTCAACCAAACTGACAAGCTGACTCACCAACCAAATGGAGAATTTTTATTAGTCCAAGTAACAAAGTATAAGGGGGAGTAAGGGGAAGTAAGGGGGAGGGGTGCTTGTTTCAAAAACTGTAAAATTCAGGGTCTTAAAAAATATCCCCCCTGGCCTCTCCTTATCCTTGGTTTTGTTTTCCTTCCATGCTAGTTTATTTTTCAAGCTCTTCACAGCAAGATGGCACCCAGCTTGTTTCATCCCTAAATTCTTCTAGGTTCTATTCTAGTAGAAAAAAAAAAATGTTTCTCTCTTCCAAAAATCTCAGCAAAATTCTTATTGTGTCACTTTAATTCTTAGTAGACAAAATTATTGTCCTTTGCCCAATCACAAAGCAAGAGAAAGGAGAACATAACCTGTCCAGGCTAAATCACATGGTTCATTTCATTAACAAAGGATAAAAGTAGAGGAGAAGATGGTGACCAAAAGAAAACTAGGACGCTAAGATCTTGTGATGAGAAGGGTGAGATGAAGGCTGGATAAAAATAATAGCTACTACTCATGCCTCACAGCAATTATATGAAGCATGTTATTATCACATTCCACAGAGGACATAAAAGCACAGAGCTTCAGTGGCTTGCCTGGAATTACACACTACAGGTGGAAGGGGTCAGCAAGATTCAGAGCCCATGTATGGCATCACATTATTATATTGCCTCACTAAGTGAGTCTATGAATTGATTTTTGTATTGTGACTTGGCAACTTGAATTATTCATACACTATACCTACTCTACTCCCTCTGTTTAAATTATACTTGTCTTGTATAATCTGGTTAGTTTATTCAATTATCCTGTCTATTCAACTATGAAATCTAAATGTTTTAGTCAGACAAAATATCTCAAATGGTCTGGGCTATAGAAAATCAATGTACAACCCTGTTAACTAAACCTCCCCTTATAGTTATTGGATGAACAATGAGCCGTAATCATTTTCCTCTCAGACCTTGCAAATAGTCTTAATCTGTTATCAGCAGATAGATAGTTAAGGCTGTGATGCACAAGATTTTGTTGGCTATCCTTTCTACTCTTTGTGAAGTCTACTCCTTGAAGATTAAATCTCAAAAACAATCTACTATTCTGGAGTGTTATGCAAAGCTACAGATCCCTATCTTCATTTAGTATATCAGTATTGCATGTATCTCTTTTGCTTGAACTCTCCTCTATCTCTGGCTTTTTTCAAGTACCACTTTAAACTTGTTAATAATTATTAAAAACACTCCAAGGTCTTCAAGATTTACAGTATTAATAAAACAGTTCTGACGATGATAAAATAAGTTCCTTCCATATTACATATGAGATTATAGAGTACGAGAAGGACTTGTCCTCTTTAGATCACACTTGAAAATTGCAGTCTGTGAACCACACTATAAGAAGCAATAACTTATCAAATTGGAGTGTTTAAAAAAGAGGGTGGGCATGATGATGTGGTAACCAGTCATCGTAAATAAATGCTTATGAAAATGAGGGTGTTTAAGGTGAAGGAGATTTCAGGAGAAAATATTGAATGATATGTTCTGTGCAAAGGGATATAGTCAGATCCAGTAAGTAGACCTATTCTGTGTTGTCCAAGGGAATACTTTTTGAGATTGAGAGATAGAAATTACTATTGTTATTTAAAAATAGAATCAGCCATCTCTGTAGTGGTTCTCAAATTTTTTAGGACACTGGCAAATAACAGAATTTGATTAAAATATGAAAACTAACCCACATCTCTAAAAAGTTTGCATACAATTTCAAGGTACTATCTGATACCTGAAACTCATTAAGGTATCCCCATGTCATCTATAACCTCAATTTAAGAATGCCTAAGGGATTATATTCTCTGGTTTTAGAAACATTCAATAGAACCTGGACAATTGTAATCTGACATTGTGGACAACATGGAAGCACTGATGAACTTCTAGTGATGATTCTAAAGTAATTGGGAAACTAGCCAAATTACGTGATGTATCTGCATGTTCCCTCTCTCGTTTACCTGTGTAAGTATGTCCTTACATCCTAAATAATTATAAAAGCCTTTACTACTCTGAAACATTTAATTTATTTCTTCTTTTAAATTATTCCCACGGTGTTGGAATTGGCAGCAGAGTGCTTTGAAATTGGTGGCAAAGATCTCCAGCCAGGATGGAAAAGGAGAAAGAGAGATGCAACCTGAGCCAGAACCACCATCTACTCACAAGACAATTTTCTTTTATAAAATGCCAATATCCTCAAATGGCATCAAATTGTCATATTTATTTTGTTGACTCAGTTGTTTCCTAAATTGCAATTCAAATCACTTACTGGAACATTTCAATGTGTTAAAAATAATATCGAAACAAACAAAGACTCATGCCTTTCTCACTTCATACAACCATTTTGTTTATGAATTTGCATCCCAGACAAACTTGTTTTACTTGGATGGCCAGTTATTCAAAATATTCTCCAAAATTCTCATAAATCCAATATTTTAAAACATTTTGTACAAACATATTTTCACTTATAGTTTTGTTGTTTTTTTTTTTTTTTACCCTTATACTATTCTGGTGCTTCTTTAGTTAAATTTCAAATTATTTTTTATTTTTCATTGTAGTCCAGGACACAGAATGCTTGGTTGGAATTTAGAAGAGTATGTTCTAATTTCATTCCCTAAAATGATGAACTAGATCTGAAAATACAACAACTAAACAGAGAACATAAAATATGGTGAATTATAGATGGAAAAGGCCTGCATATGAATTAGTAAATTCATACAATGAATACATACATAAAATTTAATAGACATTTTCATCATTAATATTTAAATCATTTTTTGTTTACAATTATTAATGAATAATTATTGACAAGAACCTAGATAAACAGAAAAGCATAAAGAAATCATATTTAATAATATAATTCTGTCACTCTGAGCTATTAAGATTTTAATATACTTTTGTTCTTCTTTTACATCTTACATATATATACCTCTAGTGTGTATTCATTTTATTTTATTTTTTAATATGTATTTATTTATGTATTTATTTATACAAGCACTGGGTACAGTCAGAAGCACGGGAGAGTGAGAGAATTCACCAGAGCCAGAGCGGGGAGCAGAGCAGGCAGAAGGACCTAAGACACTGCTGAGGGGAGCAGCGGGCAGCAGGAGAGGTCTGCGTGCCATGTGGGACCGGGGAGCAGCTGGGGATCAAAGCGGCGTTGCAGAGGCCGCGGGCAGCCTCGCAACCCAGTGCTCAACCGCTGCGCCACCGGGGAGGCCTTGTGTATTCATTTTAATTGAAACATACTTGTGTATGTTTATATGTAGGTTAAACATATAGGTTTATATTTTAGCTATGTAATAAGCATATCCCCATGATATTACTCTTTAAAAGAACAATTTTTAGTGGATATATCATTGTTCATTAAATGTAAAAAATATATTTTTCAATATGAGTTCTTTTTTGGACATTTACTGCAGTCCATTTCATTTCTAAGAATGACTTATGAATACCCTGACCATAAATATTTAGAAAAAAAATCACTGGAATAAAGAATGTGGATATTCAAAGTATTTGCCTGTTTTCAGGGGCATCATTAGTGTACATGAGTGTTCATTTCACATCAATAATTTTGCCAACAGTGTTCAACAAATCACTGCCAATTTGAAATAAGAAAATTATGTAGTTAGCTTAATGTATATTTAATTGAAAATGAGTTTCAACATTGTTCGCATGTCTTTTGTTCCTTTGCAATCGTTCTGTGAACTGGTTACTATCTTTGTTCAAAGAAATGTGTGCTTTTTTTTTTTAAGGAAACATTCTAAAAATAAACTATGTATATATATTTATATTAAAAGATAAAACAGGTGTTTGGGAAGACAGAGGTTATTTAATTCTTATATATAAATTTGTACTATTTAAAGTTTATACTCCTTTTTTTCTTTTACGAATATGATGTGATGATTCTCTTTAAAGGGTATTTGTATAAAATCATGTTGGACCTAAAGGTAACTTTTGTGCCTGGAAAAAATAATTATAACTACTTGAATTCTTTAAATTAGTATTAAATTTAATGAATTCACAGATGTATTTTACTTAAGATTTAACTTAAAATTTTAATTTATATTTTCCTTTATTATTCTTTTCATAGATTGAGTAAATCTTAACAATCTCTTCAAGGTTTGTTTTGATTAATGTGATAAGTATTATAAACAAACTGAAATTTCTTAATCGCTATCATGTACAAACTTAGTTAATTAAATTGTTGGAAATACTTTCAATTACAAGTAGCATAAATTTACTATATTAACTTTCTTGTGAAGTATTAAATGACTCCAAATTAGTAGTTTACTAGACTATTTAAATAGCTTTAATAAATTTAATATATTCAATGTTCAAATACAATGACAACTGAGATTCAACATAAAACATTTTATAATTTTTTACCCAAAAATCACAAGTTCTAAAAAATAATTGATACATATGTAATTGGAATCAAAGGGTAACCTGCTACATACCCTACTACTATAAATTTTCTTATTAAAATATTTAGAATATCAAATGAAACGACCAAATTATCACCAAAAATATCATTTCTACATTTAACAAATAAACTATAAATTATCATCATAATCTTATATGGTTTAGTAATCTTTAGTCTACAAAAGCAAAAATAGACAAGTGAAGGCACATCAAACTAAAAAACTTTAGTTTACTGAAGCATAGTATGACTGTGATGATATTTTATACCTATCATCTCTTTGCAGTTCTAATATCTCCAGGATTTTGGGGCCTCCTTGGTGGCGCAGAGATTGAGCACAGCACTGTGAAGCTATCCGCAGCCTCTGAAGCACTACTTCGAACCCAGCTGGCCAGGGAGCTACCCAGGGAGCAGCAGACCTCTCCTATCTTGCCCCCTGCTCCCCTTAGCAGTGTATTTCAGTCGGTCATCCTGTTCTGTTCCCCACTCTGTCTCTGGTGAATCTTTTCACCCCCCACACCTCTGCCCTATACCTCAGTTCTTGTATGCATATATAAATAAATCTTTAAAACAATATATCTCCAGGATTTTGAAGAAAAGCATCTACCCAGGTGTAACACCAGGATGGGCAGAGAGCAGGTTTTCTATATGATTTGAGCAGACTAGACCAGGTAAAGCAGAGTCCTGGAGCCCTCGGTCGCTTTCTCAGGCTTTTATTGAGTGTTTACATTAGTGCAGCAACCAGGTACACGGCAGATAAGTCTTCACTCTGGGCTTCTGTCTCTCTCCCCTTCTCTGTCCTGTTCTTTCTCCTGTCTCTGCTTCTCTTGGGGAATATATCAATGCTGAGCCATGCTCACAGATGTAAACAACACAAATATAACAATGTAACAAATGCAGGTACCCCATCAGGCAGGGCAATCCCAATGGCAGGAGGACAGAAAAGCCTGAAAACCATTTACCCTACACCAGGCAAAAAGGACATTGTATTACCATTATTGCATAATGAAAGATTACAAATGGCCTGCACTCACCTAGATGGATTTCTTCCTTGCCACTGAGGCACATAATGGAGCACTTTTTGAAATCACTATAACAAAATTCAAGCTTATACCTTTTTTTAAATTTATTCCTTTCAAATGGTGTTGGTTTATACTCCAGGTCTCTCTACTCAAGAAACCATAGCAGAATCCTCTTCTGTCTGTTTTGAGTCACAGCCTCATAACTAAGACACTTTATCACTAACAAGGTTTCAATAAATGCATTGCCTGTTTCAGATTCTGATTTTTTTTTCATATTTTTACAGTACAAACAAATCACAATGTAAAATATATTCAGATGATATCTGACTATATTCCTTTTATCTCTCAGAGATAATACTGATTCTATGGTTAAATCATTAAAGCAATAGTAATGACAATAATAGTACCTATCTGGAAAATTTGCTTTCTCATATTAATCTAACATGTGAGATTTTTTCAATGATTGATATAGAGTAATTATTCCATTTAACACATAAGATGAGTTCCTGGAAACAGGAGCACTACTGATCAGAGATAAAGAAATTAATAGTACCTGTTTCCTATGCAATTGTGTTCCTATGTGCTTATATGATCAGTTATGCCCTTCTTCACAATCCTGAATCATTTGCCTACACCACACTTTCTTTTTCTGGCAACTATTGAAATGTTTGTCACTTTTCTTTAGGCTGCATTAATGTTTATAATATAGGGAAAAGGATTTCTTAGGTAAGGAAAAGAATTTCCTCTAGTTTCTGGAGCACCGAGCTCTACTATCTGTTTATTTTGTTGGTACTTTAAAGGTGTTTCTGTAACCAAAACCAGTAAAACTTCAGATATTCATAAACTGTGTGATTCTTCTGTACTATTACTTGCCTGCCTTTGATTAATCAGAAATGATAGCTCAAAACTGGTGAAGTGCTAGTGAAGAATACTCAGAGCAATAATTACAATAACATTGATGCTAATGGTTTTTTGGTCTTCATTTGCCCCTTTTTCTACAACAAACATTTTTAGTTGGATCTGTCATTGTACAGCAAAGACTAAATATTTTGGAGTTCCTTGCAGTTAGAAATGACAATTTGAGTACACTATAAATATGGGAAGAATGAGAAACTTTTAGTCATTGTCTTAAATAGAAATATTATGTCCCTGTGTTCCACTTTTCTATGTTAGCTGGAATTATGGCAGGAGCTGTAGGTGCTACCTTACAGCACATGATGACAGATACATAGGATGACTGAGCAACAACACAGAAGGAGTAATGATCCCCAATACCATAGGATCACCACATTAGATCTAGATGCTTATTGGCAGTCTGTCACTTAAGGAGGATCAAAATATATGTCTTACACTTCATTATTTGTTACTAGTTAAATGGATTTCTAACAAGTAGTATCAGCTGAGAAGATATGGATAATGTGCCAAAATAGTTTTCATTGGTTGAAAACAAATAATAAATGGTATTCAGTTTAATTCATTGGATAAAAAGAAAGATGGGGCATATTAACATTACAATTCAACATTGTAATTAATGTTTATATATATTAATTAATGTGTATATATAATGGTTCTACACCAAATACCTACATTTCGAAGCAGAAATAAATTTATCTCTGCATTGAAGGAAGGAATGCATAGAAAACGATTTTTTGGATCTGACTACAAAAGCAAAGGCAACAGGCAAAAATAAACAAGTTGAACTACAAAGCTTTTGCACAACAAAATAAATCACAGACAAAATGAAAAAAAAAAAAAGACAGCTGATACATCATGAAAAATATTTGCAAATTATATATTTCATAAATATATAAATAGCTCCTGTAACTCAATAGCAAAAAAAAAATCTGATCAATAAATGGGCAGAATATCTGAATAAGCATTTTTGCAAAGAAGACTTATACAAGAAATAACAAATTTTGGTTAGGATATTGAGGGTAAAAGGAACCCTTGGGCCTTTTTGGTGGAAATGTATATTGGCTCAGTCACTATGTAAAAATGTATGAAGAATTCTCAAAAAATTATAAATAGAAATATACATATACCATAGTGTTTATTGTGGCATTATTTATAATAGCTAACATATGGAAAACAACCTGAATACCTGTGTGTGTGTGTGCATGTGTGTGTGCTTGAATATGTAATGTATGCAAAATGGAATAGCATTCAGCCATGGAGAAAATGAAATCTTGCATTTGTGACTACATGGATGGACCCTCAGTACATTATGCTAAGTGGAAAGGTCAGAAAGAGAAAGACGAATAAGGCATACTCTCGTTTATATGAGCAAACAGAGTTCACAAAAAGAAGACAGAATGTTGGTTCCAGAGGTGAGAGGAGAGGCTGTCTGTTTGAAATGGGTGATGGAAGTCAAAAGATAAAACTTCCAGTTTTAAAATAAGTCATGAGGATGTAATATACAGTATGGTTGCAATACTTAATAACACTATTATAAATTTAAAAGTTGCTAGAATAGATTTATTTTTATTATTTATTTATTTTTTATTCAGAGCTCTTGCCATCCACTGAAGGGTTCTTATTTTTTTTTTGTTCAGTTTTTATTATTTTTATATTCCCCTGATTTTGACCCCAATTCCTCCTTCCCCCCACCAAAGACTGTCTCTGGTTCATAGTTGTTTGTTGATTTTGATTTTTTCCTTTCTTATAGTTATTCTTTTTCCTGGTCCATATTTAGGTTTTCTAGATTCCTGTTTTGAGTGAGACCATCTGGTATTTTTCTTTTTCTTTCCGGCTTATTTCGCTGAGCATGATCCCTTCCAGCTCCATCCATGTTGCTGCAAATTAAGATATGGTACATATACACAATGGAATATTACTCAGCATTCAAAAAAGATAAACACATGCAATTTGCAGTAGAATCGATTTTAGAAGTTCTCAATAGAAGAAAAAAATTTAATGGTGTTGTAGTGCCAGGAAGGGGACAGAGCAGGTTTTCTATGATCCCAGCAGATTGGGTAAAGGAGAAGTCCAGGAGCCCTCAGTGGCTTTCTCAGGCTTTTATTGAGCTTTACATATAGAGCAGCAAACAGGTACATGGCAAGCGGGGGTGCCAGGCGCCGCCCACCCCCAAGTCTTCATTCTGGGCTTTTCTGGCTTTCTTTTCTGGCTTTCTTTTCTGGCTTTCTTCTCTCTCCTTCCCTCTCCTGCCTCTACTCCTACTGCTTCTGCTTCTCTTGGTGACTATCTCAATACTCCTCCCATGTCTCACAGAAGTAAACAACACAGCTTGCAACAATGTAACAACTGCAGATGCCCCATCAGGCAGGGCAATCCTAATGGTGGGAAGTCAAAAAAGCCTGAAAACTATTTACCCTAGGGGTGTATAGTGACAGATGTTAACTAGACATTGTGGTGATCATTCTACAACATATATGCATATTGAATTTCAGGTGTACACATACAACTGAAATTAATTTATTGTTATATGTCAGTTATATACTCCAATAAAAACTTAAAGACATAAAAGGGAACACATGTACATCAATGCTGGTTTCAACAATAAATTAAGAAATATGCTCCATGATAACTCTAGAAGATGATGAAACAGCATATCATTAAGGGAAGGAGCTATAGATTAAAGGAGATCTGGACTGAGATTATAGCTTTATCGCCAGGGTAGGCAGAATTAGAACTGATCCACATGATTTCCATTCCCTAGTATGCATATCATTTCCAAAGTGTTGAGAGGCTATATACCTCTACAAGGGATATTTGGAAGTGCAGACATATATATATTATATATAAATATATATTTATATATTATATATTTATAATATATTATATATATTTTTATATATAGTATATAAATATATATATTTCAGAAATATATTTTTTTAAGATTTTATTTATCTATTTTTGCATAGAAGATCTGGAGTGTAGGCCAGAGGTGTGGGGGTGAAGGGGTTCACCAGAGACAGAGTGGGGAGCAAAACAGATCTACTGAAATACGCTGCTAAGGGTAGCAGTGGGTGAGACATGAGCTGTCTGCTGCATCATGTAGATTAGCTCCACTTAGGCCATAGTGGTGATAGAGTTGAGACTTGACCCCTAGGCCAGTTTTATATGTACCTCCTTTATCTTTAAAAGAGGAAGCAAGATCTTTGTAATGGTATAATAATTATTTAGCATGAGGTTTCTTGAACCATATGGGTAAACTGGATGGGGACCTCAATGTGGGCAAGACCCATCCATCTAGCAGTTAAGATTGCCTAGACTTTTTTTTTTCAACTCCTACCCAGGAGCTTAGAAAAGACAAAAAACCTCTTGGTCACTAGGAAAATTATTTCTTGCCCCCTCTTTCTTTAAGTGCACATTATAGATTGGGTTGCCTAGAAAACGGATAAGAAAAAGTGTGCTGGCCTTGTTAGAAAAGGTTCTTGGGATTAATAGCCATGGAAGGAAAAGAAAGAATATGAGGCTAGATAGTGAGAGAAGTTGAACTGACGAAGTTACATTAAATGTCCAAGCTGACTCTGTGAGGCTATGGAGTTGGCACTGCCCTTACAGTTGTTTCTCTCTAAGGAAACAAGGTCAGTCCTATATCACTGTCCATTAGGCATTAGATGCTGGCTGCCCTAAAGAATGCGTATGGCTTTGGTAAATTGACTGCTTTTTGCTCAGGTAATTTCCAAAGGGGCTGACAGCAAAAAGTTGTCTACCAGGCATTACTAACAATTGGAATAATAAGTTCCTTTATTCCTGAAAGGGGATCTAGCAGTCCATCCTTCACCACAGTGAAAGAAAGACTTAAATGGTCCCAAAATCTTTTCCCAGGTTGGTTCTAGACCTTGTCTTTTTCCATGTGAACTTTAAACTTATACTCTAACTTACTGATATCAAAATTACAAATTCCATTTCTAGCACTTTCCACCCCATACTCCAGGACTAGGTAGATTAATAGATCATGAGCTTCTAACTCCTTTTTACAATTACAGGAGACATCCAAACCAAGACATTTTTAGAAGTTCAGTTAAATCTTGTACATGACTGTCCCAAATACAATGGGAAGTATATAATTTATTTTGGGTATCTTTCATTCTTATTTTAATCTATGATGACAATTTTTTTTTGCATTATTTCTCCCCACCCACTGTTTGTATTAAATATGGAATTTTCATATTATCTTAGTCCATTAACTTGCAGGAAGAAAAATGTATATTTTCAATTTTTAAAACTTAACTTGAATTTACCAGAATTGTATAAATTGTATAAAATGTAATATATGTTTCCCCCATTATATTTTATACCAACTTCAAATACAGCATTGTTAACAAAATAAGTTTATCCACTAACTTAAATTAATTTTATGATATTTGAATCCCAAGCACACATAAGCATGCACATAGATACTCAAACACTTAAATCTGTTCCTGTATTTTTAATTTATTTTATAATACCAATTAAAACACATTCTTATCTCGGAGGATCTACTTGTCTCCTTTTCTGTCAGCATCACATTGCTTTGATATTTACAGAGTCATTATGCATTTTACTATTTATTATTACACAAAACATGCATTAACATCCCCTTTTTAAACTCACAAGGCTCCATTTGGAAATTTGATTGGAGTTGATTCTATTATTTAGAAGTTGCATATTCTTGCTGAATTATTTGCTTAATTATTACTTGTCTAATTATTTCGTATTTATTATATTTTCTTTCCAGAGTTGAATTTGGTATAGATGGAGAAAAGCTATTTTTTTTTCTATAAACATTTGTAGTCATCTACAGTTTAGCTTTTATAACTTGGATATTTGAATCTAAGGTGGACTATTCGTCTTTTCTTCCTTTCATATGCATATATTGATTTTTCAGTTTTGAATAGTGCAGCATATCTATATAACTAGAGATTTACCATGCTGATAATAACCACAGGAAGTAATACAAGATTGTGGTTTCTTTGGTAGTTTAATTCTAAGCAAAATTTCATTGTGGTTTAGTCTACAGGAGAGTCCTACTATATTTTTCCTTTGTATAAAAATAAAGACCACAATAGTGACCACCCAGAAGTAAGAAATTTGCTGCTAGAAGGATAAGGAGAGAGAAAAAAAAGTTTGCCTAAACACATATCTTAAGCAAGATTAAATTGAGATAATAAAATAAAATGTAGTTTCTATCAGTTCTAATTATTTCTAAAACATCTGCTGTGAAACTATAATACCAATTAAAACACATTTTTATCTAGGAGGATCAAAGGAACTTTTAAAAAGGCAATTCTCAGGTGACTGAATTGCTATCAAAATGAGTAGGGAAGCAGAACAAAATTAAATATATTTATAACAATTCACAAAAGGACTTATAATTTGTTCATTGGAGATAGCCACTCTTTCTGGGGCCCAAGTATTCTAGTTATCCTAAACCTTTTATATTTACCCTAAGGTGCCAAGATTTCTCATTGTCCTGGGGCCTTTCAGCTATTAGTTGCCTTCCAGCACATATTTCCATTCATCAGGAATCAATTCAAATGTCTCATTGTCTGGGAAGATTTCTTTGTTGAAGTCTATTGGAAGGGCCTCAACTATTCCCCACAATTTTACTAGTGTTCCTCCTTAGGCTTTTATTTTAATTGTTTCTTTTATTTTTGTCACTGACAAAATTTAAACTTTGAGAAAGAGGAGTATTCAACAACCAGCAGGAAATCAAATAAGTGACAAGTATCTATTAAATAATTGTAAAATTAATGAATGAACATGTAAATGATTTAAAGTAGCAGTAAGTCAGCTGTATACTCTGAAGCTGACTAACCCACAATTATGTTTGTCAGAATATGCTCCCTATGAAAATCTTAAAGGGAGGCAAGTGAAAAATGTGAAAATGGTTTGAAAATTGGAAATTAAATAATTTCTATGTTGTCATTGTCAGATACAGTGAAAGTACATGCAAAGGGGACTGTGGGTACTAGTTTGTCCTTGCTTTCACTTGTTTTCTGTCCAACTCTACTTTTTTCCAGTCCCCTAATTATTCTCAGTATCTTCTGCAGATATGTAAGATCTTATTCATATAATGGTATAATGAGTTTTATCATTCCATAATACTTGTAGTAGTTTCTCTCTCTTGATAAAGCCCTAATTGACAAACAGTGATAACCACTTTTCTCTCTTTCAAATTAATAACACATTGTTAAAAATGTTAAAGATAAAAATTTGATTGCTTATAAAACTTTCACTGGCAAAAAAATTGAATCAATTTTGAAATTTTAAAACAGTCTATATTTATGAAGAGTTTATAGAAAGCCTTAAAAGTTGATGAAATGAGGGTAATCTAAGTAAGGAGTTTTCTCTGGCTTTGGACACACTTCCTAGACTGTGAAAAGACTGCCTATAACTGTGGGCAATCTTACCTACAATATAACACCAATAAAAATTGCTGTGATGGAATTCAGAGGTTTTTTTTTTTTTTAAAGGCTTATAGGTTTCCATATTGAGATAATAAAGTTAAGGAAAATTAGTCTGGAAATTAATTAGGTTACTAAATAAATGTAAAAGTTATGCAAAATCATTATTTCCATTTTTGTTAAGTCTCTGTAATACTGATATCAAAAAATTCCAGCTTGTCATGTTTATTGGAAAGTCTGTCATATTAAACCAAGAACAGTAATAAAATAGTTCCACAATAAAATGAAATACTGGAGGGGTCAAAATTGCCATAGGTATACAATAGTTAATAGTATTAATTTGATCATTTTTTAACAAAGGTGATAATAATGTTTGAAAGGAGAAAAATAAAACAATAAACAAGTTACAACTTTGTTCACATTTTTTCTATTATAGTTTTAAGCACAACCATAATCATAATAATCTCTTGTAAAAAAGAAAACAAAATTCAAACTATATTAATGGCATGAGAACTATCACTATAAAAATCATTTTTCTCAGAAGCTTACTTAATAGAACACTTGACTAGTCTACATTCTACATTCTACACCAACTTTTGGACTGTGAGTACTTTCAGAAGCTCGTGAACATATTGACCAACTTTGTTTTCTCTTCAGAGCCTAACACAGTGTCTGGCAAATAAGCACATTCAAAAAAAGTTATTGAATTAAAGTAATTTGAACCACACTAAAAAAAAAAAAAAGGAAGTTTTAGACAGGAATATTACATAAATCAAGTTTTATTTCTTTGTGGTCATGGTTTTTATTTTTTATAAAAATATAACTATGTCTTTTAAAATAATTTGAGTGGGTTTCATTATTTTTTCCAGAGTTAATTTTAAGAATAAGAACTCAGGACAATATAAAAAGAATCATTAGTGCTTTCCTGCTGTTTTAACATTTAGAAGATTGTGGAAATTATTTTTGACCAAACAATTTTCCCTGGTTTTAACCATACTTGAGAAAAGTTACCTCTGATTTTTGGTTATTGACATAATTCTCTTTGTTTTGTTAGCCTTATAAAGTGTATGATCTTTATATGACAGGCATGCCTTTTTTTTCTTTTTGCCATTAAACTATAAAACACTTTGAGAAATGTCAATGCTCTTTGACTGTGTTAATGTCATTTCTATCCACGAACACATTATTTAGACATTTTTAGTTTCCTTTATTGTTTATTTTATTAATCTGTTATGGATAATAGGCGCATGAAGAAGAATAAGAATAATTCCATCAAATTTGACAAGACAAAAACTGACCTTATAAAAAAGTTAGATGTGATATTCAACAATGACATAATGTCTATGTTAACTTACTAATATCCAATACTAACACACTTAATAATTTTTATGATTTGTGTAACCTTCTCATTATTTTAAATTTGTCTTCATATGAAATGATTAAAAATCAAGTCATGTTATATGAATTCTTGGGGAGGTATCATTATGACTTGAATATAATCACAAATTTTAAATATATCACATTGTTTTAAATTAATATACCATCTATTTTAGGAAGTCATGGATTCTATAATAACAATGACAATATCCACCACTTTGCATCATCTAACTTTTGGCACACATCTTGAAATATTCCTGGCATTGATCAATCTAGATATTTTATATAAGGCAGAAGTCAGCAAACATTTTCTATAAATTGGCAGATACTAGATATTTTAGGTTTTGTGAGAGATACAGTTCTGTGGCTACTCAACTTTGCCATTTTATAGCAGAAAACAGCCATAAATAACTCATAACAAATGAGTATGGCTGTATTCTAATAATTTTTGATTATTTATTGACATTGAAATTTGAATCACAAATTTTCACATATCATGAAATCTGCTTATTTACTTTTTAAAAACCATTTGAAAAAGTAATAGATGTTTTTACATCCTAACATCAAAAAACAAGTGGTGGGTAGGATTTGGTCTATGGACCACAGTTTATCAACTCCTGAGAAGGAGTATAGAGGAGGCTGTCTACTGATTTTAGTTGCTGGATAACAATCTGAAGCTCATTTATGGTTGTAAAGTGTAGAAAAATAATCACCTTAAGTACAATTTTTATACCTAGAGAATAAACTATAAGTTTGTAAAGGATAAAATGGTGCAATGACACAGTGCACAGGCAAACTGTGAAGTATCTGAACTATATTTCTCATGGAAAAAAAAAAAAGAAATACTTGGAGCACAGAAGCACAGAAAATAAAAAAACAAAATTACAAAGCCACAAAGATTAATCTATCATGCTATTTAAGGTTGTTTTGGAGAATTGTTATAACTGATTCAAAATAATGCATACTATTTTCTATATTAAAACTACCTAAACTGTAAAGCAGGGGAATATTAGTTTCCTTTTGACAGGATAAAATTTTGATGGACAAGGTACCCAACAGAGGACACAAATGCTTTTTTCTTCATGTTCTTGAACTTGTGTAACTAGTATGCTTTTGAAGGTTGAAAGATGATAATTCACACAGTAAAGCTTTCAGATATCTCTAATAAGAGGGACCATGAGCAGGAATGCAGCATTACCCTAAAAGTGAAACTAGCCCTTTATTCCCAAAAGCAGCAAAGGAAAGGAACAGGCCTGTCTGAGCCAGTCTTTTTATTTATTCATGTAAAAGTACAAAAATACTTGCTAGTAAAAAAGAATTAAGTGGATGTTTTTACAGGCCACAGAGTTCTAATGAAAACTGCACTGTTCATTGCGCAAGAATCACAATTTAGAAAGGGAGTGTTTGAGTTCCTTAATCAGTAACAAAAACCTATATAGGATTTACCATTAATTGGATTATGTTGGATTTCCACTTCCCATTTAGTTGAACTTCTACTTTCATTATCCACTTATCACCCTGAAGAGTAAAGGGTGAACTTAATAATTGATGCTAGAATCTTCTAAGTAGTCTTCTAAATATTTGTTCTACACAATTTATGGTCTTTTAATTTCATTCCCTAAATACTTTGTCATAATATATAATTGAGGAAACACTGAAGAATGGTTTCAAAATCAATCAAATTCAATTGAAACAACCACTAAATTTTAGTGTCTTACACAGAGCTTGACATTTCTCACCCATGAATTTTGTTTAGCTGTTTCTTCGCCTTTGTAGGTCTGTCTCTGAAGGAACCAATTTTTCACTTAACCTAATGCCTATTGACTCTACTCATCTCTCTCTAAGAGCAGGCCAAATGATATATTTTGATTCTTTCTACAAAACAATAAGGCAAAAATAGTAGGCAATAACACCATTGCCCATTTATCTACTTCTTTTCTCGTCAGACAATATAGGCTCTACTCTATCTTATTTGATTACTATTAACTTAGATAAAGCTTAGACTGTCTTGATTTCCAGGACTAAAATTTCTTGTTATCAATTGACAATTAATGGCTTAAAAATTAATATCTATGGCGAAGCAGACCTCTCCTGTCTCGCCCGCTGCTCCTGTCAGCAGGGCTTTCAGTCTATCTGCCTGTTCTCCCCGCTCTGTCTCTGGTGAATCTTCTCACCCTCCAGCGCCTCTGGCCTGTACTCCAGCTCTTGTATAAATAATCTTTAAAAAAATAATATCTGCTTTTACATGAAAGATAAAGATGAAAAGAACATTGATTCTACCCTTTAAACAACAACCCCTTTCATTATCTTATATAATATGTCCAGATCTCAACAAGATATTACAAAGCATACAAAAAAAGGCAAGGAAAAAATTCATAGTGGTATTCAAGATGGCACCAGAGAAGGTTCCTTACTTTGCAGCCCAACAGATCATCGAGGTAAAACAATGAATTAATGCACCCAGAATCCCATGGCTTAGGGCAAAACTGGAATATCTTCTGGACATCAGCAACCAGGCAGAATGCACCAAAAGGTACAGAGAAGAGACACATGCTTCAGTGAACAAGAGGTAGGTGGATAAGATCCTTGGAGTCTGTGGTTGGGGTATTGGAGGCTGCATGTAAACTAAAGCTATGGCCAGCAGCCCTGGGGAAGGGAGAGCACAGAACAGTGTGGCACACATTCTCAAATGAGGAGAAATATGTGCACAAGAGTTGGGAGGCTTACAGCAAGCCAGGTCTCCAGTGAAAGGAACAAGAATAGTGGCTGTGTTGCACTTGCCCTCCTCACCCACTGGGGCAGGTACTGATCTGGTGATCCTCACTAAGACTGTGCAGAGACAGCAGTCTCTGGTCTGGAACTCCAGAGAGAAAGATAATTGTGGTGCAACAAATGCAAATGCATCATCAGAGCATTCAGAATAGCAGCTTGATCTGTCCCCCACCCCCAGGAGCAGCAGCTGCAGATTAAATATGATATATACAGAGGACTTGAAAAGCCAAAAACATCCAAAATCATATAAAAAAGTAGATCATCACCTGCTGGTATGGTAGAAGTAGTTCGAATGACTGAAATTCAAACCACCAAAATGGCAAACAAAAAAAAAAAGCACATGGCAGCTTGAGATCTTAATGGGAATATAACACAAAGAGAGAAAATTTCTCCAGAATCCAACCACAAAGATATGGAAGATTTTGTCTTCCTATCAGACAATTCAAAATTGCCATGATAAAGAAATATACATACATAGAAGAGAGTGCATAAAAGCAAGTCCAAGAAAAAAAATCATGGACTGGAAATAAACCAACTATAGAACAAGACTCTGATAGGACAGTGATGCTCTTAACTGTCTAACAGTAGATTTGAAATTACTATGATTAATAGGTAAAAGATCTAGTGGAAAAGGTAGAAAGTATGAAGGTTCATCTAAGCCTTGAGAAAGCACTAAGGAAGAATCAAATGGAAATACTAGAAATCTAAAAAAAGTGGTACATATTAAATATGCCTTCACAAATCTCATCATTACAGTGGTAACAGAAAAATCAATTAATTGAAGACAATTCAACAGAAATGTCTTCACTAAGAACAAAGATAACAAAAAGTAAATAAGAAAACAGAGCACATAAGACTTCAAGGAAATTAGTTATCAGGAGTTCTAACACAGGCTACTTATGAACCCCAAAAGAAGAGGATGAAAAAAGACCAGAAAATATATCTCAAGGAATAACTAACTGAGAACTTTCCAAACAACAAATATGAAACCACAGATCAAGAAACTATGAGAACACTAGTAGAACAGATTAAAACAAAATAAAACAAGCAAAAAACCCTAGGAATATCATATTAAAATGGCTTTACACCAAGACAAAAGGAAAATCATGATGACAATCAGTGGGAAAACATTACATTTTATGTAGAAGAATAAATACAAGGACTACAGCAGAATTCTTACAAAAATTATGGACTTGATATCATTAAAGTGCACACAGAAGAAAATGTCTGTTATCTAGAATCCCAAAACCAGCAAAATATATATATCATATAATATGCATTTTATATATATTGCATTTATTAAGAAGAAATATGTAATTTTAAAATAAAACCAGATGAAGTCTGCAATGTAAGGGAGCTAAAGAAATACAAGGAAAATATATTAAGACAAAAATTTGGACCTACATATATAAATGAAGAGAGCAGGAAATGAACAAAGAGGCAAATATAAAATTCATGTTTTTGAAATAATTTGGACATTTAGTGGTGATCTTAATATAGTATATATACATTGATTTTTAATAATGCACACCTGAAATTTATATAATATATAGAGTGTTACTTCAATAAAATAAGCTAGGCTTATTTTTAATTGCTCTAAAATGCAAATGATGATCTAAAATAAATAGAGTAGCTCTGTGTTATGTGTTCTTGCATATGTAAAATTAAAATGCACTAAAGCACAGAATGGAGTTAGTCTTAGAAAATTCTTTTTTAAGGTTTTTACACTACATGTAAAATTATTGGTGAAAACAGACATGGATTATTTTATATATATATATATACACACTTAACCATATATATATATATATATATATATATATATATATATATATATATATAATCCCAGCATAGCAATGAGAAACTATTTTTAAAAAGGAATGAATAAAAAGTGAATCAATAGTGGAGATAAAATAGATTATAAGAAACAATTAGTACAAACACAGGCAGAAGGAAAGGCATAAAAAAAAGTATGAAGCAAACAATTATTAGCAATAGATTTTTCCCCACTCATCAATAATTACATCACTGGAAATGATATAAGCAAATCACTTAAAAACAGATTTTCAGATGTGGTAAAAACAAAAGCAAGACCCAACGATGTATGTGCTGTCTATAAGAAATCCTTATATATACAGACTTAAGTATATTAAAGTTAAAAGGAAGAAAAATATATACCATGAAAACCCAAATGAAAAGATTTAGTAACTACATAAAAAATCAGATAACACAGAATTCAAAATAAAGAATTCCTTGAGTTCAAGGTAAAATAGGAGAATACAATGAAACAGAATAGGGAGCACAGAAAAACTGTAATGTATTGGAATAAAATCTGACACACAGATGAGTGAAATAGAATTGTAAGCCCAGAAATAAATACACTTATATGGCAGTTAACTTAAGACAAAGGAGACAAGAGTCTCAGTAAGTCTCTTCAATAATAAGTGATTGGAAAACTGGACAACCACATGCAAAAGAACAAAATTGGGCTTCTATCATACAACACTCACAAGAATTAACTTGAAATTTATTAAATACATAAATGAGGATGTGAAACTATAAGCATTTCTCAAAGAAAACAGGAAACTCCTTGACATTGGTCATAGCAATGATATTTTGGACATGATGCCAAAAACACAATCAATGAAAGTTAAAATAAGCAAGTGGGGCTTAAACTAAAAAGCTTCTGTACAGCAAAGAAAACCAATGAAATGAAAAGACAACCAACAAAGAGAGAGAAAATATTTACAAATCGTATATTTGATAACTGGTTAATATCTAAAAATCTAGAGGGCATATACTAAGAGAAACAAGTCAGACAGGAAAGACAATTATTTTGTGCTATTAATTTATGTGAAACAGAGTAGAACAGTGGTTGCAAAAGACTTGCAGAGGGGGAAATGGAGAGTTGTTGGCCAAAGGATACAATCATTCAGTTATAAGATGAATGAGTTCTGAGACTCTAATGTAAAGTATGATGAAAAGTTCAAAGAACATATTACAGATTTCAAGTTGGCAATGAGCATACACCTTAAAAGAGTTCTCACCAAAAAAAAAAAAAAAAAAAAAGTTATACAGAGGTAACTGTGTGAAGTGATTGATGGATGTGGTAATTAACTGGAATATGATAATAATTTCATAATTACATGTTATTCAAACCATCACACTGTACATTTTAAACATATACAATAAAATCAATAAAACACAGGCAAAAGATTTGAACACATACTTCAAAAAAGATAATATGCCTACAAGTACATAAAGAGATATTCATAATCATTAGTTATAAAGGATATGAAAATTAAAAGCACAAGATACTCCCAAATATCTATTAAAATACTTTAAATTGAAAACACCAGTATTGGTGAAGTAATGGAACTCTGGCTACTGCTGATGATGCAAAATGGTAAAGTCACTTTGGAAAATAGTTTATTAGTTTTTTTAAAAGCTAAATATACCTTATTGCATATCCTGACAATCTAATTAACTACATATTTACTCAGGGCCTCCCGTGGTGGTGCAGATGTTGAATACAGTGCTGTGAAGCTGTCCACAACCTCTGCTGTGCTGGTTGGGTTCGATCTCGGCCAGCCGGCGAGGGTCCCACATGGTGCGGCAGACCTCTCCTATCACACCCGCTGCTCCCCTCAGCAGTGTATTTCATCAGTCTGTTCTGTTCCCCACTCTGTCTCTGGTGAATCCTCTTACCCTCCGGCGAATCTGGCCTGTACCCCAGTTCTTGTATAAATAAATAAAGAAATATTTTTTAAAAACCTACATATTTACTCAATAGAAATAAAACATATTTCTAAACAAAGAGTTATCCATGAATAATATGGCAGTTTGTTATTGCCAAAGGCAGAAAGTAAAGCAAATGCCCTTCAACATGTGAATGGCAAATAATGTTATATCTATTCAATGGAATACTGTTTAGCAATAAAGTAAACCAACTCTTAACAATCACGACAATATAGGTGTATCAAAAAAAATACTCTAGCAAACAAGTCAGACACAGAAAATTATATCTTACATTATTCAGTATACATAAAATTCTATATGGCAAATCTAGTCAATAGTTACAGAAGTAGATTAGTGTTTTCTTGGGGATAAGCAATCAACTAGGGAGAGGCATAAAAGAAATTTTGAGGATGAATGAAGTATTCTATATTTTGATTGTTACAGATATCACAGGGACATATATATTTGTCAAAATTCATTGATCTATACAGTAAAAGTGGGTATATTCTATTACATGTAAATTATATCTCAATATTATATACTATGTAATTATTATATATAATATGTATTAATTTTGTATACTTTTTAAATTATTGTTGATTTCAAAAGACTAAAAACCAGAGTCCATTGAGTTTTCTCTCTATGGTCCACTAAAAGAACATTAAAGAATGAATAACTAAAAAAGTATAAAAAAAGGGGAGATAAATAACATAAATTACAAAAAAAAATGTGAAAAATAAGGACATGATATTTGGAGTAAATTCAGTGAGCATGACGGTCTATGTAAGGAAAAATTGTTACATCAGTAACTACAGCAAAAGGACTGAGAATGATTGCATGTAAAATATATACCAAGCAAAATCTATAAGAGTTAAGCTGGTATGCCTGGCCTACCATAATTGGCAGACACATGCCTCCCCAGGACAATACTGACATCAGAGTTGGTATAGAGCTGATAGCACCACGGTGGCTAATGGCTAATTTGGTGCTCCACAGGAGCACATTTATCTCTATCCAGATCCCCAGGCCTTCCTGATGTCCCTATTCTACTGTGGCCAGCCGCCCAGAGAGAATACTGTTTGCTGGGTGGTTCTGAGATTTAGCCACCTCTCCTTCATATTGGTTTCGCAGTTCCCAGAACAGCCTAACTATTTGGCAGTTTGTAATTTCCTGCAGTGCTTGCCTGCAGACTCACCTCCCTGCACCTTTGCAATAACTGCAAAACCTACTGTGATCAGAACTAGGTAGCTGTTAAAGGGTTAGGTGTGGCCTGGGAATGCAAACCATGTGACACTGGTTTGACAGGAAGGTGACTGCAATCACTGGATTATTAGATCAAGTGAAAATGGCACTAAAGGAGGTTTATGTGGTTGGCAATCTTCTGCAGCAACTCCATACTCACTATATAGTCAATGTGCTGAAAGAAAAAGACCTCCAACCGAGAATACTTTACCCAGCTAGGCTAACACAACTGAAGGAATAATAAACAACTTTATAAACAAATTAGAAGAAATTCATCTCCTCTAAATTGGCCTTGCAATAAATATTACAGAGTTATCTACAAGCTGAAAAGAAACCTTACTTAGAAGACTCCAAAAAAAGTATAAGAATACATATATATCCACCTCCATATCTATGCGCGCGCGCACACACACACACACACACACACACATATGTATACATACACACCACATGGTACCCTCAGAACAAAAATACCTAGAAGAAATAAAAAAGGTAAAGATGGTTTTTGAATACTGCATAAAAGATAAAATATGAGGCTATTAGGTAACATGCTACTCAATAATTATTGGAATAACAAGGAAAACAAAGGAGAAATTAAGAAATATCTGGACACAAATGAAAATAAAGATAGAAGCTATCAGAAATTATGGGAAGCCACAAACGTAGGGAAATACACAGTATTACAGGAAATACATAGTATTACAGGAAAATACATAGTATTACAGGAAAATATGTAGTATTACAGGAAATACACAGTATTACATAGTATTACATCAAGAAATGAGAAAGATCGCAAATAAATAATCTAACTTTATAATTTAGGGAACAAAACAGAAGAACAAAATGAAAACAAAATCCAGGATATGGAAAAAATAACAAAAAGTGGAACGGAAATAAATGAAATGGAAATCAAAAACATAGTAGAAAATATCAATGAAACAAAAAATTCACTCTTTGAAAAGATAAGCAAAATATACAAAACTCTAGTGAGGCTCATTAAGGAAAAAGGAGTAACACTCTAATAGAACAGCAATGAAAGAGGAAAAGTTAGGTCAGACATTTCAGAATGCAGAGAACTGTAAGGGAATGCTATGAACATCATTATACCAATCAATTGCATAAATCAAAAGATTCTGAGACATTTTTAGAAACATACCCTGCTCTAGACTGAATCAGGAAGACACAGAATGCCAAAACAGATCTATTACAAACAAGGAAATTGAAACACTAATCAAAACACTCCCATAAAAAAAAACTCCAAAAGCAGATGGTTTCATTGGTGAGTTTTATCAAGCCTTCAAAGATTAATCTTTCTCAAACTCTTCTAAAAAACTGAAGTGGAGGAACTGTTTCCAAACATATTTATGAGGTCAAGATTACTCTGATACCAAAAGCTGACAGGGATATTAAAAAAAAGAAAAGAAAAATTCTGACCTTCTGATCAATATCCCTGATGAACATGCATGCAAAAATTCTAAAAAAATGTTTGCAACTGAATTCCACAGTATATTAAAAGGATCATAAATTATGAGAGAATGGGACTTCTTTTCCAGGGAAGCAAGTATGCTTCAATAAATGCACATAAGTCAGTGTATTCACCACATCAACAAAAGAAAGATAAAAACATGATTATGTCAATATATGCAGAGAACATTTCATATATATTCAATACCCATTTGTCATAAAAACTCTCAAAATATGGGGATAGAAGGAACATAGACTAAAATAGTAAAGGGCATATATGACAAACCAAAAGCTAACATTATACTCAATAGTGAAAAACTGAAAACTCATCCATAAGATTAGCTACAAGTATTCCCATTTTTACCACTACTGTTATCATTGCTT
Organism: Talpa europaea; assembly: GCF_964194135.1. NCBI lineage: Eukaryota > Metazoa > Chordata > Mammalia > Eulipotyphla > Talpidae > Talpa > Talpa europaea. Next base: position 95,971,863 of record NC_140071.1, read on the forward strand.
ACAAATGTCATAACAATATACAGAAAACTCAAAAGACTAGGCTAAAAAAAACTATTAGAAATAATAAATCATTATAGTAAAGTGGCAGACTATTAAATGACAGTGAGAAATTTGTAGTGTTCCTATACACAATGAAGTATAAGAGAACAAAATCAAGAAAGAAATATACCATTTATAATCTCACCAGAAAGAATTAATTACCTGGAATAAAATAGTCCAGAAAGACCTGAATAATAAAAACTATAAGGCATTATTAAAAGAGATAGGAGCGGAAACAAAGAAATGAGGAAATATTCTTTGCTCATGGATTGGAAGAATTGCCATTGTTAAAATGACCATCTCACTCCAAATAATATACAGATTTGACATAATCCCTATTAAAGTTTCAATGGAATGTTTCAAAGAAATAGAGAAAACATTATGAAATTTAAATGAAATCATAAAAAACCACCAAATAACCAAATCAATCCTCACAAAAAAGAGGTATCACATTCTCAGACCTGAAACTACACTACAAGGCTATACTAATTAAAACAGCATGATACTATAATTAACACAGACACACAGATAAATGGAATAGAACTGAGACCCCAGAAATATGAGAGCCCACAATTATATGATCAATTTATGATAATGCAGCCAAAAGTATGCACTGGAGAAAGGAAAATCTCTACAACAAATGGGGTTGGGAATACAAGACAGTCATGTGCAAAAGAATGACACTAGACCACTTTCTCAAACCATACACAAAAAATTAAGTCAAACTGGATTAAAGACCTGAAATCATAAAATCATAAAACATCCCATAACATTGGCATCCCTGATGCCATTGGGGACTCTCCTACAATGGTGGGGTGGAAGAAGCCAAAAGAAATGAACAGGACTATGTCAAACTTAATAGCTTCTGCATAATGAAAGGAGCTATCATTAAAATGAAGAAATCATACTGAATAGGAGAAAATATTTGGATATCACATAGTTGACAGGGTTCTGATATGCAACATCTACAAAGAACAATACAACTCAACAGTAAGAAAAATGTGAAAAAAAAAAAAGTTCACTGTTGGGCCTCCCTGGTGGCACAAGGGGTTAAGTGTCAGCACTATGAAGCAATCCTCAGCTACTGCACCACTAGTTCAATCCCCTGCTAGGGAGGTGACCCACATGGTGCAGGAGACCTCTCCTGTCTCTCCTGCTGCTCCCCTCACCAGTGTATCTCATTCAGTCTGCCTGTTCTAGTCCCCATTCTGTCTCTAGTGAATTGTCTCACCCCCTCACAACTCTGGACTATACCCCAGTTCTTGTATACATAAATAAATAAATCTTTTTTTAAAAAAGTTCACTGTTGCCTTTGTTAGTCAAAAAGTGAAACTCATTCATTTACACCAAAAAAAAATTTATTTTGAATTATCTATAAATACAACCATATTCAGTACAATCTATCATTTCTCTCTCAAAACTCATACATGTTTCTTCTTTCTACATTTTTCTGCTTTATTTCAGTGATGTGACTCTCCAGTAATGTTTAAATTGAATTACTGATGTTGTATATCCATATCTTTCACCTGAATGTTTTATTACTCCTTCTTATTAGGTAAAATAATATTGTTCTAATCCTAATTTTGCTGAGATTTTCTTTACCATAAATTCACATATGCTTTGTTCTGGATGTTATTTGAAATTATCATTTGATTTTCCCCCTTTATTGTGTTTAATGTATTGCATTACATCATTTGAATTTCTAAGACAGTATTAACAAACTTAGCCTGGTAGTGACACATGATATTTTAAAATATGACTGGATTTCTTTAGTCAATTAATTATTTTGGAAATAATTATTTGCAGCTACATTTATCAGTGAGATTAGTCTATACTATTTTTTTAAGGATTTATTTTATTATTTATGCATACAAGAGTTGCAGTGCAGGCCAGAGGTGCAGGGGATGAGAGGATTCATCAGAGAAAGAGTGGGGAGCAGAACAGGCAAACTGACTAACATACACTGCTGAGGGGAGCAGCAGGTGAGACAGGAGAGGTCTGCTGCACCATGTGGTAGCTCCCTAACTGGGGATCGAACTGGTGCTGCAGTGGTTGTGGACAGCTTCATAGTGCTGAGACTTAACCCCTTGCACCACCAGAGAGGCCCTCTAAAATCCTCCAGATTTTGGCATCAAGATTATTTTGTCCTCATTGAACAAGTTTAAATTTATCTTTTTCTATATTTTGTTAGTGTTTTTACAAGAATGGCTATTTCTCCCTTAACTATTTAGTAAAACTTATATCTGTTATTGTGTAACAGATATTTGTTTATAGATTCAATTACAATTATTTATGGAGTCAAGAAAATTATTTACTTTTTGTATCAATTTAGTAGGATGTGCTTTTCTAGGATTTTTTTTTTCACAGCTGTTCCAATTTATTGATGTAAATGTCTTTGCAAAAAATTTTGAAAATCTTTTTAAAGTCTATTTGACCTAAAGTAATGTTCCCTTTCTATATTCTTGTTATCAGTTATTTGTGCTCAGTATCACTACAAGTCACTTTTGTTATTATTATCAAAGATACAAATTTGTTGCTGAGGTCCTCACTACAACATTTATCTTTTACAGTCTCTTTAATGCACTTTCCCTCATTTATTTTTCTGTGGTTTTCTATCTCTCTGAGATGAATGCTTAGTGACCACTGTTATCCAAGTCCCCCTTTTCCTCCAGTTCAATACAGTATTAATACAGTATTACAGATTATTTTTCTTCCTCCAACCATGGGTGTGTTGCAATCTGAAAATATATTTTCACGTTTCCAATATGATTTGTATTTTGGTCTATGGAAATTTAGAAAGATTTATTTTTTTATTTTACCAAAAAAATAAATTTTTGTTACTATTTTCAAGATTAATCATACCATGGTCAAGAAATATACTCTGCCACCATAGCAATTTTAAAAAAGAACTATCTTTTCCTTTTAAACAAAACTGACTTCACCGTTTAATTTCAAGTTCTTATTCCAGAGTGGTAATAGAAGTAAAATTATAGATAAACGTAAAAGCACAAATACATTTGGAAATAATTCTGGGAAAGAGTACATGCTTATAACTAAAACAATCTTTAACACAGAATATTTCTTCGAGTTAAATATTAATGCAGAAGGCTTGGCATGTTTTAATATTTTATGCATACTTATTCTTACTGTAAAATTAATCCTACCCATACATATGACATTAGAATATTCCACATATTAAATATTAACTGAAATTGCCCAAAGCCCTAAAGACAAACCTGTCATCAAGTGATGATGATACGTATATCACATAAGAATATATTCCCTCTACCATTAAACTCTCCCAGGTTTCTCTGGGTGGAATTAACTGTTCTACATTTTTTGTATTTCAATTTGTTAAAAAGCACATTATAGAAATCAAATATGTCACTCCAAATTTCATGTTAAAGTACTAACCCTCAATATCGGAGAATATTATTTTTGGAGATAAGGTTTTTAAAATGGTAATTAAAGCAATTATGGTCATATTGATGGGCCTTAATCCAATATAACTGCTCTTATAAGAAAAGATATTAGGGCACCAATACACACAAAGGGAAGGCTTGTGACACAGCAGAGGAAGGAATCCATTTAAAAGTCATATTCAGAGAGGTCTCAGAAGAAATCTACACTGTTGACATGATCATCTTGGACTTCTAATACCAAGAATTGCGGGGAAAAAAATTACCCAGACAATGGTACTTTATTACGGCAGTCCTATAAAGGCAGTTCTCATGGAAATATTGGAGAACTGGTATCTCACCATCTTGTTGTTCTATTTCTTCCTCTCACTTTTCTTTTTCTTCTTGCACTTTCGTATCTCCCTCTTCTATCTTTCATGGTGTCTCTTTCATTCACTATTTGTTTATAGATTTCTCATACATTTTTGGATGAATAAAAATTTGTGAACAGCAAAAAGAAGACAGAGTAGAAAAATAATGGAAATACTTAGGGAAAATAAAATAAATCATAAGCTGAAATATTCAATTAATAAATTTTAAAAGGTAAGAGTTGTAAAGACTCTCCTTTAACAGACTCCTTGGTTACTTCAACTTTGGCTACTCAGAAGGTATATTACTTAATAGACTTTATGCTTGAAAATTTACATGATCCCTAAAAATCCTTGCTTTGCTTTTCTGCCCTCTTCCTTTCTGAGGCCTCTATCACAAGTAAAAGATGAAAAAGCTCCTGAAACTCTGAACATGGTATTAACTTGCACATCCTCATGATTCTGTTTTTCCTAATGAACAGTTTAAGCAGGAGTCAGGAATCATATAATACAAAGCATATTTTGACTCTCATGTCTCCACTACATGATCAAACCATGATATTACTAAAGTAACTCACAGATGGCCTGCAGCTTTCAACATGACTTAAATGAAACACAAAGTCTGTCCTGTAAATAACACTAATAGTCCCAAGCCTATAAGACAATGAGAAAAGTATAATAACCTCTGTGTTTTCTTACCTGTTAGGATAACTTTCACTGGTATTGAAAACTTATGGCTGAAGTCCAAGGTCATAAAGGCACAAGTATATTTCTATTCAATATTATATAAGATTTATAATTTACATTCATAGAAATACAAAGATGACTTCAAGGGTATGGGGAAGAAGGAAAAAGAGAAAGCATATGATAGGAATCAGTCTTTGCTTGGAATATTGATTTTTTTTTTTTAGGAAGTCAGTTAAGTAGCCAGTTAAATACTAGCAACTCCATTCAAAGTGAAAAATCTGTATTATTCAAACAATTTGATAAGTGTGCGCCTACTGGCTGCTGGCACCAACGGACTGCTCCCTTAAAACACTGATAATCCCAATGGGCAGCAGAGAAAGCATTCTGGTAACAACTGCTGGACTATGAAGGCACACCATGCTGTGTGGTTAAATCTCAGCACTGTGTTTTATTATTTTTTTCCTAGTGACTGTTCCTTGTCAAAGTAATTTCATTAGTAGTGAAATCACAGACTCTGCCTATTTAGAACTATTGCCTTGGCAATGTATGTATGAAAACTGCTCTAGAGAAACAGATCTGGATGCTTGGGATATTGTCCATAGGTATCTGATGTCATGGCATCTGGAATGGAAACAAAATGAACTCATCTGTAAGCAGTTGGGCTCTAAACACAAGGCTGCCATTTGTTTCCTCATGAAATAATTTCATTGAGGCTTTCTCGTTCTACTATGCCCCTTCTTAAAAAATAAAGCAAGCTTGGATCCAAGAACATTTCTCTTTTTTGTGCATTCAGCCATCTGTCCCTTAGTTTCCACCTTTGTAAAATGTGTTTAGCAATATTGACCACATTGAAAAGCTTAAAAATGTATTAATTTTAATACAAATCAGTAAATTGTGAGACTACCAAATAAGTAGTTTGTGTTTTTCATGATTATATTTATAATTGTTATCTAGCCTAGATTTAAGTTTAAGGTTTAATTGGAATGTGCTAATTTGAAAAGAATGAATTCTTTTAACAGTCACAATGATATTAATATTCATGGCATTTTACAATTTTCTAAGTATTTTCCTTTTAGGACTGTGAGATTCAATTAATACATATGATGATATCACTTACAGATGAAATAATTCCAACTTATAAATTGTCCCACCATAAAAATATTTGTTCAAATGATACAGATTTTAAGCAATAAACATAGCCTTAAAATTCAGGAGTCTGGCAAAAATACTTTTATCCCCATTTTTACTTTTTTGTTATAAGTAATACAATATTAATGTGTCTATTAATAATTACATTATTTAGATCTTAGTTATATCATCAACTCATCAACATATAATAAATATTCCCTTAGCATCACTTTATAATTCAATTTATTAATTGTTTCTTCTTTGCTACTTTTGGTTCCTCTTAGTCTTTTGTGGAATTTCTTCCACTCAAAAATAGCAACCCCTTTCCTGGAGTGGAAGGGAATTATTTTCATTCTTTGTCAACTTATATTCTGTTCATAAATTTCATTCATTGTTGATTGAGATTTTCTGCCAAATATTTTAAGACTGTTGGAGTCCACTGTAGACTTTGTTGTCTAGAATTGATGTGATGATTGCTATGTTCTTTAACTTAAAGTTTGAGTAAGTTTAGTGTAAATAAAATCACAAACAAGCTAATACATTTATTGAAAAACTGAAGTGATGTGAACGATGGTCAATTCTAAATTTCTTAGTTATGTTCTCTGTGTATATTAAATTTTAAAGTTCCTTCCATACCTGATATTTTCTGACACTTGGCTTATTTTAGCTATGACATACATTTAACAAAGAACTACACATGCTGTATATGGTAAAGTTTCATTCTTTGGGGATATATTATTTCTTTTACACCAACAATATTTATTTCTATTTGAATTTATATATTATTGGCCTGTTCTGTATATGCACAGTCTTAAAAAATAAGATTGGCCATAAAGCAAAATGAAATAAATCCTCTTTAATTTTAGATATACTTTGTAAATATATGGTAACTGCTTCAGTGGAAATGTCAAGCAAATCAAAACATTAGAGTTATCTTTTCAGATATTACAATGATGAAGGGTATATTAGCTAAACTATGAAACAAAGACAATCAAATAGATACTTACCCAAGCAAAAGTTATAAATCCCCTTATGTTACAGAGGATCAAATTCAACATACAAAGATTTTCACAGTTTCTCTGACATATACCTAGACTTCCCTCTCCTTTTTCCTATATCTTTTTTCTTCATTTCTCCTGAAATAAAACCATCATTCACCTGCTTCAGATAAACTTAAATTGTCTTATAAATAGAGATTTCTTCCAAAACCAAATTAAATAGAAAGCAGAAAGAAGAAGCAGAGAACATTAAATTTCCTTTAGGCTTCCTGCCTAATTTTTCATGGGCTCAGAGCCCAATTTCCATTGAGTCCCTTCTGGTTTCTTTAAAGCCATGGACACAAGGCCTATCCTTATTATCATGATCACTCAATCTTATCTAGCTTGTCGTATTTTGAAGATTATTTCCTAGTTTTTAGGTATTTTTCTAATGGCCTTATTTGTGCATACCAGCTTTGAATGGGCTTGATTAGGTTACTGTTTACAGGCTAACTGGATAATACATCACAAATAGGACAATATACTATCTTTCCAATGTTCACTATTCACTTGAATAGATGTCTGTGAAAACAGCTGTGTGTTCCAGGACTAGTGTATTTTTACTATCAAATTAACTATTGTTTGACTATGACTGTAATTTTAATCATTAGCTGTTCAAGAGTGATCAGTTATTAAAGAGCTGATCCATCTATGCTCCTGAAAAGTATCATGTCAACCTAATTGCTATCAACCTCTAAGTTTTATGATCAACAAAATAGAGAACACTAAAAAAATGATTTTTTTTTCACTCAGAGAAAGATATATGGTATCATTCTAGTGAAACCATATTCAAAATGTTCCTACCCTTATTTGGATAATATATATTTCCAAATTAGACATGTTCACAAATTAAATAGACATTTCTTAAATGGCTAGTTTTAATAGATTTTTTTTATGAAGGGCTATTCTGTGTCCAAAGCTGCTATTTATGTAGTATCTAATATTTTTAAAGCTACTATTTATGAGTAGTTTGATTTATGGGACTCCCTGGTGGTGCAGTGGTTAAGTCTCAGCACCATCAAGCTATCCCCAACCACTGCAGCCTGAGTTTGATCCCAGCCAAGGAGCTAACCCACATTGTGCAGCAGACCTCTCTTGTTTCACCCATTGCCCCCCATCAACAGTATATTTCAGTAGATCTGCCTCTTCTGCTCCCAGCTCTCTCTGGTGAATCCTCTCATCCCCTGCATCTATGGCCAACACCCCTGTTCTTATATACATAAATAAAAAAAAAAAGTTTGAATTTTAAGAGAATTATATCAGAAATTTAGCATGCTTAATTCCTTTAATCTTTATAATGCCCTCTAAAGTGCAAGGCAGGGCCTCCCCTGGTGGCGCAGCAGTTGAGGGCTGGGCTGCGAAGCTGCCTGCAGCCTCTGCAGCGCCGGTTTGATCCCTGGCCACCGGCGAGGGTCCCACATGGCGCGCAGACCTCTCCTGCCACGCCCGCTGCTCCCCTCACCAGTGTATTTCATGGTTGTGCCTGTTCTGTTCCCCGCTCTGGCTCTGGTGAATTCTCTCACCCTCCCGTGCTTCTGACTGTACCCAGTGCTTGTATAAATAAATAAATAAATCTTTAAAAATAAATAAATAAATAAAGTGCAAGGCAGTCCTTTACTGAGTAAAATGGTTCTAAGATTATCTTATTTACCAATTACAAAAATCTAATAAGCACTTGAACCAAGACTCAAGTATAGATCCCTTCTGTCTCCTGTGATGTTTGCAATTGCTTAATTATAGAAACACAGAGGTCTAAATTGCGTGTTTAGGCATGATGTTTGACAAACTCCTTATCGTGTATTAATCTGTTCCTTTTGTTAAAGAGAGGATAATAATAGATACCTCACATGGTTGAGATTAGGATAAAATGAGATAGTAATATCATATTTAGTAGACAGTTCTTATATATGTAAGTTCTGAAAATATTGTTAACCCATGCAAACATAACTTTTTTGTATAGAACGTCAAATTTTGTCCCCTTGCCTATACCTATCTGAAAACATTTAGAGGATATGCTGGGTAGATTAGAAATACCCCTTTGACATTTCACTGCTAGATGAACTAAGACACATAGAATTTAAATGAATCATGGAGCCTGAGTATTGAGGTGTGTTACACCACAGTGACAACAGCCACCATTTCTGACAATTAGCTGCCTCATTGCATATTCTGGGTCAAGTTGTTCTCTGTAACCTACTTAATGCTTAATGATGCTAGGCAGTTGGCTTAGACACTTAGTATGTTTATGATCTGTACTTTGAAATCAGTTTTTATCTGTCCTTTTAAATTTTTTAGTGAGATGCGGCATATGACCTTGTCTTGGTTGACACAAATACTGCTCTGGAAATTCCTCTTTGATAATGTGAGCCTTAATTCAAAATGCATTTTATTCATGTATCAGAAATGTTTTCTTGCCCCTCAGGAATATTTGCTGCCACATATGAATTGACTAGCCCATTCTCTTCTCTCCCCCAAGCAATGGAGTTGCATTTTGCATAGGAATTTTTTAAGTGATCTGCATCTGAGATGATTTGGGTTCTTTTCAATCAAGTAGAAAGAAACAATTAAATTATTATAAAATTGGTAAAATTTAACAAATTAGTGTATTTCCTTATTAACTATATAAATAACTCCTGAGGAATAATTCAAATGCTGTGTAGATCTTATATGTTATTAAATTGAACATCTTTTAAAAAGCTAAAATAGAACACCACATAAGGCAAGGAAGAGAAGATGCTCATATGCTGAGAGGCAAGACTATTTGCAACAAAAGGTGTTCTAGTAGGCAAAATATTGGGGTTGCTCTGTGTTAGCAAAATAAGCACGAGTTTTCAAATGTGCAGGAAAGTGCCTTCCCATCCATCTATTCACCATAACTGCCCAGTTCTTACAGATCATAGTAAACACTTCTGAGTTATCTGGTCAGTTTTGGAGGAAAGCAAAATCAAGATGCAGAAGAGAGAAAAGACTACAGCAGGGACCTGAGGGAGGCACACTGTTTGGGGGTTCATCCTAGGTTATCCAGACAATGGAATGACAATAGCACTTCCATTAAACTCATTATATTGTTACCTTTAAAATAAGATAAGTCTCTGTTGTGGAAAAAAATGCAATCTAATATTCCTATCCTTTCATCCTATGCCTTTTAACAGAAAAATCATAAACATTCAATTCTAACATGAATTACATACTTAATGTTGAAGGAGGAAGCTAGGAAATTGGTATACGCAGTCAGTTAGGAACAGGATGACCCAAGTCCATTTATCAACCTGATTGGGAAACAATCAGCTGGAATCAGGTGGGTACCCTCCACCCCTTCCACCAAGCAAAGGTACCCTAGGTCCATTTATCATCCTGATTCGAAAACAATCATGGGGCAGGAGGGTGCTCTCCAACCCAGTAAAGAGCAGAATGTCCAGCACACCATCCCAATAACAATGCTAGAGCAGTGGATCAAAGCTAGTTTCAGAAAGGTAGTCCAGGTAAAGTGGACAAACTCAGTAGACCTCGGTAGCAAAGGAGAACCCTGCAAACCCAGTGGACCTTGTAATCTAGCCTGCAGCCAAGCCAATGAGCAAGAGATACAACACAGAGACACCCAATGGCCAACCCCCCGCTCCTATACCAATGTTAGCACCTGATTGTGGCCCACTCAGTGGCTCCCCATTCTGCTCAGAGAGTCTTCCTGTCCTTCTTCCTATCTATCAATAAATCTCTTGCTTTTCTGTAACTTTGGTCTTGATGTTGAAGGTTTTCTTCAACAAAGACAAGAACTGAGAAAGAGCCTACCTGGGGTCCTCGGACTTTGTGCCTGCTCCCAAATACCAAGATTCAATGTTATCATATACCTTTAAGAGGTAAATGAAATAATCTAATCTACAGTTTGCAGCAAAGTACAAACACATTATCTTTATGGAAACTCACATCTGTTAAGAGTTGCAAACAGATTGAACTAAATTTCCCAAGGAAACAGCCTGGGTCCATATTTACAATCTGGCAATAATCAGATTTACTATAAAGGATAAAAAAGACCACTTGTGTTGTACATGTAGGCGTGAAAGACCTTTAGATACATTTGCTTTTATGACTTTTGACACGTGGCAAATTAAGTCATATTCTGTAGATTTCAATTCTATTCATTCTCAAATACCACTTAGCAGCTGAATAGTCTCTTTTTAAAATTGCTATTTAGGCTACCCAAAAACTCATCCATGAAAACCAAGTTATTGCATATTCTAGACTCAAAATTCAATTTAACATTATTTTACATTTATAATCATTTATCAACATACATTAATGGTCATCATCAGATGTATTTATTTTACCAAAAGTTAACCATAGGATCAGATAAACCCATCTTTGTGTGTATACATGCGTATTAAATAATGTAAGTATATGTAAGTTTTCATGAAGAATTAAGTTGATTATAATGCTAAAAAATTTCTTTATATTTTTGTCATTATCTAGCAACAAGCTATATGTCTACAGGTCATAGCTCTACAAATATTTTTTGCTGAATGTTTCTGTGTTGATTTGAAATTGCTCCTTTAGCATTTTACATACCAGTTTACAAGATTAGTTGGAGAAATTCTAGGAATTATATATCAAAAATGAGCATAGCTAATGTGGAGTGAATCCTGCCTTATGGCCATTAACAATAATATATGAACTCTTTGAAGTCAAGTGTGTAAGTGAAACGCATATTTAATTATTATATTTATGAGATTTTAAGCAAAGATTTAGATCTCCTCTAAAAGGAAGAAATGAGAATTGTTTTTAGGCTGTCTAGATATGTTTTCAAAAACTAATAAATATCATTCCCTTGTGTCTTTTTAGTCAAATTTTGCTAAAGGTGCGTAAGACTGTTTTAGAGGCAACATGTCCTCTCAAATACAGATCTTTCCTACCAGGGAAGAGAACAAAATTTTATGTTGTTTAAAAATGTCAGCAGCTATCTGAATTTGAAAAAGAAACCTGATGACTTAGTCAACTGCTTCCTAGAGATTAAAATAATACCCTAGTGTTTGCTATTAACTAATTACTCGCCAATCTACTTCAAAGAAGCCTTAATAGTTTAGGGGAAGGAGAGGGGAAGAGTAGAGGAGGAGGGAAAAGAGAACATGGGGGAAGGTGGCAGAGGGCTATGGGCACTTTGATGGTGGGAAAACGATGGTGACCACCCCTGAGGGGAGAAATCCTGTATTATTAAAAAACAAACAAAGATGTTTTAAAAAAAAAAAACACAAAGTGGGGGCCCTCCCTGGTGGCACAGTGGAGGGCACAGGCCCTCCCTGTCCACAGCCTCTGCAGCGCGGGTTCAATTCCCGCTGGCCAGGGAGATACTCACATGGCACGGCGGCAGACCTTTCCTGTCTCGCTTGCTAGTCCCCTCAGTGGTGCTTCAGTCTGTCTGCCTGTTCTATTCCCCGCTCTGTCTCTGGTGAATTCTCTCACCCTCCCATGCCTTTGGTCTGTACCCCAGTTCTTGTATAAATCAATAAATCTTTATAAAAAAAAAACACAAAGGGTCAGATAAAGACAAACCTTGAAAGAGGACCTTAGATACTAAACACTTAAGAGGAGAGTGGGTGAGGGGTGAAAATTAGGGTGGGAGACTAGCACAATGCATTATGGGAACTTTGGTGGTGGGAGAACTACAGTGACCACATCTGAGGGGAGAAATCACTTACTGTTCAAAAATTAACAACGGTATAAGGAAAAAGTACTTCATTTAAAAACAAACTAACATAAAAAAATACAAAATCATGCTTGAAAAGCAGCCTGAACACTTTTGAGAATAAAACACATCATTACATAATTTAAATGCATTTTGTGTATGAACACACACACATAAACTTACATATCTTTCAATGACATAAATATTAAATTTGGTAAATAGTTACACAATCATAAAAGTAGTTAGATGGCACCAGGTCAATCGGTTTCACATTTTCTAGGAAAAATTTTTTATATCGTATTTATTTTTTAATAAATAGTTCTGTCTACATATATATCTGAATTTTTCATACATGAAGGAATAAAAAATATTGAATTGCCAAAATGAGTCATATATCCTATCATATATTGCATGGTCACCACTTATGAGATAAATTTCTCTTGTTTTGTGCATTTAAACACAAAACATGGAGGAACATTGAGTTTCTACTTCTCTGAGTTTTCAGTTTATCTTCTACATTTCACTCTTGTATAAATTCATGCAATCTTTAAAATTATCTCACTTAAAGACATTTTTAGATCTTGTGATCATTTTTATTGATTATTCCCCTTACCACATATGCAAATAGCTACTCATTCTCTGACCCATGGTTTTCTACATAAAAGGCTTATAAAAGTTTGACATTATTCTTTCTGTCTCTTTGTCTATATATCTGTGTGTCAGTTTATTAACATTAGCCCATGATAAATTCATTTATGGTCTATCCCCACCACTAGAATTGCATCTCCATGAGAACTGGGAATTTGTTCTCTATCCTGTTACTGCCTAGAACTAGAACGATGCCTGGGACTTTTAAGAAACTCAATAGTTATTTCTTGAATGAATAAAGAAATGAGTAAGTAAAAGTAATGCTTTTATTTAGAAATGTCTTATTTTCATATAAGACCTCTATCAATATACTTGTCTTATTTCGTATTAATGGCCTCTGCTAAGTTGAGACATTTGTGGTGTTCATTAAAATTGGTGTAAGTTCAAAGAGTGACTTGGTAACTCCTTAAATGCTTATTTACACACCTTCACAAATTTTAATTTCTAATTAATACTTAATCAGAGATTTTCAATTTCTTTGAATGTTAGATCTATGTAGACTTCAAAATTATTATAAAAATAATTTTTTACAAGATTGTCTTAAAATTATAGCCATGACAATGAAAAGTAGCATAATTATGTTACCGGTGTGAGCCAAATTAATACTGATTCAATAGGACACATTCATATTTCTGGGAGTTTTGAAGGTAACCCATGTGAAACAATTCATTAAGCCTTATAATTCAGGGCCTCCCCAGCGGTTGAGTGTTGGGCTATGAAGCTGTCCGCAGCCTCTGCAGCGCTGGTTTGATCTCCAGTCACAGGCGAGGGTCCAACATGGCATGCAGACCGCTCCTGCCAGATCCGCTGCTCCCCTCAGCAGTGTATTTCGTCGGTCTGCCTGTTCTGCTCCCTGCTCTGGCTCTGGTGAATTCTCTCACCCTCCCATGCTTCTGACTGTACCCAGTGCTTGTATAAATAAATAAATAAATAAATCCTTAAAAAAAGTCTTATAATTCATCAAGAGTTACAAATATTGCTACAATTTTTGACATAGCTTTTGGCAGATGATGAACATTTATACTGAAGATTTTATTTTTTGCTTTCTTTCCTTAAAACATTTGTTGAGCGTCAACTGCAATATAAAGAGGAATGAACTCAAACTCTTGAGAAATAAAGAAAAGTTAACAGAAAATGACCAACACAATGTGGTAAGTATCCAGTGTGGTGACCTAGGAACTTTTATGCCAGAGACGACTTTCCTCAAGTAAACAGTAAGGTTATTCAAAATATTAAAAATAACTCTACTACCATATGATTCAGCAATCACACTCTTAGGTACTTAATCAAAGAATGCAAAATTACTAATCTGAAGGGATATACTAGTGCACTTGTATGTTCACTGCAGCACTATTTATAAAGACTGGTATGGAAACCACCTCTTAATGAGATTAAGAAGATGTGGTATATATACAGTGGTATACAATTCAGCTATAAAAAATAAAAGATGAAATATTTTCATTTGTAGCAACATGGATGGAGCTGAAGGAAATCATGCTAAAGAAAATAAATATGAATGAGACAAATACCTGGTGATTTCACTCACTTATGGACTATAATGAAGCAAAACAAAGGACTGGACATAACTAACCATGGAAAATTTGACTGCAGAATTGAAGTTACCAGAGAGGAAGGTGGGAGGTGGGGAGCAATGGTTGCTAAGGGGCCCAACAAACTATGGAGGATTATTGGCGCTTTGGTGGTAGGCATGCTGTAGTAACATATATCTGAAGAGGTGTGAATCTATACCCCTAAGTCATATTTGGCATTAAAAACCAGTGTGAGCTAATAAATTTTTTTTAAAAATTAAATTATAACACTGAAAATTAAAAATTTTAATGTTTCAAAACATCATTTCTTTTTCTTCAGTTGCTTTTTTCCCCCTTCAACTGATGAAGTAGATGACAACTCAGATGCATGGTCACACTATCTTCTGCATTTCCAGTCAAAATGAAGACTTTTTTTCCAATTGTTAAAAAGATGAGGACCGAAGATTAATATATAATGGAAGAACAGGCAGCAGGGCTTTATGCATCTGGAAACATGGAGTAGATCTCATGGTTCAAGGGGTATAATACTTAAAGCAAACTCTCAAGAGTATCTATGACTTTTCTCCAAGTAAGCAGCAAGATTTATGAAAGAAAACCATGAAACTAAATCGTTTCTTTCAAATATTCCCACTCTTTCTGGCATGTTTCCAATCAGATTGGTCTTTTTCCTGGTTAGAGTGTATAAACTCAAAACACACAAGCTTGTTTGGTTTAATGCAGGGGAATTTTTGCATAGCATTTTAAAGGAGAAACAGCCTGTAATAAAGAGAAACCTTTATCGAAGTTTTTAGTAATGAGGCAATCAATTAGGGGTTAAATTATAGCAAAGTCGTGGCAAACTGATCAATTAAAAATTAAAATTTGTAAAAATAAATCAGCATAAAGCCACATTGAGAGTTTATGCAATGCAAATAAGTCAGGGTTTTTGTTTTGTTTTGTTTTTGTATTTTTTTTAGAATTCTATGCCTAGGAAATGAACAGGTAATAATCATGACATTATGAAAAAGCATGACTAGCTGATGAAAATCAGCTCAGCCAAAGATTCCATAGTTTTAGGCCAATGAACTTAATATACAAGGTCACTCTCTATTTGATCCTGGTGAAATCAAGGAATCTGTTTTTCTTCCCAGTGGCAAACTGAACTTGCTAACGCAGTACTAAAGGAGTGAAAAGAGGAGGCTGAACAGAAGGAACAGGCACTGGGGTAACAGCTAGTGATAAGGGGATTAAGTGAAAACAAAAACATGTTAAGAAAAAACTGCACCTGCGCCCATTAAAGCTTGATAATGGCCACTGGGTCCTGATAAAAACCAGAATGCTTGATTCCTTGTAATTTGAAAGTAATTTTACAAGCCATTATTGTGCATTTCCACATGCATGGTTTCCTTTTTATTGTCAGTGGAGGTTTCAAGAAACATTGCCAAGGGATATTTTTAAAATGCAGAAGATCTGATGATTTTATTATGTCTGTTTTTGTTTACCCACATATTATAAGTGAAGGTTTATTTTAGTAATGTGGAACTACTTTGTACCTGCTTTAAAGTGTGATTTGATTGGCATTTTAAAGCTTTCAAAAGTTAAATAAATAAATAAACCAGGCACCTACTCTTCTAACAAAGGTTTCCTTTATATCTTTCAAGAGGAAAAGTATGTATCACCTTTAAATATATACATAGAAAAAAGAAGCACGGAGAACTTGGTTATATGTTTTTGTGAGTCAGAGTATGGCTCAAGTAATTTCAACAGAATCTGAGCAGTATGTACAAAGCACAGACATAATACACAGGAAGTACCACAGGAGATCAGAGTAAGTAAGACTTTAGAGAACTGGGGAAAATGAAGAACAGTCTATGAAGAAGAAAGGCTGTGCAAAGGCAAGAGGAAATGAAACAATGTGACATGTATGGGAATTTCCAAGTAATTCAATATTTTAGCAGCCATTCAATTCATGTCAGTCAATGCATTACATGAAGGTAAAGCAGTTGTGACAAATAACCTATTAGGTATGTATTGTCCAAATTATCCCCCTAATTTTGTAGTCTAAATTAACAAATATCTTTTTTTGATTGCTGAGTAATATTCCATTGTGTATATGTACCACATCTTCTTGATCCAGTCATCTATTTTTGGGCATTTGGGTTGTTTCCACAGCTTAGCTATTGTAAACAGTGCTGCTATAAACATAGGGGTGCAGGTGCTCTTTGGAATTAATGTTTCTATGTCCTTTGGGGGTGGAATTGCTGGGAGTAGAATTGCTGGGTCATATGGTAGCTCCATTTTTAGTAAACCGAGGAATCTCCACACAGCTCTCCATAGTGGTTGGACCAGTTTGCACTCCCACCAACAGTGCAGAAGAGTTCCTTTTTCTCCACATCCTCGCCAACATTTGTTGTTGCTAGTTTTTTTAATATGTGCCATTCTCACTGGTGTAAGATGGTATCTCATGGTAGTTTTGATTTGAATTTCCCTGATTACAAGTGATGTTGAACATTTTTTCATACGCCTGTTGGCCATTTGCATTTCCTCTTTGAAGAAGTTAAACTCATGCAATTTGCAGCAACATGGATGGAGCTAGGAGGGATTATGCCCAGCAAAATAAGCCAGAAAGAAAAAGAAAAATACCAGATGGTCTCATTCATAGCAGGAATTTAGAAAACCTAAATAAGGGACCAGGAAAAAGACTAATTATAATAAAATAAAAAGTCAAAATCAAAAAGCAACTATAAAACAGAGATACACTACACGGGGGAAGAGGGAGTAGGATCAAAGCAAGGGGGGGTGGGAATTGTATGGGGATGATAACCAAGATGAAAATGCATACATTGTGCAAAAATGAAAAATGATGTAAAAATATATAAAATTAAAAAATAAATAAATTAAATTAAAAAAATAAATATTATCTCACAAGATTATCTCACAAGATAATAAATATTATCTTGACTTCACTGTAATAATTTGAGACAAGAATCTGAGTCCAGGGCCTCCCCAGTGGCACAGCAGGTTGAGCACAGTGCTATGAAGCTGTCCGCAGCCTCTGCAGTGCCGTTTTGATCCCCGCCGGCCTCAGAACAGCTCACATGGTGAGCAGACCTCTCCTGTCGCACCCACTGCTCCCCTCAACAGTGTATTTCACTCAGTCTGCCTGTTCTGTTCCCCACTCTTTCTCTGGTGAATCCTCTCACCCTCCCAAGCATCTGGACTGTAACCCAGCTCTTGTATAAAAATAACTAAATAAATAAAGATATCGTTAAAAAAAAAGAATCTTAGGGTTACTATGAATCAAGCTGGTAGCCAGGGCTTCAGTCAGTCATTTCAGAACTTGACTGGGATTGAAGGATAGACTTCTAAGTTTACTTCATTGGGTCTCTCCCAAGAGCTGTTCACAGTATGTCAAGTGCTTCCCCTATAGTCTTTTTGCAACAAAGTATCACGAGTAACATACCATCACTTCTGCAATAATCTACTTCTAATGAGTCACAAAGGCCAGCACACTCAAGAGGAAGACATTATGTAAGTGCATGGATATCAGAAAGGGATTGGGTGTCACTAAAGGGATGCCTAGACACACGCATACTTCCAGACGCAGGGACAACATATGAACTCTGAAGGGGATAACATTTTTTAGAGACCATATTCATTGACTGCAATGTGGAAATGAAGTAAATTAGAGAGGCATGTGGCAGAATGACCTTTTCTTCTCCAAGTTCTCATGTTTGGACTAATACAGGAAATAAGAGAGAAGACAGAAAACAGAACAGATATTAGTAAAAAGCAAAATGCATGGGTTGTGATTTAGGTTAGTTCCCAGTCTACTTGTTACTTAGCTGTTGAGATCAATGGGTACTAGTGAAGGAAATATAAGGTTGAAATAAATGATAATAGTAAAGAATAAATGAAGAATATGGTTCTGAATAGTTCCATAAGTCTAAGGTCAAAAGGAAATTAAAAAAACAACAACAACAGTGCATTGTTCTGTTGGAAAGAGTATTGTTTAATCTATAAAACAAAAGAATCCATAATAACTTCCTTCAGCCTATTTTTTGTTTTTTCAAAATAATTTTAGTTTGGGCCTCCATGTTTATTACAGCCCTATTCACCATAGATAAGATATGAATACAACATAAGTGCCTGTCAATGGAAGAATGCAAAAGACACATACATATTATATTATATATATTTTGCATATAATAAATGTAATATTAAGTATGTATATATATTTAAATACACAAACATATATACAATAGAATATTATTCAGTCATGAGAAAGGAGATTCTGCTGTTTGCAATAACAAGGATGTACCATAAGAACTTTATGCCAAGTGAGATAAGTCAGACAGAGAAAGAAAAATATTGTATGACATTATTTATATGTGAACTCTACAAAAGTCAAACTGAGAGGAAAATGATGGTTACCAGGGACTGGAGTTTGGGGATATAAGAGAGATGCTTTTTAAGGGTACAAACTTGCAATTAGTATATATATAAAAAGTCCTAGAGATTTAATGCAAAGTTTAGTGAACAGACAACAATATTGTGCAATAATCATCAAACTTGTTAAAAGAATAGATCTTATTTATTCCCACCACCAAAAAAGAAATGGTAATTCTTTAACAAGATAGAAGTGTTACTGTTGTTACAATGGCAATTACATTACAAAATACATTATAATACATTACAATATATATTATAATACATTACAATATACATTACAATTACATTACAATATACACATATGATGATTATTTATGATGAACACAGGCTGTAAATATGTTTTATTTTTAGTTTAAGAATACTCAAAATAACTGTAGTGAAAAATAAAATAGTAAAATTTGGAAAGTTTTAAAAATGCATTTTTTCCTCTCTTCCAAATCCTGGTCTTTAATCCTGTAACTAATCAACATCTTGTATACTTAAATCCATATAATGTTTCATATTCACTATATTTCAATTGAAAAATTACAAGCTTAGTGTCATCATTTTTACTGAGATATAGCTGGCATAAACATGAGTTTCAGGTGTACAGTATAATGAATCAAGACATGTATAATTATAACATGATTACCACAAGTCTAGTTAACATGTCAACATAAAGTTATGTTTTTTTCTCTTTTGATGAGAACTTTTAAGATCGACTTTCTTACAACTTTTAAATATGCAACACAGTATTATTAGCTAAAATCACCAAGATCTGCATCATGGCCCCAGGACTTATTTATTTTATAACTGTAATTTTGATTCTTTTTTAAATTGATGTAACGTTGGCTTAAATCACTGTATATAATGAAGACCTCTGTGAGGAACTGCAAGCAGAGACCAATCTAGATATTTTCTATTAGTCAAACTAGGATTTCTGTTTCAAATCTAATAAAAAATTGCATGGATAAAAATCTCATGAGCTTAAACAATAATAACCAAATAGAGAACATTCATTGAGTTCTTATTCTGCTACTGTTACTGACACTTTTGTGCTTTTTATGTGTATTGCCTTTAAGTTTTTAATATTGTTATACGGTAACAGTATTAGCCCTTTCCAAATGAGGAACCACAGTTCATGCTTACTCGAGAGAGTAAGTGGTGGAATCAAGATTTGAACTCAGTTGTCTGGCTCAAGAATCCATTGTTCTAAACCACTTCTAAATATTTTACAAGATATTTGATGTCCTTACAAGCAGCTGCACATAATTGCAGCACATAAACTAGTACAATTCATATTCTACAATCTTTATCCTATATTGGAGGAGTAAAGTGAAGTCTAGGGTGATTAAATAACTTCCTGAATGTTTTCTACCTATTTAAAAACACTACAGTAGGAAAGCAGTAAATAAAATGTCCCAGAAAGAAACTAAGAACATATAGATACCTTCATTAAATGGCCTGGAATTCTGAGCTACGTCATATTTTCCTAGTGAGCCAAAATAAAACTATTTTTCTAGAAAGGACACATAGACTTTCTTTCATATTGAAAGTAAATATTTTCCTAAAAATATCTAAATGTTATCTTGGAACACAGAGGACATTGCCCTAACTCATTATGATCTATTTTCTTTTATTTATTCTTTATTTTTTCTGGAAGGCTGGGGGTGAGGTGTGGAAAAAGGAAAACTTAAGAAATTTTCTGAACTAAATTACTGAACTGAAATAAAAACAATACAATCATGAAAAGTATCCCTAGATGAGAAAAAGACCAATTGATAAATAGACACCTTTATCCAGCTGATTATATAATACCTCATGGGTACGGTGGTAATACTGTAAAAACATGGTTTGTATCTTTGAAATATCAGATTTAATTTAAATCAATTTCAAGCCAAACACTTTATTCCACCACTGGTGAGTAATAGAGCCAGTCCCCACAATGTTTAAGTTAGTGAAAAAATGGAAAATCAGGAAAAGAACATATGCTAGTGTTTCTAACATAGTATCGGCTCTGTAAGTGAAATGCCAAGAGCATTGGAAAGACAGATAACTCTTGACACATTTCAGCACCAGTGAAGTGTGGGGAAGAAGTCAATTTCTCCTTGATACATCTTGTTTTTCCTTTTCATTCTCATCATTTAATGATTACTTATCCAAAGTTGAACACAGTTTGTAAATATGTTTTATTTTTAGTTTAAGAATACTCAGAATAACTGTAGTGAAAAATAAAATAGTAAAATTTGGAAAGCTTTTAAGATGCATTTTTTTTTCTCTCTTCCAATGCAAATGAATGGGGCAATTTTATAAAGAGGCAAAAGGAAACCCAACCAAATAATTGAAAGTTTCAGTTTCAACATATAAACTATAACTGTATTATTCTACTTGTGTCATAGAAGAAGAACCCCAGCTTCTGGTTAAATATGACAGATTAAACATATCCATTTATCTCTGTCTCCTCTGAAAAGTCCAATGAAGAAACAGAACATGAATAAAAAGATATAAACTCATAAGGGTAATAAGAACTAGGAAATGAGTGGAAAAGACAGAAATAAAAAAAAAGATTAAGGAAGATGTAAAGAAAATTGTTGAGCACTAGCAAATACATAAAAAAGTTGATGCCTATGTGTTCTCCGCAGAAGGAAAAGAAAATTAGAAGCATTTAGTTCTGGAGGTGCCAGTAGGTGTGGGGCTGAAATCAGGAGAATGATGCAAAAGCTTGTAAGAAGATCAGTTAGAAACACCACCCCATCCCTTCCCTAGCCAGGAAAGTATCCCTCCCTCCCTTACCACTACACAAATTTAGAAATGTTGAACTACACAGGGTCTCTGGAACTCAGGTCAGTCAATACGAAGATTACAAGCCATGCTAAGAACAGATTCACAATGTGAAAAGTCAACAAACCAAAAAAAAAAAAAAAAAAAGGTCAACATACCAGAAATTCTCAACAAAATCTCAGTTCCTTCTACTTGACTCAGGTTGGCAGTGAGATCTATATTTGCCACGTTTTCTGTCCATTATGAACAGACAATTTAGAGTTGAAACTGAATTTTGAAGATAAAGAATCTGACATGGAGGAGGGCTTCCCTGACTAATCCACTCAATATCTTTAGGATGAGATGTGTTTTCCTTACCTTTGGAAGAAGTCAGCTGCAAAGGCACAGGCCTTCTAATTTGATTTTTTCATCTTTCTCTCAAATTCAATAGATCGAAGATCTCCAGGTATTAGTAGGAAGTTTCAAACATGAAACAAAGATAAAAAAGCCAAACTGAGAAAGTGTCTTAGAAGAAACAGTCAATAAGAAAGGAAAAGTAAACCTTCAAAATATGTCAAATCAGTATCCTCAAAGAACTAAGAAAACATAGTTCATACCTGATACAGAAAAAGAAACATTCAGAGAATGAGGCAAACTTTTGATAATTAGAAATGTAATGGAAATAAAAGGTTCAATAGGAAATCATTTGGAAATTGGAAGTAGAGGTGTGTGAAGAATGGGGTGAGACAATGGTCTTACCTGGGTGCAAACAAGGAGGGGGTATTGTGTGTAAAACATAAACATGTACAAAAATAAAATTGACGGAAAGAAGTCTGCTTTCTATTATTGTCCTGATGCAACAATTCTACAGAATGTCATTGATGTCATCTGAAGATTTTCCAAGTCTTCATTCTTTATTGTTAATGAAATGTAATTCGTCAAATTTCCTTTTATGGACTATGCTTCTACATATGTTAGAAAAACCACAAGTCAACTTTCTACTATATTATAAAATTAGTTAAGTAATTTTTAAAAATCTTTCTATTTGCTTGGGCCTCCCCAGTGGAGCAGCGGTTGAGCGCTGGGTTGCGAAGCTGCCCGCAGCCTCTGCAGCGCCGGTTTGATCCCCGGCTGCTCCCTAGCCACCAGAGGAGGGCCCCACATGGCGCGCAGACCTCTCCTGCCACCCGCTGCTCCCCTCAGCAGTGTACTTCGGTCCTTCTGCCTGCTCTGCAACCTGTTCTGGCTCTGGTGAATTCTCTCACCCTCCCGTGCTTCTGACTGTACCCAGTGCTTGTATAAATAAATAAATAAATCTTTAAAAAAAAAAATCTCTTTCTATTTGCCAACTTGGTTGCTAATTCTGGTGTTCTTCATTTCTTCATGTAGATGCAGGTTTCTATAAGAGTATAATTTTCCTTCTGCTTAAATTATTTATTTTCACATTTCTTATAGTAGTGTTGATGGCAAATTATTTCAGTTTTTCCATATTTGACAAAAGCCATCATTTTGCCTTCACTCCTTGAACCATGACTTTGGTGGGTAAAGAATTACAGCTTGACAGTTTTTTTCACATCTTATTAAAGATGTGTCTACATTGTCTTCTCAGGTGAATTGCTTCCTACCAGGTATCTGCTTCCTAGCCTTCCTTTGTTTCTCTATATGACTATATCTTCTCCTCTCGCTGCTGTTTTGAAGACATTCTTTATATGGCTAGTTTTAAGGACTTTTATTTTAATGTACAATTTAAACTTTAAGGGCCTCCCTGGTGGTGCAGCAGTTGAGCGCTAAGCTGTGAAACTGCCCACAGCCTCTGCAGCATGGGTTCAATCCTCGGCTGCCGGCGAAGGTCCCACATGGCACAACAGACCTCTCCTGCCACGCCCACTGCTCCCCTCAGCAGTGTATTTCGTCAGTCTGCCTGTTCTGTTCCCTGCTCTGGCTCCGGTGAATTCTCTCACCCTCCCGCGCTTCTGACTGTACCCAGTGCTTGTATAAATAAATAAATAAATATATAAATCTTTAAAAAAAAAATTAACCTTTAAGTATATTTTGCTTTATATTTCTTATGCTATAAATTCAGTAAGCTTCTTGGATATATGGGTTGACAGATTCTATCACATTTGGGATTTTTAACATATTTCCTCTAATTTTTTTTCTGCTCTCTGTCTCTCATTTACAAACTCAAAGTATGTATCTAACAAGTTCTAAATCCAGTTTGGGTCTTTTAAAACTATATTTCAACTGTTTACAGGCTTAGTACCTCCTCTAACTTCTTGAGCATATGGAATTCAACTATAACAGCTATTTCAATATCATTGACCATCTATCATTTGTCAGAATTGTTAGTTGATTTTTCTACTCATATAAAATTACCCATCATATGTGATACTTTTCTGGTTGGCTTTTTTTTTTTTTTTGCATTTTCAGAAATTTCTACTAAATGTCAAACATCATGAATTTTATTTTTTGTGTTACTGGATATTTTTGTATTCCTGTAAATAGTCTTGAGCTTTATTCTGGAGAGTGGGCAAATTTCTTGGGATCAGTTTCAAGTATTTAGTTCTTTCTTTTAAGGTTTGTTACAGGAGGCCAGAGCAATATTTAGTTTAGCATTTATAATCCCTATTTTGGGGGAAAACCCTGGAGATTATTACACCTGATGCTCTATGAATTGTGAGATTTTCCATGTAAGCCAGTGGTCACTTGCTGGCTTTAAAAAGTCTTCCTTCTCATTCTTTCAGGTGATTCACTGCCCCTGCTCCAGGGATTTGCTCATATGCATCACTAAACTCTGCTCAGTTCTTGAGGAGACCCTTCTACAGATCTCACATGTTGTCACCCTGTGCAGCTCATCAACCTTGTCAGCTGCTCAGTGAACCATAGTTGCATGGCCACTCAACTCCCAACTTGCCGACTTCATTTCCTCAACTCATAGAGAATTTCAGAATCTGCCTGGTATTTCCTCCCTGCTCTGCAACTTAGATACCTTCCCAGGCAATAATTTGGGGATTCTGCAGTGCTCATCTTATTTATTTCCTACTTGTGGATCATTGCCTTTTGTTTTCTGAAACTGAAAGCTGTGAAAACTGTTGTTTTATATGTTTTACCAGTTTCTTTGATTGTTTCAGAGGAGAAGTTAATCTGATCTCTGTTACTCTACTCTGGACAGATGTGAAAATCCCTTAACGATTTTTAAACCTAGGTTTAAACACCATCTAGGTCTGGCGTTTTCTTGACCTGCTTCTCTTCCTACTTCTCCACTGATGGACTAAGATAGCAGTAGCAAAGATATTAATGCATCAATTTTTATTTTTTATTTTTTGTGTAAAAGTATTTAGTGCTCAGAATGTTTGTCTGATTACTTCTTAAATGTGTGTGTGTGTACCATTAATTCTAATATATCATATTCTATTGCCATTACTGCTTAGAAATTCTGTTATTTCAGTTTTCTCCCTTTATCTGAAAATGGTTTAATAGATTTCATTTTTAATATACAAATTACAGGACATTTTGGGGTTTTATTTAGTCATAATTTCTAAATGTTCTGTTTTATAATTGAAGGACATTTTTGATACTGGTTCTACTTTAGGATACTTGCTGATGATTTGTTTGCCCTATCCTGGAGGAAGCATGGTCATCTACCATGTATTTCCTTCCTTAAGTTTTGACAGAAACTATCATTGATGTTTCCTTATTTTTCAAGTACAAAGGACCCCAAAGACTTGCTATCGCCATATAGTGTCAAATTATTATAAAACTGGCTCAAAACAACTATACTTACAATCAGCAATAACATGATTATGTATCATTTTCACTTCCTTATCTATCTTAGCTTTCCTTCAGTTACAAACACTCCTACTTTAACAATCATTAAGGCTATACTATTACTGAATATAGAATATATAGGACAAGACAGAGGAAAAAAACAGGTAGAATTAATATGAAATTACAATAAAAAACTAACAGTTTTATAATATAAAACTAATAATGTTCAACATTATTCTTATTAACAATGAAAAGGTATTTGTGAGATGGGTTTAGTCAACTGTTTCAATTAGTATGCAATTGCACATCTAATAAACTATAAGTAATTACTATGAGTAATAAGGAATTAAACCAAAGTGTTTGTTTTTACTTGTTTAAAACAGTTGTCAAAATATCAGCTTATGAGGTTGTTGATAATAACTAAAAAATGCAAAAGCTCCCTGACACAAAGGAGGCACTGGAGATATATGGTAGTTTTATATTTATCATTATTAATGTATGATTATATAGACATTTTACAAAATTAAACAAAAATCCTGAGACATAAATAACCTAAAGGCTTTTCTAGGATATATTTTGGGGGAATTCAAATGTTTTGTCTACCAGTAGTTGGAAAGAAAGAGTAGTAGTAGTCATATGTGATTTCTGTTGACCTGAGTTTATTTCCAGTAACACACAGTGGTCACAACAAAACATTCAAATATGACTTTGTATATCTCAAATGTCATGGGAGAAGTTGGAACTACACAGAAGAAAATCATTGCCAGACGTGCAGTTCCTCTTCTCTTATTTAACAACATCTAACTCAACTCATCCACAGTTTTCTGCTTGAATGTGCTCATTGCCTCAGTGAGACCACCCCCAATAGCCTCGATCCCTCTCAATGGTCCTACACCTGATCTCAAATTTCCACTACAATAGTAATTAATCATTTCTTCACTGCTATTTTTTTAGTTGCCTTTCTTCCCAACATATTTCACTCTCCATAAAAGGAAGGCTTGTCTGTCTTATTCATTGTTGTAGCCCCAGCACCAAGAAGTTGATTTCAAACAATGTTGGTAACTCAAGACATATGTATTGAATAATAAATGGGTAAGTGAATAAATTCTCTCAAAGATATAGATATATAAGTTTAACTCAAGAGTTAGCTCTAGGATGTGCATTCTTAGTAGATAACGGAAATGCAAACACACTCCTCCATAAGTTCTGACTCAGTAAGGAAATGTTTGCAACTTCAGAGCATCCACTTTATCACTGATAATCACTGAGATCCTCAGAAACCTTCAATGTTGGCATTGCTTTGGAACCAGCTAGGACTCCTCAGTCCATAGTTATACACTGCATGTGCACATTTTCAGATGCAACTAAATTGGTTTGCGGAGAACATATCTATGTACTAGGCTAAGAGTTATATCACTGAAAGGGACAAACTTTAATCGGGCAGGAGGATCATTTCCATTATAAATAAGGAAATTGGCGACAAAAGACACCATAACTTGAGCAAAGGCATCTAGTAGAAAATTAGGATGCACAAACAAGATATAAAATTGTATGTTGAAAGTGAATGCATAGGGTAAGGTACAGAAAATTGCTATGTTCCAGTTGTTTTGTGTGCATATAAGCAGACAGGCCTGCACTTGTCACTAATGAAATCAATTGAAGTCTACATTAACTTACAGCATTTATTAAGATTCAGTTATCCTTGGGCCTCCCTGGTGACTTAAGGATTAAGTCTCAGTGCTACCACCTTTACAGTTTGAGTTCAATCCCCAGCCAGGCAGCTGACCCAGATAGCGCAGAAGACCTCTCCTGTTTCACTTGCTGCTCCCCTCAGCAGTGTATTTCAATAAATCTGCCTGTTCTGCTCCCCACTGTATCTCTGGTGAATCTTCTCACTTCCTATCCCCCAGCACCTATGGCCTCCACCCCAATTCTTCTACACAGAAATAATAAAAAAAAAACTTAAAAAAAGGAATCAGTTATTATAATTGACATATATTTGCATCAGGCATTAAATACTTAAGCCTTCTAAATTTCATTTCCCTTATCTGTAAACTGAAATTACTATGTGTCTTGTTTCTCAAACAGTGTTATTAGATGGAATAAGCATGGCACTCATACAAAAATCTCAGTGCATTAAAGTAGTGCTTCAAGTAGTAAAGATATTGTCAACATTTTTGTTTTCTCGCTCTGTTCCTGTTTTACTGAACAAGGTTTATTCTCTTTCTTAATTTCCTTTGCAGCTTTATAATCTCTTATATTCTTTAAGTCCAATAAACATAATTGTAGTATTTTTATAAATAGATGAATTATTTTCTGATTCTGACATAATTAAAATCAAATCGAGTTCCCTGAAAAGCAGCAATTACTACATTAAATGTTTGCTATGTCATGGATACATTAAGAAGTTTTGATGATTTGATGGAAACATAATTGGCCTTGATTCTTACACATAGTTCACATTAATTAGCATTGGGGCCCTTTGTTGGTAAAATTCATCAAAAAAGGGGGATAATAAATACAAAACTTCTCAAAATCAAATTATATTAAATTATAAATAGCAACATTATGAAGATTTTACATAGTCAATCTTTAAGGAAGATGTGCATTCAAGGGAAATATATATTTCTATATTTAAATCAAATTTTGT
This sequence comes from Talpa europaea, assembly GCF_964194135.1. Classification (NCBI taxonomy): domain Eukaryota; kingdom Metazoa; phylum Chordata; class Mammalia; order Eulipotyphla; family Talpidae; genus Talpa; species Talpa europaea. The sequence goes on from NC_140071.1 coordinate 95,999,983, forward strand.
TTAAAAAACACATTATTTTTTTTTATTTGAAAAGCATACCCATAATTTTAACTAAATGGATGAACAGTGGAATGTATTTTGTTGACAACACAAACTATACACTCATTTCGATCTTTCAAAAGTACAATATTTGTGACAACCCTCAGGAAATTAAAAGGCTTGCAATTTCCACATCAGAAACAAGAAAAATAATTTATGCCATTACAAAACACAAAGTGATCCTTTCTGTGGAAAATATTGCTTAATCTGTTATTATCAGCAGCAAACAGAACTGCTTATTACCAGGGAGTATACACATGGAGATTAAAATATACAGGAGATAAGCCAACTTGTCATTTTTTCTTCTATCTTTAAGGTTGGGTCATATGGAAGCAGAAAAGTACTCTTAGTTTCTTTTACTGTCTTCCATCCAAACCACACAGTCACATTTCTGAACCATTATATGTACATAGTGAACTTTGAACATATCTTTTTTTTTTAATAGAGGCATGTTATTTATTAATTAATTAATTTGTTTATTTGTTTTGTTTATACATGCACTGGGTACAGTCAGAAGCACGGGAGGGAGAGAGAATTCACCAGAGCCAGAGCGGGGAGCAGAGCAGGCAGAAGGACTGAAGTACACTGCTGAGGGGAGCAGCGGGAGGCAGGAGAGGTCTGTGCGCCATGTGGGACCCTCCTCCTGGTGGCTGGGGAGCAGCCGGGGATCAAACCGGGGTCGCAGAGGCTGCGGGCAGCTTCGCAACCCAGCACTCAACCGCTGCGCCACCGGGGAGGCCCTGAACATATCTTTCTTAATTTGGATTTATCAGGACAACTGTTAAAATGATATTTATTGAGTAAGACAGGGAACAACCTCAAAAATTATGAGGTTTTAGTAAGACTATCAGTAGTCCTAACTTTGCCAAGAGTCATCCAGGTGGGATGTAGCAAGTATGCTAGGCAGCTTTAAAATAAATTCTTTAATTAAATGCAATTATAAGAAATTGTCAGCTGTCTGATTCATATTTTTCTTTGGATAATATAAAACTTTGGCAATGTAGACTTTCAAATATCATACACTTGCAAAACTGGCTTCATTTTCTTATGTGGTAGATCTGGAGGTAATGGGAAAGTCTTCTTTCTTAAAACTGTATCTCCCTTCCAATCTGACTTTCTGAACAGGTCTTACAAGACTTTCTAAGGGGCAGGGACGCAGAGCAAGATTAGGGTGTAATATAGGAAAATAAACTGGATTACTGTCAAACGGTTCAAAGAACATTTTCCTTGACTGATTCACCATGACTCCAGGCCTACACTCAGTGTTTTAGATTTAGAAATTTGACTTTTTCCTTGACTGATTCACCATGACTCCAGGCCTATACTCAGTGTTTTAGATTTAGAAATTTGACTTTTTGAACATTCAGGGAATGGATTTATGTCTTAGAAACTAACATGTTAACCGATGGTCATGGATCTGTAACCAGATGCTATTTTAAGCATTAAAGTTGTGAATTATAGCTATCCACATTTGTAGGTACTCCATCCTTTACCCAGAACATTCTCTCTAGGTAGATCAACAATCAAAGTAAAATTATAATCAGAAGTTTGCTTTGAAAGATGGAAATTGAATAAGGATCATTTGCTATGTGATTTGAATGTTTAAACTCATCATACCAGATGATGATTTCAAAATCAGAGTTAGCTCTTTTAGGAAGCAATTTATTCCAAGCACATCTGCAGCCTTTCTCTCTTTTCTCCTGTCTCCATATATTCCAATCTCAACAGAAACACATTCTATAGGAGGAATAGCTCACCAAGTCACTAACAAATGTTACTGTTTAAATCAGTTTTTCAGATAATATTATCACTAGAGGCTAGGGCAGATAGCAATAGATGAGAGATAACTTAGAGGGGAATAAAAGTCAACAATAAATACAAGTGAAGAGACAATAAGTGCTGAAGACGTATCAGAAGACGTCATAAGTTTAGTTGAGTCCTGCTCTTGGCTTATTTCTGTAGGATGTGAGCAGATTCTTAGGACACAGGCACGATGACAATAAACTTGGAAATTAAATGCTTCTTTCAAGCAAGTTACAAAGCAGTTTACTTCATTCTTTTAGGAGAGAAATTTATTCAGTTCTTATTCTGAAAGTTATGACTTTATTATTTTATGCAAACTTAAAGTTAGCAATTTAAAAAGCTTTGTTGCATAGCATAATAGTTAAGACATAGTTCTAAAAAAATATTTGACTTTGAGATCAGCTCACCCATTTCCTCACTGTGTGCCTTTCTCTAAACATAGGGAAGACAGGCATACTAATTGATAGTCACAGCAAGGACTGCACTAGAGCATGGAAAGACCTGGCAGAGCGCTGGTAAGTAGTAAGTGCTCCATAAATCCTGGTTGCCAATGATGTTACCCTTGGTGCTATTGATGATCTTTGTAGGATTTTTCTGATCTCTTTAAATTCTCCCCATGTTTTAGAAAACATTTTATTTTCTAAGAAAAACAGAACAACCTAGTTAAGATTCTTCTACTCTTGCTGGCTTCTTGCTTAATGTCTGAGTGTTCTTTTCTCATAATTGCATAAGATGCCTGGTGCAGTTAGGCAAGATGTAGTCACAAAGTTTTCCTACTAGTTTTCAATCAGTTCTTCTTTTGAGCTGGAACAATCTGATCGATCCATGCTTTATGCATTTACATTTTTGTTGTCTTTGCAAATCACTTAGAAAAGAGACTGATTCTAGTAGGAAAATACATATTCTTTTTGTTCTTTATGAGAATATGTTCCATTTTCATTCTACTTTACTGAAAATAAGTTAAACTGAGTCAACATTCCACATGATGCCTGGCATTTATTTAATTAGATTTAAATTTTTATTTTTTTAAAGATTTATTTATTTATGCAAGCACTGGGTTCAGTCAGAAGCGCAGAAGGGTGAGAGAATTCACCATAGCCAGAGCGGGGAACAGAATAAGCAGAGTGATGAACTACACTGCTGAGGGGAGCAGCAGGCATGGCAGGAGATGTTTGCGTGCCATATGGGACCCTTGCCGGCTGCTGGGGATCGAACCAGCACTGCGGAGGCTGTGGGCAGCTTCGCAGCCCAGCGCTCAACAGCTGCGCCACCAGGGGAGGCCCTAAAGTACTTCTGAGCAAATGACACTCTTCATAGAGAAATAAAATTGGGAAAGACTATCAGTATTATTACTATTAAAATTTTTGCTAAGATCTTGTTTTAAATTAGTGTAAAACATTTATGAAAAAAATCCTTGTTGACATTACTAACATAGTAAAAGGAATACTTTGGGGCCCGCCCAAATGACTTTCTTTCAATGGAAGGAGTCATTAGTGCATTTTCAAAGTTGTTATAGCTTTCTCTGCTTATTATTACACACACACATACATACACATACAGAGATAAGCTAAATAAAAATTAGTTAAAAAACAAATAAAATTTAAGCTTGCTACATCCTGGGAAAAAGTCCTAAATTTAAAATTATAGTTATGTGCAACATAAGATATTAAAATGGGTGACTATAAGAATTATTTTCAAGTGGAAACAAAACATATTCAAAGACTAATGTCATGAACCAAGGTATGGTTAATTTGTCATCTGATCTGTAGACTATCTTCTTTAAAACTGTACAACTCACACAAAATAAAAACGTAAACTTTATTTATACTATTATAAATATTGTGACCACCAACCCTTCAATACCACAAAAAGTGTTAAAACAAGATGAATCCAATAAATGCTATAACTAAGGCAAATACATTCCCATAGCCAAACTTTTTGCACGTAGGTATCAGTCAGTAGTGAGAAAAATCATTTTTCTTTTTTAGAGTTTAGCTGTTTTATTCTTGCACATGTTTTAGATTTGTTAAAGGATGTGGTTCCTTTGAAAGATGTTTTGACTTACAGCCTCTCTGCTGTATGGGTAAATGAAAGCAAATGATGCTGTTGTAAAGCATAAAGACAAAAGAAAAATTTGCCAAAGTTGCAAACAAGTATAAACCTGTAATACATATGGATAATCTGAATCAAATATCAGCATTGTCAGAAGCACTTTTATATATTGTTGCTCTCCTCATTCACTTTGATATCTCACTACTCCTGTGGCTAAGAAGCTAAATTGAGCCAGTTTGTTCCCAAGTTTGAATTGCTTCTGCTATCTAAATGGATCAGCGGTTCACCTACTCCAAAACAGAGTCACAAATAGGGCAGCTGATTCAGTAAAGTCCATGCTGTTGTGCCATTTAGAAGTTAGATCAAATATAACAAATACACACAGACCTTGGGGTCAATTAGACATAGTGCTGAACAGACTGGTTGAACAAGATATTTGTTTTGCCAAGTCAACACTTCATAAAGTGATCCTGATTTCATTCATGTCTGTGGCAGTATGCAAAATCCTTTAAACATTGCTTCAGCATTGTAAGAACTCAAGACATATTTGAGGAAGAATGGAAGGAAGATTAAGAGGCAGTTTGGGCCATTGCATAATGTGGACACTAGTGTTAAAAAAATCTTTTTAAGATAAACACATGCAGTTTGCAGCAACATGGATGGCGCTGGAAGGGATCATGCTCAGCGAAATAAGCCAGAAAGAAAAAGAAAAATACCGGATGGTCTCACTCATAGCAGGAATCTAGAAAACTTAAATAAGGGACCAGGAAAATGAATAACTATAAGTAAGTGAAAATCAAAATCAACAAAAAACTATGAACCAGAGACACTTTTGAGGATTGAGGGGCGGGAGGGGAGGGATTGGGGTCAAAATGGGGGGGTTGCAATTGTATGGGGAATATAAAAATAAAATCTATTATTTAAAAAAAAAATAAAACCACTTGGATGTCGGTAAAAAAAAAAAAAAACAGAAAGTAATGACCTATAGATTTTCAGTAAAAATTGAAAAAAAAATGATGTAAAAAATATATAAAATAAAATTAAAAAAAATCTTTTTAAATAATTGAAACATATTTTAAGAGATAGTAAAGGGAAATAGTTAAGAGCATGAACTCTGGAATCAGAATTCCAAGTCTTAAAGCTGTGTGACCTCAGGCAAGTTGCTTAGTACCTGTATGCCTCATTTATTCATCTATAAAGTAGAAATAATACCAGTACCCTTCTAATGTAGAAATTAAATGAATTAACATGTGTAAAATCCCTGTGAAAATTATTTAAGTACATGATGTATGTTAGCATCTATCCTGGCTATACTCACACCTATATGTACTATTTATGGCTACACATGTACTGTAAGTAGTATATGACTGACTAACGTCCTGTTAGATCTCTGATAAAGAAGAAGAAGAAAAATACCAGATGGTCTTACTCATAGCAGCAATTTAGAAAACCTAAATAAGGGACCAAGAAAAAGACTAATTGCAATAAAAATCAAAATCAACAAGCAATTATAGACCAGAGACACACTACAGTAGGGGGATGGGGGAAGGAGAAGAGGGATTAGGGTCGGAAAAAGGGGGTGGGAATTGTATGGGGAATATAACCAAAATGAAAAATGCATACATTATATAAAAATGAAAAATGATGTAAGAATTATATAAAAAATAAAACAATTGTTAAAAAATAATGGCTATTAAACAACAATAAATTTATCTAAATACCACCTGGAAATATTGATCTCAGAATTATAAGAAAGATCAAAATTGGATTACAAATGCCAGTGATGATAACAGAGTAGCTAAAAGAAAATTGGTGGGGTTAGAAACGAAGGCTTCAAGAGAGAAGAAAGCCCTGAAAACCAGCTAATTTCAGAGTTGAAAAATCAGAACAAGGAAAACTGGGAGAGAATTTATCTGAACTTCATAATATTTGAGGTCTAATGTGGAGATAAGTGAAGCTATTTTCTCAGTGGCTAGGATGGTTGAGGAAAATAGTTTTAACTTTGTGTAAGGAAAACAACAGACAGAAACCAGAAAAGGAAATTAAATTTCTTAGAGATTCCAGAAAGAGACAGACTTGAGGTGGATAGAAAGAAGCTCAAGTAAATATACTAGAGAAGTAGATTTTGATTCCAACTCTGCTATGAAGTTGCTGGATGATTAAGAAAAGTAACAATCTCTTTGAGCATTGACTTTCTTGCACTTAAAATAAATATATTGGAATATTAAGCATTATGCATATAAAAAAGTCCCCATTTTTTCAAACGTCTTTACAATATTTACCAATTCCATTTCTAAAATATGGACTCTCCTTATAGCCTTACAAGATACCTCTTCACACAGACATTATAGAACACAAGTATATGAATTTTTTCTCCTTGTTTAAAGTTGATTAAAATGTGAAGATAGACTTATTGTCCTGCTATATAGTTACATCTTTTGCTTGCATTTCTAAATTAGATCATTCTCTATGTTTAAATTATAATGTTAGTAATGAAGGACCTCATTCAAAATTCCATCTAAAAGCTAGGGAGGGTGGAGAGTGGGGGTAAATAAAACAACAACAACTCCTTCTGGTGGTTCATACATGCTGAGGCTGTGGTTGAGAAAACCACAGTTCTTGAAAGCTAAAAGAACAAGTTGCCTCACAACTTGACTCATTTATGTATTTAAGGTATTTGGTTACTTTCAGTAGTCATATTTTCCTCATATTCCATTTTTATCTCCCAACATATGCTCCTTAAGAACTATTTTATATAAGTATATTTAGCATGATTAGGAAAAAAAAAACAACATTTATGCCACTGTTAATATTACAATGCCAATACAGCTGGAATAGAGTAGATTAACTTCATTTAGTTTCATATATCATCAAAAATGTTAGATAAGTATTAATTTCCAGAATCTAAGTTATGTGTGATTACATGAAATATGATGAAGACCAAGTAACAATGACAATCTTCATTTCTTAAATACTAACTTGAGCCTGTAGTACTGGCTAAAAGGGAAAAAACCTTGTTTTGACTTGAAATTAAATGTGTAAGTCAATAATGGTGACTAACTATAAGGTCCATACTTAACAATTTTCAATTATTTTCTTCACTAACATCATGAACAAATGCTAAACTTACAAGTCAGTAACCAAATATATTGTAATAAAGCCAAAGGCATTATACAAATCAGATACAGAAATTACTTAGAATGGGTTTTCCTCCATAATAACAATCAATTCAACAAATCAGCCAATCATTTGTGCTAACATGATCTGTAGACCTTTAAAATTAACAAAAATGGAAACAAAAGCTCTGCTATGTTTATATATATGACAGTTGTTTTTCACAATCTGATTGATATACTGTATTTCGAACCTACAACTGAAAATTTTCTAATGCCACTATTAGAAAGTGAGGAGTCCTATCAGGGGTATCCTTTCATCCATTAGTTCTTTGAGAGCCTATATTTGCCAAGCACTATGCTGGGGGACAGTAGTGAGACAACCTAAGAGTTGGTGGATTAGGAGATGGTGTAATAAATAATAGAATGAAAAATAATATTGTCTAATTATTATGTTTCTTTTACATGCCTGCAATTAACCCCCAGAGCCTTACAGGGTAAGGCCATTATATTTATTTTCCTGTAATAGCATCTGAGCTTGAGAGTCTGACACCTCTCTACTCCCTTCCTATTTTCTGTGCTTTTCCACTATAAAATTTCATCAGTCTTTATGCATCATGATAGAATGAAGAATAATCTGGCTAATTATTGCAAAGAAATGCAAGAGTTAACCTAATAGAAAGAGGATGAATGAATATTCCAGGAAAACAGAGACTGGAGCCAAAGTATGTAGGTGAGAAATAAAAATTAATGGCATTAATGGATCACAGTAAAAAGAAAAGGGTCTGGAGATATGGGCAAAGGCTAGGTACAAGGACCTATATTTAAATAATAACGGCAAAAGTTGATATCCTTATCTTACAGTTAATCTTACAGGAAAAGGGTTTACTGTTACAACACTGAATATAATGTTAGTTGTGGGTTTTGTCATATAAAGCCTTTATTATGTTAATATATGGAGATAGATAGAGCTTCTTCAGGAACAAATTTGGGATACTTCAGTATTCAAAATTAGAAATCATGGGAGTGAAAAAGACTATCTTTAGAACTCATGAAGTATGCCATTCTCAAAATGAAAGTCAGAAATAAAAGTACACTAAAAAAGGAGCTTGATTTGTCTTAATGAAGGATACCTACATATATCTTGATATTGCCAATTGGAATCATTCATAGGGGAGTTGTTAGTCTTTTAATAACAATAATTCCACAATAGTTCCATTTTTAATCTGATATTTTTGCAAACAGGATTTAAAATGGAGACTAGTTAAGTGTGAGTAAATGAAATTTGAGTGAAAGATGGAAACTTTCACTAGTTCCTTATTTGCTTATTTCAGGCCCATTTTTGACATACATAACAAAATATACATCTATGAGATAATATAAAATAAATCAATATGAAATGTATCATTCTGATGTGCTGATAGTTCTAGAACATTAAATTTAAAATAGAGGTTAATCAACTAGAGGATTAAAGATGTATGGATAAGCAAATGTAAAAAGAGAACTGAAGAAATGGAAATCATAATGATATATATAGTGAGGGGGCTGAGTAGCCAGTACTATATAGATGTCACACAGGAACAAGTATCAAAATATGTAGATTATCACTGTCATCATGGCCCCAAAGCTAGTTGAATGAGTCTAAAGAAAGGGGTGTGAAATATTCCTGTAGAAAGAAAGATAGTAAATATTTTTAAATTATTGATGAAATTCAATAATAATGAGTTCAATTTTTTTTGTAAGACAGGTATACTAACAAGAATGTACTATCTTCCTTTTAATAAAAATAGTTTAATTATTCATTTACATTTTTCTGTATCAGCAAAATTAGTTGCACTGTGTATCTATTAATGCAATAATCAATATGACCTCAAATATTTAGTATTTAAAAATGCCTTTTCACACAGATAGGTATTGCCAAATACAGATAATTGTCTACAATATTTTGATTTTTAATTGAGCACATTTATTGGTTGGTATGAAAATTTCCTTTGTACTTACATAGTTCTGAAAAGCATTCCTAGATATATAATAAGAACTCAGGGGATAGATCTTCTACAAATATGGAAATGGAGATATCCCTTTTAAGTCACCTTTTGACAGCACACGGAGTACATAAAATACCTTGACATCGTTGTGTACGGCAGAATTTTAAGAGGGCTTCAAAGATCTCAACCCTCTGGTTTATAAACTGTGTGTATTTGCTGGTACTACTACTAAGATGAGTCTTATCCTACATCTAGGTTTGACCAAACAAGTCCTTGAAATTTTGCCTAGAGTTCAGAGATTAAAAATGCCCAAGGTTCGGGCCTCCCCGGTGGCACAACGGTTGAGCGCTGGGTTGCGAAGCTGCCCGCGGCCTCTGCGGCGCCAGATCGATCCCCGGCTGCTCCCCAGCCACCAGAGGAGGGTCCCACATGGTGCGCAGACCTCTCCTGCCGCCAGCTGCTCCCCCCAGCAGTGTACTTCGGTCCTTCTGCCTGCTCTGCTCCCTGCTCTGGCTCTGGTGAATTCTCTCACCCTCCCGCGCTTCTGACTGTACCCAGTGCTTGTATAAACAAACAAAAAACAAATAAATAAATAAAAATACATGCCTCTTTAAAAAAAAAAAAAAAAAAAAAAAAAAAAAAAAAAAAATGCCCAAGGTTCTAAGAATGAGAAGGATTTGATGCATCATTGCTGGCTTCAAGCTACAGAGAGCCATGTGGCAATAAATGTGGGCAGCTACTAGAAGCTGGAAGTTGTTCTCGGTTAAAACCATCAAGGAAATTTGATTTTCTGTCCCATAAGTAAAAGAAATTGAATTCTGCCAACAAGAAGAATGAGCTTAGAAGTGGGTTTTTCCCAAGAGTCTCCATATGAAAACTTAGCCCGGCCAATAGTTAGATTTCAGCATATAGAACTGTAAGGTAATACAGGGATATTGCTTTAAATTGCTTAGTTTGTAGCAATTTGTTACACAGGAGTAGAAAAGTAATGCATTTTATTTAAGCCATAGAGTTGTTATCAAAATGACATTAACTGCAGTAAAATATTACATATAAGCACTGTTTCCTTAGCACTGTTTTCCTTATGTTTAGGTTGACTCCATTAAATAACATGGTCAAGTATGAAGGAAAGCTAACTTCCAAAATTATTTAATATATTAAAATGGTGGTTCAAGGTTTTTGTCTTGTTCAGAAAAATTTCACTCTCAGCCCTGAGTTAAAAATTAAAGCTCTAATAAAATTTGACCATCATTAAGTCATTGAATTCCTGCATAGTTGGACCAATAAGGTATTCAGCTTCCATTTCTGACAAAAGTTCATGGACCTGACACTGGTTAAGGTCACAAAGTGAACGAGGTTCATTGCTGACAGTATTGGTAGTAGTAGTATTACACTATACTTTCAAATATTTTTCATGAAATAGCTAGTGACAAATATCTTTGAACAATGTTTAATTTTCACAGAATTGTAAATTGGTACAATAAATCCTTTCTCAATACATATATTTAATGGCATTAGTTACAACATCTTAGCTGATTCCACTTCAGGCTATATTGAATTAATATTTTCTCAACTACTTAAAACATTTTTTGCCAGGAGCTGTTCCATGCAGATCATCATGGAGGATAGTTATTCAGTCACTTCACACTTGGAATTGTTTCCGCAAATAAATAAAAAACTGGGTAGTTATAAATATCTATTGGCTGATCAATAACCAAGGAAACCACTCAAAATCAACTGCTTTGTTTTTTTTTTTCAGTTGATAATGATATTGTTCCCTACATTCTCAATTCTTTGAGCAAATGTTCTTATAGATACTAATTATTTTTAAAAAGTTGATTTTCTCTGGGTAATTTCTTCAGTTATTGCAAACAAATTATTTAATTAACTCAACATTGGCAAATGATTTTCCCTCCTTAACTTACAAATGAGTGACTCAGAAATGTACTTTGAAATGCATTTTCACTTTATATTTTGATGAAGAAATTCTGTCATGATTATGCATTCTATTTTAATTTTGATTTTTCTGGTTGTTATTTTCTAATGGGTTGGGAATATTGGGATGAGAGTCAATGTTGTAGGGCAATCTATGGCACTTGAAACACCTTAGAATTATAATTTTGTCACTATAACTGGTAGTGTACTGAGCGGCAATACAAAGTGAAGAGAGCACACCACATACAATTTTTGTGGTTGGTACTCCATTTTGCCACTATAGTCCACAAGCATATACACTATACATAATATAGACATTATTGTACATAACTAGATGAGCATGACTCTATTTATGAGCACTGCAATTTGAATCTAATTTTCACATGTCACAAAATATTATTATCTTAAAATTTTCAGCCATTTCAAAATGTTAAAACTCATTGTTAGCTGGCAGACCCTCCAAAACCAGGAAGCAGATTAGATTGATTAACAGATCATAGTTTTCCAGTCCCTATTCTAAAACTTAAATGTTTCACGTTCAAAAGCAGAAACATTTGGGTTATTAATCACGGTCTCCATATGAAACCACAGAATTCAGGTTAAATAAAAATCTGGAAGTGGCCTCCCCGGTGGCGCAGCGGTTGAGCACTGGGTTGCGAAGCTGCCCGCAGCCTCTGTGGCACCGGTTTGATCCCCGGCTGCTCCCCGGCCACCGGAGGAGGGTCCCACATGGCGCGCAGACCTCTCCTGCCGCCCACTGCTCCCCTCAGCAGTGTACTTCGGTCCTTCTGCCTGTTCTGCTCCCCGCTCTGGCTCTGGTGAATTCTCTCACCCTCCTGCGCTTCTGACTGTACCCGTGCTTGTATAAATAAATAAATTTAAAAAAACAAAACTAACCATATTCTAAAAAAAAAAAATAAAATAAAAATCTGGAAGTTTTGAAAATATTCCTTTCACCTCATCCTTGATATAAGATGCATAATAAAAGAGTTGAAACTAGAAATATTCCTTGATATCCTCCTTAAAGTAGTGTTCCCTAATATCCATGTATCAAGTACCTATGGGGAGATGCATATTATAAATGTGTATTCATGCTACTATTCTAATTTCATTTTATTACAAATATGTACTTTTAATATGTTGTCCAAGTAAATTTTGTGTATGCTAAAGTTCAAGAACAAATTCTTTAACATGGAGATATTTGGGCGGAATTGTAAGTGACCAAATCAATGTTCCATACTAAAGCACAAAGCCAGAGAGCTCATACACATATCTAATTTTCTACACACATGCTGTCAAAACTGACTGTGCATAATCCATTCAGAAAGTTACACTTAGTAAATTAGTATGGAAACTAGAAACTTAGCTTTATATGTATGCTAAATACACACATACAAATACGCATATACACCAAACCTCTGTCCCTCAGTAGATAACAATTGAATGATCTAATTTTTTACAACTTTCTCCTTATAAATAAATATTAAGTCTTTAATTTTATGTATTGATATCTACGATTATCAATAATTTGATGTAAATTAAATGTCAAAAAGGTATCAGAAAGTATTAGATTTAAGTATGATTCTAATTCTTTTCCTCTGAAAACCTTTCCTTTGGAAAAATCTTTATTCTTTCCACCTTTGAAACTTGTGCTAACTTGTGAGATCACAACTTAATAAAAATCATTTTTTCACTTAATCCTTAGACATTACAGCATTTCTGGAAAATTGTTACATGTCCTAATTAAATTTTTTAATGTTTTAAGATATAGTAGCATAAATTCAACTCTCAAGTATGAGAAAAATTAACACAATAGTTTCTTTAGGCATCACAAACCACATAGTAACATTGGCCAGTAATGATGACAATTTTTCAAAGAATACATCTGAGTATATGTGCTTATGAAAACCTTCACTGAAAGTTGAGTTAGGATTATAAGAGAAGTATAATTTGAATTTTGAAAATTCCATAGTAGACATTTAAAGATAAATAATGATATCTTAATGTATGCACATTTGAGAAATTTGTACTCACTTAATAGGCAAGATTTTTCATTTATTGCATAAGTAATATAGCAGTAATAGCAGAAATTTAAAAAAGAAAAAAAATCATACAAAATTCCACTATCTTAACAAATCAATGTCCTTTGACTTTCAAGTCAAAAAGCACTCACATTTTTTTACAGTTCCCAATCACGGTGGGGCTAAAATTTTATCTATGAAAAAACAAGAATTTTCTGTTGCTTCATTATCATTATGGGTCACTTACATAATGACATTGAGCTGGTGAACTTGAATTACAGTCAACAGTTTCCTAATATTGAATAATGAGGTTAATTGTTGATTTCTTAATCTTAAAAAAATGTATTCAAACTAGAATTAGGAGAAAATGAGTCAAGTATTTCCAAACATTATGTGGAGATTGGGATTAAAGAGGTGAATTGGATCAATATGCCAATTGTTGTTGCCACACCTCTTACGCAGCTGTTAGTATGGCATGGAAATAAAATACAGTTGTTACATAACCTCTTTTCCTGGGCTCACAATTCAATTGCATTCTCTGCTTCCCTTAAATTATCCAAATTCTAAATAATAGAATGTTGGCATCTATTATTAAATGTGCAACATTTCTAGACTGGCTCATTACATTTCCCATAAGTCGACTCAATGTATTTCTCATTCTGTCATTGAAAGCAGACAGCAAGCGATACAAACTTGGAAATCATGTCTTGAAGGTGATAGAGACTTCATTAACCTGGGTCCTTGAATGACTAAATGGAACAGAGCATTCACTACTTTCTAAGTAAAAATTTACTCTTTCTGGAGTAAATTTTTCACTTAAGTTATTATTACTCTCCTGCTATGTAATAAACAAAGAGAAGGTTGCAATTTCTTTCTTTTTTCTAAGAAAATAACTGCTAGAACTCTTGTCCTTCCCTGTACTACTTCTGCCTTAATTTTTATCATTATCTCTAGTTTCTACTTGAGCCTAAATAGAGCCTAAAGACAATGGTCCTATGCTCTCTTGTTTATACAAAAACTGGATACGTCTTATCTAATTTCTGTGGTCACTTCTAAAATGATGAAATAACCATTTAATCTTAATTCTTATTAACTGAATAGTTCCTTAATGTAAAACCACATATATCAACACTACAAAACAGAATGCATTAGAATTAATTGAAATCTCTAAAAGTGCTTGGGACCTCTACAGATACAGTTCTATCTATGACAGGCAGGGTTGGAATTGCATTAGATTGTTTAAGAAACCAATATTTATCCATTTTATTAAAATTAAAGACTTGAAATACATGCTGCTTCTGCAATTTTAAGAATGTTTGATCTTTTGCCAACAATAACACTGACGTGTAATTATGTCTATTATCTGCTATATCTATCATGAACCTAACCATAAAATGTAACCATCCTACATCATGTCTTATTCTTAGAAATTAACAAAAATTAATTTCTTTAAGCACAACTTGCATCATCTCGATATGAATCTAATCTCAGTTAGGTCTTCAATTTAATTTTGCATTCCTTACTTTCAGCTGACACCTATCTTATTTCTTATGGTAGCTCTTCTAGAACATTTCTACACTTCCTTATTGCCCACCTTCATTCCTGACTACATTTCTCATTTCAACAGTTATGTTACTGAGCAAATGCATTTATTTTAAATGAATTCAGTGAAATTCTCCACTTTTTACAGACCTGTAACTTCCTATGTCTCTCGTTACTTCCCAGAGTAGATGAATAACTGTGGCCTTGTCATGTGCCAAGTCAACTCTAGCTACATCCCACTCCTTATGCTCTTTATGTTGATTCAGTTTATCTTCACCTTTTTCAGTTTTTCTCTTTCAAGTTTCCTCTTTTGCTTTGCTCACACAATTTTCCTCTCCATTAGGTAAATTTTCTAGCTCTAAAGCTAAATTATAAATTTCCTTCTGGACAAAAAAAGAAGAGAAAGAAAATTTTCCTTTTAAGCTCTCAGTGTCATTCCATCTTTCTCTCTCTTTTTACTAATAAGCTTTCAAAGGAATGATCTGTATTTTCTGCTTCTTTCCTCAGACATGAGAGTAGATTCTTAATTTGTCTCAATTTAGATTTATATGGAAGATGACTGGATATTATCAGCTGAAGATAGGTTATAACTACCATAGAAACACAAGAGTAATGGTAGGATGATAAGAAAGACAATACTGGGAGGGAAATATCTTTTTGGGTGGTAGAATTGTGTACCTGCAGAGAAAGAATATCACAAAAAGCTGGCAAAGTTGGAAAGATTGTAGAAGAGCCTGAATACCTAGGTCTCTGTAGTATATTCAGTGGTTTTATTGCAGTTATTTTTAAGCAAATAAACACTTCACAATCTCTGGAACTACCAAAATGTGATAATCCATTTAAAATTTAAGAAAATAAGTACCTCAGTTATTCTTCTTAGTCCCACCCCCTCGTCTTTTGCCACAATTTCTCACTTATTTCTTGTTCTTATATCTTTCAGTCTTCAGTTCTTATATCTTTCTTGTTCTTATATCTTTCACTTTCATTATTAACATATTTTGACAACTCACAGTTTTATTTGCCACTATCAAAACTGACATGTTTATATACTTCACATAATACATGAAACACAGTGAAGAGAAATCTGAATGTGCAAATGAGCCATTAATAAGGTTTTTTTTTTTTTTTTGGTTAAGAGAACAATAAACTCTTAGAGTCACTTCTAAGTTTTTCTATGGGCTTTTTGGTATATGTGCTGCCGAAGTGAGCACTCTATGGGCTTTTTGGAATATGACTGTTTCTCAATGTTTCTGTGACTATAATACGGAACTTACTAGACCATAAATCAGTCTTATAAACAATTTTGTTCTTTTAGGAATTAAACACATAATGCTGTCACTGTTTTTCTGAGTTTTCTCATAGAGTTATGGTGTATAATGGTTTTTCAGATGTGTGTTGAAGCAGACTATGGACTGAGCTGATGTGTCTATAACAACCTCAGGAATTGAAAGCTGGCATTTATTCCTTCTATGTACCAGATACTGTTGTATGTTTACAGTTGTTAACTTATTTAATTATTAATATAAGAAAAGAGACCTAGAGATGCCTAAGGTTCGGGCTAATGTCATAGATTTTAAATGGGAAAGCCCAGGGGGTTGACTGCTTATTAGCACATGGTCTTACCACCACTTCACTTGGACTTTTCCTAGGCCATCAAACTGCCCTTATATTTGCAACCTATTTTAAGTTAGTTAAATCCATTAAGAACAGATTGTGTAGCCAACAGAGAGCCACAAGGAGAGTCACAATTTCAGGGACAGAGACCTGAGAAAAGATGTATTTTTTCACAATAACAAATATGCCTGTATTAGTTTACCTGATTTTAAAATTAGAAAGCAGATGGCAGTGTTCTGATATAACTAACAGAAGTTAGATTACTTTCCTTATGGTTGCAGTTAGTCAAGATCACTAATGATTACAGAAGGACAAAGGTACAGCAGTCAAGAGTTTCTCATAGATGTCACAGACCAGAGAAGACAGAAGGAAGAGACTAGAGATAATTCTATAGATATGTCTACAAATTTCTACAAATAATTCAATTTTGTTTATGGGTTTTACTTTCCTAGCATTTAATTTAAACTCAAACTTAAATATTTTTTCTCAATCAAAAAAAGGTAAGATGCTATTTGGGCTAAATATATGCTATCGTATCAGTTCAATAATCTAAGGGCTATATTAGCATTTCATTTTCTTTAGGGGGCAAACTAGATTAGCCTATATGGTGGTCTTTCAGACACTGATATCCCCCTTGAAGTAACAAAATGTTAGTTACAGGCATCAATAGATAGGCAGATTCAGGTACAAAGAAAGACGGTCGGCTGATCAGAAAGACTTCAGAAAACTATAGATGACAACAGGGATTTAATGTGTACTAAGCAAGACCTGTTAACCTCTTTATTAAGTAGACATATGCTAGGTTTATATTATGGGGCAGGTATAGATTTCCCTCTGGCTCAATCAGTCAGTAGGTCACTGAAGGTGAAACAGACTTAAAAAAAGAGACAACCGAATATATGTCAGGCTAGAAGTTGATTTCACTAGGAAGGATGGCATCAGCACATTTTATTTCCATTATATCTTTCCAGAGAGTTAAGCATTTTTTTCCTCCCACTATGTCAACTTTTCCAAGGCTCGTACAGAAATATTCCCTCAATCAGAACACAGACAAAACTGGGATAGTGTCACACTTTTTCTGATGAGGCTTATTTGTTACATGATATAAGACTTAACCTTCAGTAGCAATTAACTAGGATAAAATGATTATTAAAGGCAAACTTAATGGAGATGTCATATGCTTACCTTTAAAAATATAAATGTAAAGCATTTGCAGAGTTGCATTTATTTCTTAGCAGATGTTGTAAGGCAGAATAACCAGGAAAAAAAATTCCAGGATTTACCCAAATAACTTTAAAAGGGATAAATATGAATAGTTGCATGGTCTTATCTGAGTGCAGTTTTCTAGAATGACCTAATCTCCACTACAGATATGTAGATTAGCTTGCACTGATGCCAAAATTTCAGACATTTGGTAAGGTATTTATCTCCATTCCACTTAAGAAACAGTTCAGTTATATTAAAGCAGAGAAATAATTTATTTCTTCAGTCTTTGCAAGAGAAATTTTCGGTGCCATAAGTTTCTTTTCTTTTTAAAGATTTATTTATTTATGTATATAAGAACTGGAGTACAGGCCAGAGGAATGGGGGGTGAGAGGATTCACCAGAGACAGAGTAGGAAACAGAACAGGCAGATAGACTGAAATACACTGCTGAGGGGAGCAGCAGGTGAGCCAGGAGAGGTCTGCTGTGCCATGTGGAATGCCCCCTGGCCAGCCGGGGATCAAACTCGTGCTCAAGTGGCTGCAAACACCTTTACAGGTTGTGTCTTAACCCCTTGCGCCACCAGGGAGGCCCTGTGCCATAAGTTTCTTTAAGTGATAAATGTCTTTTTTTTTTTAACAGAAGGGAAAACATGAATAAACCAAGTATAGATTGATGAAATATAAAAAGTTTATGAAAAATGAATATTCACAAACATTGAAATATGTCCTATACATTGCATTAAGAAAAAGAAAATGTAAAATACACAGAGGTCCTCAACCTTGCAATTCACTTGAGGAACTGAAAAAGATGGAGACTATTTTTGAAAAGACATTATAAAAATAAGTCTATTTATGCATCCCTTCAAGCACCACTATGGAGTTTTTCCACTTCACCTCATTTTCCCACCTGTTTGGATAGATATGTCCTGGCAGTGTGTCTAAGAACTAATATCATTCCTAACCACATACAAATTGAATTCCATCCTCATAACATCAAGTCTCAGGGGAATAAAATCTGGCCACATACAAAGAACACAAACTGTTCTTAACAAGATGGCAGGTATTTGGCACATGACTTGGGTTTTGTTTAAACAAGCTGATTAGCACTATCACACTGGCAAGTTCATTGTTTATAATCATCCTATTTCATTTGCCTATAAAAAGGAGAAGCACACATTCTGTTTTATAAGTTTGGTATGCATCAGTAGAGATTTTTTCTCTTTCTCAAGTAAATAATGCATGGCTAAAAACAAAGGCAAAAAGATAGTTTAAGTGCAAGGGATTTTAAAGCCCACCAACTTTGCTGTTAGAAAAAGTTTCTGCTAACAATTACACCATTAAACTTTAGTGGCAAAAATACAAACAAACAAACAAACAAAAACAGAGAAACTACTAAATCTTACTGTATTTCCGGTCTAAAATCAGTATAGATAAATGGACTTATATCTTGGAATATTACTTTTTTTAAAGACTTTTTTTTAAAAATGCATTTATTTATTTATACAAGAACCGGGGTACAGGCCAGATGTGCGGGAGGGTGAGAGGATTCACCAGAGACAGAGCAGGAACAGAACAGGCAAACTGACTGAAATACACTGCTTAGGGGAGCATGCCATGTGGGTTGCTCCGCGGCTGGCAGGGATCGACCCCGCACTGCAGAGGCTGCGGACAGCTTCACAGCACTGCATTCAACTGCCTGCACCACCAGGGAGGCCCTTGGAATATTACTTTTAAATATCATTTGCAAATCCTTCTTGCCAAAGGAGGCTTAGCACTTTCCCCCAAAAACCAACTAATTTCCGTATTTTGAAACAGCAGTAAGTTAATTAAAAGTGTTTGATGTCTGGTGTTTCACAACTGAGTATCAAGACTCAGACTTTTTAAAAAAAGAAATAATGTCATTTCCATTTTCACAGGGACAGAACTATGAGAAATCTTTTCTATATCTTCTTTTTATACATTTCTAATCCAACTCAAAGATTCTAAGACCATATCCTTAACTATTTGATGCTCTTGATCAAATAGTTTTTAGGATGACTAACCATTATTTCTTTTCTTCAAAGTATAGGAAGCAAAATAGAATTATGCATAGAAAAGTGAATTTTGGTACCAGACAGTCTGGGATTTAATGACACACACACCAATTTAACCTCTCACACCCTAACCTTCCTTATGTAAGTATTGGATTGGAGGCTCCCATGAGTTAATACGTGCAGGTGCTTAGAAAAGTAGCTGAGCCAAGATAAACACCTTTCTACTAGAAAATAATATTTATTAGTTTTAATATTTTATTGTCATTAGCCTTTTCTTATCCTCTTCTGATTTTATTTTATTTTATTATTTTTTTTAAATATTTATTTATTTATTTATACAAGCACTGGGTACAGTCAGAAGCGCGGGAGGGTGAGAGAATTCACCAGAGCCAGAGCAGGGAGCAGAGCAGGCAGAAGGACCGAAGTACACTGCTGAGGGGAGCAGCGGGCAGCAGGAGAGGTCTGCGCGCCATGTGGGACCCTCCTCCGGTGGCCAGGGAGCAGCCGGGGAGCGAACCGGCGCTGCAGAGGCTGCGGGCAGCTTAGCAACCCAGCGCTCAACCGCTGCACCACTGGGGAGGCCCATCCTCTTCTGATTTTAAATGTTAAATCTATTTCATTTTTATTTAAAATATTTTACAAATTTCCTTATTTAAAAATACTCCCACTGTCTGGCTACTAATTATTTAGTAGCCATAATTATTTCCCTCTCATCTATAGTTTCTATAAATAGGTTAGACATGTTATCACCACATTCTCACTTCATTAATTCCTGGCCACAGTGGATTCTGCTTAGTACCCTTACCCTAGTACAACTTTAGAATGGAAGCATACCCAATTATTTTCTTCTGGCCAGAGTCCTGGCTAGAATTCTCAACTTGCTGTATGTTGCTGCCTAAATATATGACGGCTGTTTCAGACTCATAAATCTAAATCAAAGCATTATCTTATTTTTCAAATCTTGTTTTCCTCTTCTATTACCTATTCCAGTTAGTGTTACCACTACCATCAATTGATAATATTAAAATATGTTCGTTTCATGCTACAACAAAGAGTTATATGGATGGTTGTTGTATGCAAGGCACTGCTCTGTTTACAAATATTAATTACTTGCATATACATAATTGCTATGAATTTATTACCATTATTATCTGGTGAAAAGTAGGCTTAAGTGCCTTGTCCCAAGGTCAGACAGCAAATAAGTAGTAAAACCAGGCATTTGACCTTTGGAACCAGTGCGTATAATCACTTTATCAACTTCTGCTTGAAAGCCAGAAAAAGCAAAGTCACCTGTAACTTCTAAATTTCCTCTAAAACCAAATTCTGCTCATTTTAGCTATTATAATACCTTAAAAACAGATCTTTTTAGATTCTCATTTTAAGTCCCCTCTATGACTATATTATTTGCATCTAGTTCTTTCTAATCCAACTAATTCATTTTTCCCAATACTGCCAAAAAGATCTAATATTAAATTCTGATGAGTTACTTCTCTCCACTAATAGTTCTAAATGACTTTGTGGATGAAACTAAGTTTTAAGACATGGAACTGCCTACCTCTTTAATTCCAATTCTTGTCACTTTTATCCCCATATAGAATTTTCCAGGAGAACAGTAATATCAAATGAATCTAGGTTGTGTCCAGTACTGAAGTTCAGGTATTTGTGATAACCTAGCAGAGTCTCTTGAGCAGAGGATTCAAGGAATTCTGGAAGAGTTCAAACTTACAGATGATAGATAGATAGATAGATAGATAGATAGATAGATAGATAGATAGACAGACAGATAGATAGATAGATAAAGCCAGCACTGACAGAAAAGAGGATAGGAAGTTAGAAATCAAGGTAAGATGGAAAGATAACATAATTAGTTTAATTTTGGAAGCAGTGGACTTGAGGGGTCAGTGGCAAATACATATATAATGTACATTATATAAACTTGAACAAGTAACAAAGCTCTGGTTATGGAAAGTGCGGAGTTATTTCAAATACAGCACACTGAGAATCTCTTCAACTGTTCTCTGGAATTTGACTACCAGTAAAAATTGAAGAAACTATGAAGTATTAATGAGTAACATTTCTTGAAACTCTGGTAAAGTGTAGGAGAAGAGAAAGTCACTTTCCCATGCCCATTTTGCCACTGACTACTTTCTATGTCGGTCACTATGGGAATTCAGGGTGTCTGACACCACCTGGAGGAATAGTAACTGTGATTTCTGCATCTGGAAGAAATGTGGCAGTCAGTGGGGAATTGTGGAGTCTAGAAATGCAGCTAGAGATAACACGGTATCTGCTGGAGCAGCAATGAAGTGTTGTAGAGAGGAATGTTGACAGGCCACCCACAGCCCAGCTGAGAGTCACCCCTGACCAACAGAGAAAATGCAGAACTTGTTTGGAATGAAAGTTTTTATAAACATGTTTGAGATAATATGAACTAATCTTGGGCATAACTAGATTACCGGGGGCATGTTTACCAACTATGTCCTTCTGGGGTCTGACAACAGAGATCACTTGTAATAAAAAAGAAGAGGAGCAAATTTAAGTATCACTGGTAAGTGATTTCTTTGGGAAATCAAGCTTATGTGGATGGAATAAATTAAAATTATTCAAGAAATATTAAAGATTTAGCACTTTTCTAAATACATTCAACTTGCTATGGTTCTAACTCTTCTCTGTGTTTGAATTATTTTGTTGCATATTTGTGAAGTTTTTGAAGGTAACAATCATCTAATCTCCTTGAGTGTTTAATACATTGTAGGCACTTAGAATACTTGTTATACTGGATTGAATAAAAGTGGAGAAAAAATACATACAACTAATTTAACTTATTAAGAAATTCAAATATAGTAGACTCATTCATTTATTCATCTATTCTTTTTTTCATTCAAAAACATTCATTGGCTATCTAATACTGAGCTTGAGTCTTGAGATGTAACAGTACAAAAGACACAATTTTTATCCTCAAGGAGACCACTGTGATAGTAATAGGCAATGGCAGCTGATTTAGGGTACTTAGTATAGAACAGATGCTATGCTAGTGTAAATGAATTATCCCTTTTAATTCTCAAAAATTAAAGATGAAATTCACTTTATCTTATAAGACATAGCTCCTTAAAGACGATGAAAATTTACCAAAGCCACAGAGTTAGGAAGGTAGAGAGTCAGAATTTCAATGTGAGTGTGAGTTTTATCCATGCTAGCATTCTTCAACCATCAATCATTCAGCTATGACACTGACAGTTTCTTTTTGTCATTGCAAGTATGATTTCTGCTTAAATAAATACAAATGGACTTGTCTAGAGTAATCATGCCCATGAAATCTTTAGTTTTATTGGCTAGTTACTTATATTTTTCAAAATCTGAAATGAATATTTTTGTTTTTTGTGGGACCCTTGCCGGTGGCCGGGGATCAAACTGGCGCTGCAGAGGCTGCCCGCAGCCCCGCAACCCAGCGCTCAACCCCTGCGCCACCAGGGGAGGCCCGAAATGAATATATTTCTATCAAAATAAAAAAGCTTGTCTTCATACTACCTTCGATTATCTTGGGTGTCACTTTTTTAAGATTTATTTTATTTATGCATACAAGAGTTGGGTTGTCGGACAGAGATGCAGTGGGAGTGAGAGGATTCACCAGAGACAGAGTGGGGAGCAGAACAGGCAGATGTACTGAAATATACTGCTGAAGGGAGCAGCGGGCGAAACAGGAGAGGTCTGATGCCCATGTGGGTTAGCTCCATGGCTGAGTATGGAACTCGTGCTGCAGTTTCTGCAACAGCTTCACAGTGCTGAGACTTAACCACTTGCACCACCCTTAGGTGTCACTTTTTTTTTTTAAGATTTATTTATACAAGCACTGGGTACAGTCAGAAGCACGGGAGGGTGAGAGAATTCACCAGAGCCAGTGCAGGGAACAGAACAGGCAGACTGACGAAATACACTGCTGAGGGGAGCAGCGGGCGGCAGGAGAGGTCTGCGCGCCATGTGAGACCCTCACCTGGCGGCCGGGGATTGAACCGGTGCTGCAGAGGTTGTGGGCAGCTTCACAACCCAGCGCTCAACTGCTGCGCCACCACGGAGGCCCCTTAGGTGTCACTTTTTATAGGCACATCTTAGAGCATACTGTCCTGTGTTATATTACTTCATGTGAATTTGGAAGGCCAAAGGGAGGTGGGTGATAACAGCCATCAGTCCTGCTCTTGTCTACTATCATTGTGAGAAATCTAATTGTTGTGATCACACTTACCTCTCACTATAGGTCAGAGCCATTCTTCAACAAAACTAAGAAATGGTCATATTCCACCCCAGGGATTGTACTACCATTACCAGATGCCACTGCTGCAGTTTACCCTAAATTGTGTGGGTTCATAACACCAAGTCCAAAAGGTCAGGGGCCACTTGATTCTCATTTTCATCTGTCTTTTTCTGTTGTTATTTTATCTGTTTGCTTGTTTGGAGAGAGTGCTAGTTGTAGCTCTGGTACTTGTTTGATTTGATGAGGAAAGGTAAGGCAATATGGCTCTATTATTAGAGTGGCAGGGATTACAAAGACACCCAAAACATTGTACAAATAAATTTGCTTCTAAAAATTATCTCCAACTTAGACTACCCTAAAAGGAAAATTTTCTTTAAGGCTTCCTATAACCGTGACTCCAATTTTGAGGTGTTTCACAAAATTATTCTAACTAAAAACAACTCCTTTAATGAGTGACAATTTTTTTAAAGATTTGACTGCAATAATTAAAATTTTACAAAAAATTTAGACCTTTAAATGTCTTGAGTATACTTGAACTTTACTTCATCTTTTCCATTGACAAAACAGAAATGATCCAAATTGCTTCTTTGTGAAAAATGTCACATATGATTTGTCTGGCCATCACCCCATCCTCGTCTATATTAGTCTTCACAGTACTCACAATGATCCAAGCAAATGGAATGTTATTATTTATCAACAGGTTAAAAACTTTTATCCCATAAGATAGTCAAAATTACTGTATTTTTGACTGAGAATACTTATCTTTGCTTTTCCAGCCATCCTGACCCAACCTCAAAGTCAACTTCTCAGCAAAGCCTTCTACAACCAGCCTTTGAAAGTTATCCCTCACTATCACATACCTTATTTTTATTCCCTTTTGTATCTATTATATTAAATTTCAGTTTTATTTTTATTGTTTATTGACTGTTATATAAAATATTAGTTATATAGGAAGAAAGACTTTTGTTTTATTCTCTGTTCTACATCCTCAGTCTATGCTTTATTCACTGATACATTCTTACTCTCTTCAACATAGCAGAAAATAATCACTAAAAGAATCTGGTGATGAAGTGTGTAGTTTCACTTTATTTTTACGCATCCAGTGTTGTTTTATTTTTTTGTCTCAGTATTTGATTGTCATTTGTCACTTTTCACTGCTATCAGCGTGTTTACTTCCTACATGGTACAGAAACACCACACTGTTCTTCAAAAAAACAGATTCTTCTTTTTTCCATATGTCCACTGAACAAATGATTCATTTGAAATTGTTTCATTTAAGACACAGTCAATTAAATTTTTCTTCTACTCATAAAAATTCTGCATGGATGAGGTTTCAGTCTGTTTATGCCCACATTTTTGTAGCATTAAAGCTGATGAAGATAAAGGACAAGACTTAGTTAACAAACACCCTATCTTCCCTGCCTTTTAAATGGGTCAAATAGGCAGCATATTCTATGCTGTCTGCTCCAAGTTCCCAAAGGACTTAGGCTCCAGTTCTCCAGTATATCCTCCTTACTGATGTACTCTACATGTCTTCCTTCTCTTCCTCAACTCACTTCCATTCCCCTAACAGTTTCTTGGGAATGACCTCCAGATAATTTTTGTCTCAGAGTTGACTCTACTTAAATTTCTTTTTTTAATTAAAGATTTATTTATTTATGCATGCAAGAACTGGGGTACAGGCCAGGGGTGTGGGGGGTGAGAGGATTCACCAGAGACAGTGGGGAGCAGAACAGGCAGATCTACTGAAATACACTGCTGAGGGGAGCAGCGGGCGGGCAAGACAGGAGAGGTCTGCTGTGCCATTTGGGGAAATTCCTGGCCAGCTGGGGATGGAAATCGTTGCAGAGGCTGCGGATAGCTTCATAGAGCTGTGCTTAACCCTTTGCACCACCAGGGAGGCCCTCTTCTTAAATTTCTAAAAATTTTTTAACCACAAGCCTATATATTATTAGGGGTATAGGTTCACAGCTCTTTAGATGTATGTGCTCACACCACACCCACCAGCAAAACACCATAATCCCCATTTACAGACCATTGGACTCCTCCCTTTTGCTCACCACTCCACCTTGCTTTCCTGGTAGCCTCAATTCTGCAGTCAGATTTACATGTTTTATTTTTTTTTATTTTTGTCTGTTCATTTATTTCTTTATATTCCACATATGAATTGTAAACATATGGTGTTTGTCTTTCCTCCTTTTCACTTACTTTGCTTAGCATAATACCCTCTATTTATACGCATCTTGTCACAAATGGCAAGACAGCATCATTTTTATAACTGAGTTGGTGGTGTATTATGCACATATACCACACCTTCTTAACCTCCTCCTCCATCCTTGGGCACTTGGATTGCTTCCACAACTTGGCTATTGTAAATAGTGCTGCAATGAACATAGGAGGGCGAAATCCCTTCAAATTTGTTTTTCTACTTTCTTCAGGTAGATATTTAGGAGTGGAATTGTGGAATAGTATGGTATTTTTATTTATTTGGGAAACCTCATGCTGTTTCCTGCAGAGACTAGCATAGTCTACATTCTCACCAACAGTGTATATGGGTTCCTTTTACTCCATTAGCCAATATTTGCTGACTCCAGGATTTTTATGACCAAGTCATATGGAAACTCTTCTTCATCTTCAAACAGTTCTCTGAAAGTCTTATATAAAATTTCACAAGAAAAATATTTTAAAATTTAATACAAAGATATTTACTCAAAGAATATGAAAACACAAATACAAAAAAATTTATGTACTCCTGCCTATTCACAATAACAAAGTCATGGAAGCAACCTAAATGCCTATTGACAGACGTGTGGATAGAGAATTGTGGAATATATCCTCAAAGGAATATTACTCAGCTTTTTAAAAAGATGATGTAGTGACTTGGGACACAATAAGTGAATCTTGAAGTGATTGTGCTAAATGAAATGAGTCAGAAAGTGGAAGTTACTGAGTTGGTTTCACTTAATTGAGGGATATGAATAACAAAAGTTAACAAACTGGAAAAATACAACAAAAACAATTCTTAGGCTCTATGATAAATACACTGACTACCAGAGAGAATGGGGAGGAGGTGATAAGATATTTGTACTGGAGCTTTGGTAAAGTGTAGGTGAAGCATGTGTACATATGGAGGTGTGAAGTTGTGCTTTCCAAATTACATAATTATGTGATTGGCCAATTAATAAAAATTGAAAGAAATTCAAAATTAAGAAAAGATGATAAAGATTACTCTAGTAGAGACTGTTGGTCTGCATTGGCTAATTTCTGATGAAATCAACTCTAGCTATCTATCAATAAAAGGTGAGCAACATTTGAGGATGTAGTGATGGGACCAATACAAGCAATACTGATGCAGATGGCACAACATTTGGGCTGTTTTCTCATCTACAAAAGAGAATTTTGATGGATAAAACACATCTGGGTAGTGAAGTTATATGGTGAGCATGACAGCTGGATCTCACTGCATGTGAAGAAGTTGCTTTTGAGATAAGGTAAGTGGGATGAAGGCAGGTAGTAAAAAATCAAAACAAGAAGTTCTAGCAGTCCATTGATTGTCACTAGTCTTTCTTTGGAAGAGATACTAACAAAACGGATTTTCTAAAAATCTTGGAATATCCTGGATAGTCCACACTGACTATTATCCCATTAAATATCTTACAAAATAAATTATAAGGTATTAATGTGCTATAGGAACACCAGCCTTTGCCCAAATAAGACCATCTGCATGTTTGTGCCATCTTGGTTTTCACCACATCTGAATTTATAAATTTAAATTATTTTCAATGATACTACCATGGGAAAATTTCCAAATACTACAGAGTACATAGGGGTTGTTAGCAAGCCCTAAAATTCAGTCACTGCTTTATCCAAAAATATAATCCAAGCACTTAGCAAAAGGTCAAGAAATAAAGATCCATTAAAGCAATGCAAAAGAAGCCTTTGTTTCTGCTTTAGACTCTAAAATTCATAATACATTTGTTTTGTACAATACACCCATAGTAGTTTTTACACTTTATTTTTAAAAAGTGTCAAATTCAAGATACAACCAAAATGGTTTCATCTAAACACACGTGGCAAATAATCTGCGATACCTTAAAAAATAAACAGTAACATGTGCTTTCTATCCACAATCAGCTTTTATAAATAACAATACAATGTTTCTATGGAAAGCTGAAATTTTTCAAAGAGCATCTGCCAACTTAAAATTCAAAATATAATCAAATACTCATGTTATTCTGGCAAATAACAATTGAATTAACAAACATTATATATTGGAACTCTGATGCACACCTGTTATTACCTATTACAATAAAATGTAAATATTCACAGTATTTGGAAAGTCATTTTTTTTGAAAGTATATTGGTGATTATCAAATTGGTGATTACCATGATGAGTGCAGCATCTAGCTACACACTATTCTTTCTTGCTTAGAAAACATTACCATATATAAAATTACTGATAACAAGCATTTGGTCCTATTAAATAAGAGTAAAAAACAGAGTCCTCAACTTTTGCTCAGGTGGCATGAGTGCTGTGCATGTTGCTTTTCATTTGAATCAGCAGGAAAAGCTGAAGAACGCCTGTCTTGTAAGACATATGTATTGACCTCAAAGGGTGAAATGCAGGGCACTATTTATTCAGGTGAAAAAATATAAAGCTTTGTGTGTTGTTCAACAGTGATCAAACAAAGAAGTTTCCAAAGAATGTACTCCATGTGTGACTTTCAGAACTCAAAAACTGTTGTATTCCAATATTAAGTGGTAAGGCAGAAACACCACAGATTTTAGGGCAATGACAATGCTATGCATAATAAATTTTTAAATAGAAGATGCTTATAATTGTTGTATATAAATAATAGAGAAATACTATAAATGGTTTTTTCTATGAGTAAATTATGTTATTTATGGTGGCTATAAAGGCAATAATCTTCTGAGTTGAACAAATGAATTTTATAAATTGTTTTTTTTTTTTTGCAGTTTCTAATGATGGAAGCTAATACTCTTATGTTTTGGATAGCTCTAGATGACTAAAAATGGTTACCATATTTTACCACATAAATCCAACCAGGACGTCATCAAATTATTTACAAAGCATCTATTAAACACTTGCTAGGTCATGAAATAAGGTCCAAACCTTAATCTCAAAGAATTGAAATAGCAATGCCCCACATCAAGGTGAAACCCCCCTGCATGTACCTTTAAGGTTTTCTGCAATAACAAGCTAGTAATTTTATCTTCCATGGACCTGATTTGTAACTTACAAAATGAGGATATTAAGACAGATCCTTCACAAAACTCCTTTAAGGGATGAAGATCTGATTTCTACAATAACTTCAAGTTCTTGATGGAGCGGGGTTTCAAATGGAAATGTGAAATATGGGATTTTAATAAACAGAAAGGAAGGAAGATCACAATTGAGGGAAAAGGAATTGGGTGAGCACAGGTTAGAGGAGAGCAGATGGTTTCATACATAGTGACGAGGTGGACTTGCTCCAGTGGAGACACATCGATTGGAGGGCACTAGGAAAGAAAATTGATGGAAAGACGCACTAGATGGTCAAATGACTTGATAGTTCCACTGGAGGTTCAGATTATGTTGTAAAGGCAAGACTGTTTTCTAAAACAAATAGTTTAACTACTGCAAAGTGTGTTTCAGAGATTTAGAAAATATCCACATGGATGTATTAGAGGGGTAAGTCCAAACAGAAAGTCATGCTTGATATAGAAACAGTTATAGAAGGAACATTAACCAGGTGGTTTTAGGTGCAACTGTAAAGGGAGGAACAAAAAATTATACTATTCACATAGTCTCCAAATCATTACACTGAACGGTGAAGTCAGTTTTGCCTCCATCTTTAGATGAAATCTTTCATTTTGCAGAGCAAATGCTTCACATCACAGTAGAAATCTAGACTCAGGAAAGGCCACATCC
This sequence comes from Talpa europaea, assembly GCF_964194135.1. Classification (NCBI taxonomy): domain Eukaryota; kingdom Metazoa; phylum Chordata; class Mammalia; order Eulipotyphla; family Talpidae; genus Talpa; species Talpa europaea. The sequence goes on from NC_140071.1 coordinate 96,029,509, forward strand.
TGATTAAGTACTAAAGATATTATCTATAATTATATTCTCTGGAAATCTTCGTGCTCCTCAGAATTAGAAATGACACCCAGTGTTGCACTGTAGCATGAACCCCTCAGTTGCTCAGTGGCAGTAAAACACACAAAATAGCAAGAGTTGGGCAGTATTTCTGCACCCAGTAGGGTGACAACATTCTTCACATACATTTGTGGGTATATGAGGAACTATATAATTACTTAGCTTTAGTGATGTTTTTAAGGAAGAGAATAATATCTGCAATGCACATAAAGCATTTTCTAACAGTCTCAAAAAGGAACAAAGGGAAAGTACAAAATTCTAGAGAGATGTGGGTAACAAGGGCACAAGTTTGCAAAATGTGGATTCTACGAGATAGGACAAGAGCCTAGCATTCAACAATAGCATTGAAACAAAATTTTCATCAAAGTTAACATGGATTTATTTATTCCTCAACATGGTTATATTTGGTTGGTTAGTGCAAATTTGTAATTAAATTGTGAAAATAATTCTTAGCATATTACCTCTGGGGTCCATTTTTTCTAACTTGTTCCCACAAAAAGATGAAAAATATTAGGAACTTGAATCATTCAATATTCCTTGTGCCAGATACACTATGTAGATCCCATGGCGGGCATATTTAATGAGGGAGTCATTTGCTGCCTCAGTTCTAATTTGGCCTTTCCCAGTGTCCAATATGTTTCTCTCAGATGAACTGGTCCATGGGGAGCTTCAAAAAGTCAGGGTGTGTGAAGAAAAGGAACAGGAAAAAATTCGGCCTATGACAGTTTTCTGCAAAGTGTATTTTACAACGTTATGCCAATTGATTTCTATGGTTTAAATTAACCAGAGAATAGGCACCTTAATTAATCAAAAAATCCCTCTTAAATATCAACTCACACACATGCTACCATTCCACTGTGGAGTAACACATTTCAGCATTGTCCTACATATGGTCCAAATTAGCACCTGCATAGTTCAGTTATTAAATGAAAAACAGCTCTTTACTTGACCTACAGAGTTCTCGTATACAAGAAACTATCCAACAGCATTATGTCTTCCCTTATCAGATGTGTGTGGTATGACATAATGAATGTAACACTTCAGTGCAACTGGCAAGATTTCAATTCCCAAGCATGGGGTCACATTTCCCTGCTCATTGTTTTGAAAGCAGACATTATGCATTGGGTAGCTAATGGTGAAGCTCTGGATTTTTTTCCCTCAGAGATCTCAAACCAAATCTGAGAAACTGGTAACCTAAAGTTAATAAAAGTCTGAAAATTCATTTGCTGAACAAGAACTTCTTAGACTAAGTGATGAAAACTCCAGGGAAATATTAGGGGAATGTGTGGGAACAACCCAAAAGTCTCTTTTATCTGAAAAAATTGTAAAGGATGATAGCATTTCATAAAGTTATTCTAGTTTTGAGGATTAGTATTTTGTTGGTTACCTTGATAAAGCCACATCCAGATCCAGCTTCTAATTAATTTTAATATATTTAAATTAGATAAATTTACAATAAAATATTAATATTGTATGGCATATGTGAATTACACTATCACAAAATTTATATTTTTACTTGACTTTAAATTATGAAAAATATAATATAAACATATTCCAGAAGTAATCTAGGCTTCAGTGGAAGACTTTGAGATTGTGTAAACAGATATTAGGAATCTACAAGAAAAAATGTGCAATTATTTACTTAGGAAAAATATGAAAGTGATTGTGATGAGTCTTTAATGACAGTAATGACTAGTTCTCCTGGCAAACAGTAGCTTAATCTCACCTACTGGGTAAAGAATTAAAAAAAAAATGGACTCTATATGAAATTGATGGGGTCTCACTTAGATAATATATTTTCTGATTCTACAGCATTAAGCCAGTATATAATATTAAGAAAGATTTTAAAAACAGTACCCAGGGTATATGACAGAAATTAACCAAATAAGTCTTAGGATATCTTCAAACAAATGAACAACATTCACATATATCTGGAAGCTTATACTCTGATTCATCAATTGTAGAAAACAAAAGATGTAACTAATTCAGCAAAGATTCAGTCAGGGACAACTGCTATTGGCAAGGAAGGTATATAGCTCTCGATTGACTGAAATTACTGGGCCTTCAGTGAGAAAGTGAAATTTCTAAAATGATAGGGTTAAAGTCTATGAAATCCTATGAGTTATATAAATGGATATATCTAGCAACTATCAAGATAGTAGAATTAATGTGCATGCCTTGACATTCAAAGGAGGAAGCTTTATTACACTGAAAAGAAAATGCACTAGATTGTAATGATAACACAAAAATTCTTTAAATAAATATTTATTGAACATCAGCTATGGAAAATGCACTGTGAAAATGATTAGTGATCAATATTTATCTCAAACTGTGTTTTTCTCTATTTTCAGATTTTTAATTTTTTTTAATTTCTAAAAAAAGTATTTCGGTAGTTAAGTAGTAAAGATGGAATTAATTCAGTTAAAAATACAAAGATGTTCAAAAGATAATTCATTTAATTCAATGGATGACAGATCAGGTTAGTCGAAGAAAGTAAAGACCTTCTAGGTATTCCTGTAAGTCTAACGTTCTAAAATAAGTATCAGTGTTCCCTGCAAAATATCTCATTGTAGTGGTAGAATAAGAAAACATAAGATTAAATAATCAAGGTAACTTCTGTAGGACTTTTGACTTCATAAAAATGTAGATATTAGGCACTAGATTTTGTTACCTAGAAGTATGAGGACCTATAGAGATTTTAGAATTAAATGATATAACTGGTATTCAGTTGGAATGGAGGAGAATGTACTGGAACACCCTTTGAGATATGTTCCTCCCTTTTATTTCTATAGATAATATTTGATAAGAGTCTTTACATTAACATTGCATTTTTCCATTCCCTATGGCCATGTCAGTCCACAGGATAGCAAACTCACTCTCATAACATCTTTGAGATAGAAGTGTTATACAATTTGACAAAATCTGTGGCCCAGATGCATAAAAGTGCATTGAATGAGAGGTAATTCACATTCAGCAGCCCGTATTGATTGTTGAATAATGAACTGATATAACATAGGGAGGTCTCTCCAGCAGAAGACCTCAGGTTTCTGTGCTTGGCACCAAACTGATCAACATTTTTATCAACCTTTGGTATGATAACAGTGTTGGTATTATCCAAGAGAAGGTTTTAAGACCTAGGAGAAATATGTGAGATGACAGAAACAAAATTGGAAGGATCCCAAAATTGATTGGGTGCAACTTGAAAAATGAAATGTAGGTGATATACATGATACCTTGAAGTCTTAAAATAAAGGATGGGGACAGTTTAGATTAAAAGCAGTGAAACTGTAAACTTTGAAAAGTCTTAGCCTTCTTAATCATCTAGCTCTCAGTTTCCTCATCAATGTGATAGAGGTAACAGTAATAATACTATTGTTACAAACAATGAATGTGTTATGCACATGGAGTGCACATTTATTAAGGACTTGATAAACTTTAGCTACTATTCTTATTAAATATATTGAGGAGAAAAATTGGAATCTGTCTAGTATCTCAGTGTGATTCCATGACAAACTATCAAAATAAAACATGATGACTGACACAACATAGGCCATTCAATAGAACTCACTCTTCCTCTTCTCTTTAAAATTGTGTTACTCTTAAGAATATACCATCTTAATAATTCAGATATTTTTTCTGCTTACCCCTTCTATTCCAAATGTTCTCCCTTATCCTCTACTAATTTATATTTGAATCAAACATTTATACCTACTTAATTCCTAACATCTGATAAGGCTGTACTTCTTTTATTATCTCTTGCATATTTAACCAACTGAAATATTAAAACAAGGGACTGAATCTAGCAACAAAGGTTATCTGTCCAGTTCTCCAAAGCCATCCCACCACAATATTTATAATTCCATCTACATGCTTTATTCACTGAAAGCAGGAAATGGTGTTACTAAGAAGGCATCAAAACCAATACATTCTTAAGTGCAAGTTGAGATAGTCACTTCATAAGCTTAAAAATCAAAGTAAAATTAAATAAAGTAAAAGTATAGCTGAGAAATTTGAGGGTATTTTAAGGACCTAGAGGATTTAAGGGGATTCAACAATTGGGATACTATAAAACTTTGCATTGTAAACCTGATAAAGCTAATTTCCCCTATTTTTTCTTGCAATTGGGTAAGAAAGAAAATCAGAAAGTTGAAGAGAATAAGCCTGCCCAAGAGATGAGTTGCATTTACCATCCCAAACTATTCTTCATATATTTAAACAAAGCACATTAAAATTAAAAAATTACCTTCTACAGAGAGCATGCTTCAATTTTAATGTGCTATGTTTTAAATTAAAGTTAAATATATGTGTTTCTGAAACTTTCATACTTGTGTATTTAAAATGCATTTTAAATGATTAAGACAGTGTAAGAAAAATTTCTCTTATAACTCTTATAAACTCAGGGGGAAATAACTCCATTTCCTTTTCTTCCTGCCTTCCAACAATGTTCCCTTAATGAACAAATTCATTAAGTTGAATATAAAATAATAAATATTTTTAAGTGCACTAATGAAATTTATAACTTTACAATGAAAGATAAAATCTTTATGAATCACCTTGCTGCTGCTTGTGATAGTTGGATAGATGTTACCAGCCTAGGATTAAAATGAATTCCTCTCTATTCTCATCTCCCTGCTGAAAATTTTGCCCTTAAATACAATATTAAATAAAATTTTATATTGATTGCTCCAGAATCTGGCTTATGATTCCTCCCTCTATCAAACTCTCTACCCTGCTAAGAGAAGACTAAGGAGTTATAAAAAGGGAAATTTATAGAAATAAAGAGAGCTTTGTCTTTGCCTTTTTTCCTTGAGATGAGAAGACAGCTCGAGTGGAATGTAAAGGTCAGTTATGAGACAGTGGTCAGTAGTGGGACAAACTTCATTTTTTCCATGTGGCAGGAAAAGAATATTTCAGTTCTGGTAAATCAAGGCTTCAAGTGGAAAGTTTGAGGACAACCCTCTCCTCTTATGTATGTTAAAAGTCTTTTTTGGGGGGACATTACTCAGTCCCAGTAATAATAGATAATAAACATACGCTATAGTGCCAGACACTAGTTTAAGCACATCATATATCTTGTACCCAATTTTACAGATGGGAAGTACAGATGTTTAGTAACTTCCCCACTGTCACAGCATTAGTTAATGGGCTGTAGCTTTATCCTTTATGTCTGGTAAAGTATATATACTTAGAGAATGAAAATAAACTAGGACAGCAAATTGGTTAACTCAAAATTGTGTCAGGACCCTATAAAGTGGGTATGCTCATCAGTGGGTTGGGTGGAGGGAGTTCCTCTGAAGAGCCCATTGGCAGATCCCATGAGAGATATTGGCTTTTGAACACCACTCATAATCAAAGGATTTAGTTGAAATTGATATTGAAAACTATAGCATTAATTACATAAAATTATTCTCTCTTCTTCCTCTATTCCCACATGAGGAAGAGCTGTAGGAAAGACAATACCAATAGATTGTAAAATAAATAGCAAAACACATTACTGCTCCCTACTCCAAATGTAAGGTGAGACTTTATCTGGAAATAACAATTGCACATGAGACTAATATTTGATTTAGACTGAAGTACACTTTTAAAAACTGAAACTGAATTTGAATTACCATGTGACTATTCTTAGTGGGTAAAAAAACAGAAAACTGTATCTGTCTTAATGCCCAGAGAAAATGAAGCCAGATTAGGCAGATTCCACAGAACAAATTTGAACGAAGTCTTTGCCAAAAAATAAAATTAATTTTTATATACTCCTAAAACTCAGTCCATTCATCAAAGTCTTAGGGGGAAAGGATGTCCTGAAATAACTCCATATAGATTTTGTGGATGTCAGCCCGACTCCATCAAGATACTGGGAACTACAAATCCCATGATCACCAAAGGGAGGTTGCAAGGACCTGAGGGTGGAGTTAAGCAGGCTGTTTTTCTGTTTGGATATAGCTGGGTGACCCACCCTCTTGGCCACATGGCACTCGGCTTTTCTCCAGCTCGGGGTGGGGGGGGTGTCATTGGGATTCCAGGTTAGCAAAACGGGTAGGACACATTTACGAATTTATCTCCCTTTTTTTCTCCCTGTGTTATTCATTTCCTCATTTCCCCTTCCCTTGTAAATAAACCTTTTATTAACCTTTTGTGTCTGCCTGCAGTTTAGCATTAATAAGTTCCCTTTAAGTGTGCGGATGAGGACCCACAGTAAGGCAACCCCGTTCATATTGGGGTTGCGTTGTAACAAAATTAATTGCTACTTTTTCTCTTTTATATGTAATTTGATATTACCTTGTCTCCTTATTCTATACCAGGTCCTAAATCATGTATTTCCAAGGCTTTCCCAAAGGTTCTAGAAGGTTCTGATGGCCTAATGTTCTCTAGGTTCTTGAGTTCTCAAAGACCAACTCTGCATTAGGCTACATGAATTCAGGTATAAAAATTAGCCTTTTATCAGTTTCCACTCATTACAAAGTTTCTCACAGAAAGTACTCATGAGCTTAGGGGACACTATTAAATATTTTGAGTTACCAGTCAGGATCATGTTATGCATTTTACACATTTTTCCATCTGTTACTTTTGACAGATTTTGCAGCATTTTGACGTCTTTCTAATTTCAACACATTTAATGCTTCCCTCTTCCTCATGAATACTTTAAGAATATTTTTTCCCATTTCTGTATATGTAGATCTCTGGAAAACTAAATAAGTAGATATCCAAATTTTTCCTAAGACATCTAAGAGGAAATGTCCTTTGCTGCTCAAATTTGTAGCATTCCAGTCCCAAACATTCCAATACTACAGGTTTTCTAAACTCCTTTCCTTCACTAACTTCTCATAATTTTTTGCCTCTTGTAATTTCTCTTGTTCACTTGTTTCATTCCCTCTCTCTGAACACCTGGATACAACTTTTCTTTCATCCTTTGTTAAACTTCCACCTCATCAATTTCTTGATTGATGAACACTTACAAACATATGCATGTACAGAACTCATAAGAGAGATTTCCTCCTGTCACAGCAAGGAATTCACATAATAAATATCCAGTGGAGAGAGGGCTAGAATAATAATATTATCCAAGTTCGTAGGGAAACAGATTAAAACATTATCAAGTTACCAAAGATTATATTTGCATGCAATTTTAGAGTTGGAACACATTTTCAAGATAATCCATTTCAATACCATACAAAAAAGAACGAAGAAAGTGAGAGCCTGGATTAATGATAATATTGTAATGATGACCACACAATTAGTTAGAGGTTAGAACCATAGCCTTTCACTTCTCAACTGCCATAAATTGGATTGATTCCATTATACAATTCTGTCTTTCTTTGTATTCTAATGGATCAAGTATTACTAATCTAAAAATATTCTTAAAATATTAATATTACCCATTTTCACTTTTATAGTCACTTGTGTTGCTGAGTAAGAAGACAACAAACATTTGGTTGAAATCTAAAATTCATATGGAATCTCAAGGAACACTGAATAGCCAAAACAGTCTTGAAAAAGAAGAAAGTTGGAGGTCTTACATTTTTAATTTTTTTAATTAATATTTTATTTTATATAATTCTTACATCATTTTTTTCATTTTTGCACAATGTATGCATTTTCATTTTGGTTATATTCCCCATAAAATTGCACTCCCCTCTTATTTTGACCCTAGTCTTTCCTCTCCCCGCCCCTCCCCTTGCTTCCCCACCTCTTCATAGTGTGTCTCTGGTTTATAGTTGCTTGTTGATTTTGATTTTTACTTTGTATTAATTAGTCTTTTTCCTGGTCCCTTATTTAGGTTTTCTAAATTCCTGCTATGAGTGAGACCATCCAGTATTTTTCTTTTTCTTTCTGACTTATTTCGCTGAGCATGATCCCTTCTAGCTCCATCCATGTTGCTGCAAACTGCATGTGTTTGTCTTTTTTGATTGCTGAGTAATATCCCATTGTGTATATGTACCACATCTTCTTGATCCAGTCATCTATTTTTGGGCATTTGGGTTGTTTCCATAGCTTAGCTATTGTAAATAGTGCTGCTATAAACATAAGGGTGCAGGTGCCTTTGAAATTAATGTTTCTGTGTCATTTGGTCTTATATTTTTTAATTTCAAAACTTACGAAAGAGGACAGGATGGGGTCAGGAAGAGAACAAATTGGGGAGGAAGTACAGTGGACTATGGTGGTGGACTATGGGTGATTTAGCAGTGAGTACATTACAGTATCTACACCTGAAACAGGGGATCCTATGCTTCCAAAATATGAATTATAATGTAAGACAATGTTATCCAATTCAACAAACAAACTTATCACACAGTAATCAAATAGTATGGTGCCTTTCCAGAGAGACAGACCCATGGGAAGGAATACAAAGCCCAGGAACAACAACAAAAAATCCATAATATATATATATATATATATATATATATATATATATATATATATATATATATATATATAGTAAAATGACTTCCAATAAGGGTACCAAGAACATTTCAAAAGGAAAAGGATAGTCTTTTCAACAAATGGTGATGAAAAACTGGTTATACAAAAGAATGAAATTAGAAAAATTAGAAATTTACCTAATCTCATATACAAAAATGAACTCAAAATGGATCAAATAACTATATATAAGAACTATAAAAACTCTCAAAAGAGATAGTAGGGGAAATGTTTCATGACATTGGATTGGAAATGATTTCTTAAATGAGTCACCAAAAGCAAAGGAAACAAAAGAAAAATAAATAAAACTTTATCAAAACTGCAAAATGTTGTGTATCAAAAAAACATGAATAAAATACTAAAAGGGGGTTCATAGAATATAAGAAATTATTTTCAAATCATATATCTGACACGAGATTAAATATACAGAATATATAAAAGCACTTCCACAACTCAACAGCAAAAAAAGCCATTTGAATATCAAATAATAGAAAAGAAGTTAATAAAATAGTGCTCTAATGAAAGGGCACAAATGATCCATAAGCTCATGAAAAGATGCACAACATTCTTAATCATTAGGGGGATGTAAATATAAACCACAAGGAGATACCACTTCATACCTGTTAAGAAGGTTCCAATCAAAAACAAATAAACAAAAAGAAAATAACAAAAGACTAACAAAGATATTGAAAGCTTAGAAAATTTGTGCATTGCTTATGGGAATTTAAAATGGGTTAGCCACTGTGGAAAAGAGTACACTAATTCCTTGAAAAATTAAACGTAAAATTTCACAATATAATGCAGGAAACCATATCAACCATATAATCCATATAAACCATATAATCTAGAAATCCCAATTAAAATGTACATTTAAAAGTTAATGAAATGATAAGATTTATATAATCTATATTTTACCACATTATCAAATTTTATTTAATAATTTTATTTTATATCTCAGCAATCTTTATTTAAAGCCATTCATTCATTCAAAATATTTAAACATTCAGAGGAGAGGTATAGGATCATATCTCTTTAGCTGTATGTTACCACACCTACTACCACCAGGTTTCCCATAGACCTCCACCATGCTCAACTGGACCCCTGCCACCTCTGTCCTCCATCCTCACTCTCCCCATCAAGTAGCCTCAATTCTGCAGTCGGAATTCTAGAGGTTTTTTTTGGTTTAGTTTAGTCTGACCTTTTTTTTTTTTTTTTTGCTTGTTTCTCTATGCTCCACATATAAGTGAAATCATCTGACATTTATCTTTTCTCCTTCTGTCTTACTTTACTGAGCATAATTGCTGCCAGTTCCATCAGTGTTGTTGCAAACGGCTTTGAATAATAGCTTTGATCATGGCAACAATTCTAACCCCAAATATTTCATATTCGTGACATACGCAAAACCAGAAAATTGTAATAAGATGTACTAAGTGCTAAATATATATATATATATATATATATATACATACACAAACACACACACGAACTTGGAACTATAAAGGGTACATAAAACAAAACAGTATTAATTGGTGACTTAAATAGTTTTATAAAATATTGTTTAAAATGTTAGAAAATATTTTTGTTCTCAATATTTTAATGTTTTTAAAATATTTAATGTTTTTAAAATATTAATAATGTAAATCATTTTATGTTTCAAAATTCACAATTATGGCTATCAAAATCATTTTTAAACATTAAATATTCACTTTCTTTCTATGAGGAATAAGTTAAGATTACTATAGATGAAAGGTACCAGTTATTAGAATTAGTTTATTACTTTAATTTTTTATTAGTTTACCTTTATATTTTGGCCTTAATGATTTACTATTTTTTAAAATTTTTTGAGCTAATATTGCTCTACATCATTATTTGCATTATAGGAGTTTGCAATTTAGGAAAAATTTCTCTAGTTTTTGTCAAAGGTTGCTAAGATCTCTCAGAAAATAAAGGCTGTATCTTAAGATATATCTCAGAGTGCCTATAATAATGATGGTACATTTCATACATTTTGTGCGCCAATTTCAAAAAATAATGCCTAAAAATGTTCACTACAAATGCTGAAAGAGCCAGACAATGAAGCTACACTTTCCTTTGAATCTGAGCTGAGCAATGGTCTATGCATATTTCAAATGGTGTTTTGCAATTTAGTGCAGCTGTTCATTATGGGCCGATGAGAAGAAATCACTAAAGCAACTTCCGACCACCTGATTTCCACCTTCAATAGAAGTGGTAGAATCTAAAGAGATGGTTTACATGCCAAGAAGAGGGGGAGGATGACAAAATATAAATTTCCGTCTGATATGTGTGAATGTTTTCATAAAATGCAATTGGCAGCTTTCCAGTTTTCCTCGTGGGGCCCCATGTTTATAATTCCAGTAGCTAAACTTCACATAATTACAATTTTAATTACACTTTGAGAATATTGTTGGGCTTCTTTTGTGCCTGATCAACTGAACAGCTGTGTCTTCAAGTTGAAGTGTCTACTCACTGTTTCAACCATTTTATGAAAATAAAATGAGAATCATATTTGGGAACATTATTAAAAAAAACTTCCCATGCCCTAGGAAGATGAGGGGATTGCTTTTTTATTTGTTCTTCAAGAACAACACATGCAAACCATTTGTCAAGCCAACACAGCTGCAGGACCCACTTACCATACCAATTCTGTCTACCAGTATCCTTTAACTTTTATAGATTCAAGTCTAAGATACATGAAATGCATTTCCTGTTCTGACAAAATATTTGTTTTTAAAAGTCAGTATTTCAGTAACACTGTATCTCATTATTTTTTTCTATTTTATATTATTGTATTTTTTTTTTTATTGAGGTAACACTGGTTTACAACCCTGAATATACTTTAGAAGTATAGGTCAACACCTCCTTAGATGTGTGTTACCACACTACACCCACCACAAAGGCACCCATGGGTTTGTACCATAGTCCATTGGGACTGCTTCACAATTTGTTCTGCCCCCTCACTCCTGCAGTAAGTTTTCTAATGCTTATTTTGGATTAGTTTTGTCTGGTCCTTTGTTTTATATCATTTTATTCCATATAAAAGTAAAATCATCCAGTATTTGTCTTTCTTTTGACTTACTTTGCTTAGCATAAGTTTTGCTTAGCATAATCCCCTCCAGTTCCATCTATGTTGTTCAAATGGCAAGAGTTTATTTATTTATTTTTTTTTTGGTGGGACCCTCACCGGAAGCCGGGGATCGAACTGGCGTTGCAGAGGCCGCAGGCAGCCTCGCAACCCAGCGCTCAACCGCTGCACCACCAGGGGAGGACCAAGAGTTTATCTTTTTAATAGCTAATTAGTAGTCCAATGTTTATATATACCATCTCATATTAATCCACTCATCTGTTTTGGGGCATTTAGGTTGTTTTCATAACTTGGCTATTGTTAAAAGTGTTGTGATGAACACAGGAGTGCGAATATACTTTCAAGTAATTGTTTACATTCTTTAGGTGACATCTAGGGGTGGAACTGCTGGATCATATAATAGCTCTATTTTTAATATTTTGAGACACCTCCATATTATTTTCCATAGGGGCTGGATTAGTCCGCATTCCCACCACCAGTGTACAAAAGTTCCTTTTTTCCTACATCATTGCTAACACTTTTGTTTCTGTTTTTGTTTCTGCTGTTGTATTTATTTATATATATATATATATATATATATATATATATATATAGGATATTCCCACAGGTGTCAGGTGATATCTCATGTGGTTTTGATTTGCATTTCCCTGCTGATAAGTGATAAGGAGCATTTTTTCATTTGCTTGCTATCCATCTGCATATCTTCTTTGGAGAAGTATCTACATAGCATATTTTGTGCATATTTCAGTAGCATATTATTTGTTTTCTTGTTCAGTTGTATGAGTTTTTTGTAAATCTTGTATTTTAAGCCCTTGTCAATGTAGGGAGTACAAATATCTTCTTCCATGTACTAGTGTATCCTTTCATTTTAATGGTAGGTTTTTTCACTGTGCGGAAGCTTTTCACTTTGTTTTGGTTATTCATTTTTTCTTTTGTGTTCTTGTCATTGGAGTCAAGTGTTCAAAAACATCACTGAAGCCAATCTATGGATTGTTTTGCTTATGGTTTCTTCTATGTATTTTATGGTTTCAGGATTTATATCCTTGCTTTCCACATGTGGAATATAAAGAAACCAAACAGAGGAACACACAAAAGTAAACCAAAATAAACACTAGGTATCCACTTTATTGAGGCTACCAGAAGAGTATGGTGAGAGTGAGGACCAAAAGCAGGGTGAGGATCCCATTGCCTATGATGGTGGATTATGAGTGATTTACAGTTGGGAATGATGTGGTAATATATATCAAAGAGGAATGAATCTGTACCCCTAAATCCTATACAATTTATGAACCAATATTGTGCCATAAAAATGATACAATTAAAATTAATAAAAATAAATAATTTGAGGCAAATCTTATACCTCAAACATAGTTACTGCAATGAGTGAGGCTCTAAAAAAGATCAATTCAATGATTGCCTACTGTTAGCAAGCCTGGTGAGGTGCATCCAAGAACCCTAAAACCTGCATGTTCTAAATAGTTTCTGCCTCTGCCACATAAAGACAAACATACTACAGTACATAAAACCTTCAATGGAAAATAACTTTAATACAATTAGTGTGCAATGATTAGTGTGCAACAGGGAGAGGAGAAAGAATACAGTTTCTAAATCAAGCACCCAAAGTTCCTCATCCCCTTGTGGGCAAATGCCCAGCCAAACAGGGTTGTCCCAAAGCAGGCTAGCTGAGGCCCAAAAGCCTGACACCAGTCTAAGGCCCTTCTGGTGGGGAACCACAGGAATGAGGTAGAAGGGGCAAAGCAAATATGGAAGGATAAAAGCAAAATCAAAATCAAGATAAAGGCTGCCCTGGTCAGCCTTTCCATATGTTCACCCACATATGTTTCAAGTATCTCCTTCCATGTCCCCTAAGTCCCTGGTACAAGCCCACGCCTAAGAAGCAAGTGTGGCTTCTTCTCCACATATCTTTCTGATCCATGTGCCTCCTCCAGTCTTCTTCTTTCTCCATCTCTCTAATTCTTCCTACAGCTCTCTTTGCAGTCCTTTCTCCAGTCTTTTTCTAACTTCTCCTACCTGCCCAGTTCCACCCTTCCTTGGGGTGGAGCAGGGAACTTACAGTTACACTACCACATAGATATATAAAAATGAATTCTCTTTAATTAGCATGGCATACAAATCTACATATACATAACAGACATTACCGATATGCCAACTGGTAAGACATAGATTTTGGGCAGTGATTAATTTTATGAAACTCACTCATGAAATATCCAGCAAGAAAAGAAGACTGCACTGCCATCTAATTTATTGAGAATAATATCCTAGACTAGAAAATTTTTCAACACTGAAGTATAGGATTTCAAGTAATAAACATTCAATAATTTTTAGTGAAAATAAAAACCAATTTAATATATGAATGAAGATTTTCTTGATACTATGACAACCATTCATATTTGTATTACATAAGCCATTGTTTAAATAACCACTTTTGAAATAATTTATAATTTTCATACTTGTGGTGATATCACAGACACCTCTAAGAGGACTGGAAAACCAGACAATGAAATTATTACACATTTGTATTTAAATCAGATGGTCAGGAATGTGAATGCCCTTTGATTTTTGTTAAAATTTTTAATTTGAATTTTATCCTGCCTTTCATAAATCTCTGAAAGTTATGCAAATATTATCAAATTTTTAGAATATGCACTTCCATGAGAAATATAAAAAATAAAAAATGAACTCATTTTAAACAGGATTTTGTTTATTTTAAATACTGTCATGTATTTATGTTTAAACACATACAAAATATATTTTAAAAGGTTATAAGAGAACAAATACAGCATATTTTTAAAACAAACATGCTTCATCCGCCTCCCTACAATTTACATGTAACCTTTTGTAAAATAATGCTTTAAAAATCTGGTTCTAAGTTTAGATTAGCTGTTCACTTGCTCTTGATGTCTATCATAACTGAAAAAGATAAATCACAGTCCTACTTAGATGAAAGTAGGAAAAGTGCAATCAGAGTTGCACTCACTAAATCACAACACACAGTTTTCAATTCTACCCACAAATTACACAATAGTTTAGTTTATTATTTTTAATAGCAACCCATGCTTTATAATATATTACAAAGATTTCTTTAAATATAATTTACTATGTGTCATTCAATGCCTATATATTCCTTTTTTTTTTTTTAAACAGAAGTCCATTTTTTTTTCCTTTACTGAGGTAATATTGGTTGACAACACTGTATATGATTTAGGAGAAGAGGTCACACTACCTCATATGTACGTTACAAGAGTTTAATTAAAGATTCAGATAGCAAACTCGCTTCTTTCCTGATATTAATCAATTTGTTTCACTTTTTTCTAGAAAATTACTTTAAAGTTTTAGGTACTACAATTTTATTTCTAACAAACAGTTTCCAGAATCACAAAAGATCTCTTCATTTGAAATCAATTAAAATGAAATAAAGTTTCAGATTGTAAAATTTTAAATGTAGACATGATCATTTAGGATTGTCCTAAAATCATTTTCAGCAATGAAATGACATAGCAATTGTGTGGGTAAATGTGTAAGAGGGGTCAACTGCATGGTGAAGGATAAAATTGGACTTTTAGTGTGAACTTAATGAGTATACAAATAAACTCCACAACTGAAGTCATGTCACAATGCAATTTTACTTCAATAAACAAAATTTCAAATCAATTCTCGAAAAGTTCTTTGCCATAGCAAACAAGAGTTTGCTCCAAAGTGGACCATTTTAGTGTGCAAAATGCCTTATTTGCATATCAATGACACATCTACTGATCACAAATATATGAAGGCTCAGTACACAGTGATGACAAGAAATACTGTTAAATGTGGTGGCTATTTTTCCATATTTTCAACTGCTTTCTTGACAACTTCTAATTAAGATTGACCAACTTCTTGTCATTCTAATTAGTTCATCAATACTTTTTCTTCAGCATGAATGATAGTAAGTTTGTATCACATGAAGGGCTGCTTCACACTGGGTGTTTAATTGGAAACTTTTAACTATATTCTTTCTCTTCTCTCTCGCACACCAATTGTATTAAAGTTCTTTTCTACTGAAGGTCTTATGCACTAAGAATATGTTTTGTCTTTATACAGTAGATGGCAGAACCCAATTAGAACAGGCAGGTCTGGTGGTCTGGGGCACTCCTCATTCTGTCTGCTAACAGTCTTGCCCACCATTGAGGCCTATGCACTGATTAAGACAATGAGGAGATATTACAAATTTTTTAGCAAGGGGACAACATTGACCCATCACTGTGCTGGAATTCAGCTTACTTCTCTATGTAAGAGAATGCTTGTGAGTAGGCAACATTATATCTCAATAAGGAGGCTAATTGTTATTATTTATTTACATATACAATCTAGCCAAGTAAAAATGAAGCCCTAAGCTGCAGCAATGGAAGAGGCTGAGAAAAGGAAATCACAAAGGTAGAGTCGCTGGGAGTAGAGAAGTGAGGAAGGAGATAGTTTTAGGATATCTCCTATGTGACTGACCTGAAGCTATTTTGCAGATTTTACTTATTTACAACTAAAAGCTAATACAACTAAAGCTAATGTGTATACCACACACACACACACACACACACACACGTACTTCTTTTCCCTATTAATCATACGTAAAATGCAAAGTCCATTTTGAAAAGAACATATTTTTCAGTGATTTATGGAAGGAAACGCCTTAATGCCTAAAGACATTTTTCTTAAATGTACTTGAAACTGAACCATATGAAAACCATTTAGAATCCTTCAAAAACATTTAAAAATCCAATTTTGGTGGCCTTTTAATAATAACACAATTTAAGCATTTTATTTTTTTTTTTTATTTTTTTTTTTTTAATAGAGGCATGCTTTATTTATTTGTTTGCTGGTTTGTTTGTTTGTTTTTGTTTATACATGCACTGGGTACAGTCAGAAGCGCGGGAGGGTGAGAGAATTCACCAGAGCCAGAGCGGAGAGCAGAGCAGGCAGAAGGACCGAAGGACACTGCTGAGGGGAGCAGTGGGCGGCAGGAGAGGTCTGCGCGCCACGTGGGACCCTCCTCCGGTGGCCGGGGAGCAGCCGGGGATCGAACCGGCGCCGCAGAGGGCGCGGGCAGCTTCGCAACCCAGCGCTCAACCGCTGCGCCACCGGGGAGGCCCAGCATTTTATTTTTATATGATAAAATTATATTTTTATTTTGTTTTTCATTTCATTTGGGAATAATGACTCCATTTTTTAATCTAAAAGCACTTTTAATTAACTTTTCACTTGAAATTAGCCAAATGTTTCCAAGATATGAACTTAATGTTGGAATTTCTGAATATGGGGGGAAAGCACTGATAAAGTAGAAGGAAATTAAATTTTCTGAATTTAAATTCCATTAATTTGAAATTTATTATCAAGAGTAACTGACTTAAAGAGAAGGGAAGCTATTTAACTAAGTTCAGGAATTATTTTGCTTTGCACCATTTCACTACTGGTATCTCTGCTGCTGAACTGTCCTCTTCAAACAATACCTGTAACTAAAATATGTAACCCTCAAACCAAAATGAAATATCATGTCATTTTTTCCATGAAGAAGGTTCCTTACAAGCAAAATTACTCATTGTTTCACAGTTTCTCCCATAATACAGATATTCCACAAATTAATCATTGATGTCATTTTAAGACTCAAGCACACTGGATTGTTTTGAATATATGTGAAAGGAGGAACATTTTTTTCATGTCTATCAGATTTAATTTTTCATTTATTTCTGAATTTTCTGTTTGTGCAATATCAAAAAGTCATGACTCACAGAATTAAGTTAGAACAGTAGATTTTTAACACCTAGTCTTTCCATATTTTTTTTTTAATATTTTCATTCTTTCTTCTTTTAAAGATTTATTTATTTATTTATTTATACAAGCACTGGGTACAATCAGAAGCACGGGAGGGTGAGAGAATTCACCAGAGCCAGAGCAGGGAGTAGAACAGACAGACTGATGAAATACACTGCTGAGGGGAGCAGTGGGCGGCAGGAGAGGTCTATGTGCCATGTGGGACCCTCACCCAGTGGCTGGGGATCTAACCGGCACTGCAGAGGCTGCGGGCAGCTTCGCAACCCAGCGCTCAACCGCTGCGCCACCGGGGAGGCCCTAGTCTTTCAATCTTGAGATACTTTACTCACATTGCCCTGAAAGCCTGCAAGAGGAATAGCTGAATTACAGAAGCTGTCAGAGTTGAATTATAGAATTCCTCTTAACTGATAGAGTTAGACTGATAATTATTCTGTACAAAAGAACAACTAAGTAGACGTTCATGAAAGAAGACAAACTTGTTTATGCATAAAGGTTAATATATTCAACAGTTGCTGTTGTTAAATTGGATAAGGGCTTTTCTAAGTAAGTGGTTGCTCCACAGAGTTTCTATAATCTTCAGTCTCAAGTGACTCCAATGCATCATCTACAAATTTTAGTTTCATTTTTTAGAATATACCAACAATTTACAGATACTTTAGAAAAAAAAATGCACATAAAAATACCTAGATTTTTAAACCATTTTTTCTAATAATTAAATTTTTTTCTATACCTAATTTAGTTGTGATTTTAATACAAACACTCCCAAGCATTTAACTTACTCTTTTTAGAAAAGATGTCTGTTTGGCCCCATGTTTCATTGCTTACATTCATTCAAATCAATTACATGTATAATTAAATTTCATGTAAAAGCAAATAATAACTAGGGCAAATATGTTTGGGGTAAACAATAGTAGACTGTTATATAGCACATAGCAGAAGTACATGTTAGAAGTACTGCTAACATAGGTGGAAGTACTGCTAACATAGGCATGTTAATATCTCATAGCACACATCCATCTCATCATGGACATCAGTCACTGGGTTTTCAGAGGAAATAGAGCATTTCATAGTATAGTGAGTCAAGAAGTGTTAATTTAGAGGGCTTCTAATGTACCACTTATTTAACAATATTTGGATTCCTTATTAAAAACATACAGCAGAGAAAACAAAAAGTACATGTGAAATCTATTTAATATATCAACTTACCACTTGCCATTAGAATATTACTAGATATTATTTAACTACAATAACAACAGCAAACACTAAACAAATGTGTGTGATACTTGACTGATAGCTGATTGGGCTCTATACAAGAGAGTTGAGGTTATATTAATTAACTTAATTAATATTTATAACTCCCCAAATATACAACTAGGTTAAGTTCTAGAACTGTACTGACAAAATAGAGCCATTCCTTTATTAAAGTTATATTCTTGAGTTGTCATTTCCAAAGTTTTTGTTCATAAATCTCTAGCAGGAAAAATATTTGAAGATTTTATATATTTATAATATATATACTTATATTTGTATATACATATACAGATATATGCATATTTATATATGATAACTATAAACGCTATACATGTATATCTTTTAAAATATGCATAGTCAACTTGGGATTCAAAGACATCAAAATGTTTACTTCTATCATTTTAATGCAAAGTAGTGATATTTTCTTTTTAACATGACCTGGGTAAAGATATAGTCATCATCTGATTTTTTGATTGTATAAAGATCAATCATAGGTACAATGTTTAAAAGAAAAAAAGGTTTTTCACAATGTACACCAGAAACAAATATACCTTTATTCCTAAGTTTAAAAATTAGTGGACAAAAAGTTCACAAAAAATGTCTGAGTTTTAGCTACATTCTAGGGAATGTTAGTAAACCCTCTAAAATCCTAGCATTTTCTTTTTTTAAAAGATATTATTTGGGCCTCCCCTGGTGGCACAGCGGTTGATTGCTGGGCTGCGAAGCTGCCCGCAGCCTCTGCAGTGCCGGTTAGATCCCCAGCCACCGGTAAGGGTCCCACATGGCACGACAGACCTCTCCTGCCATGCCCGCTACTCCCCTCAGCAGTGTATTTCATAACTCTGCCTGTTCTGTTCCCCGCTCTGGCTCTGGTGAATTCTCTCACCCTCCCACACTTCTGACTGTACCCAGTACCTGTATAAATAAATAAATAAATAAATCTTTTTTAAAAAAAGGATATTATTTATTTATGCATAGAACTAGGGTGTAATCCAAAGGTACAGTGGGTGAGAGGATTCACCAGAGAGAGTGAAGAGCAGAACAGGCAGATGTACTGAAATGCACTGCTGAGGGGAGCAGCGGGAAAGACAGGAGAGGTCTGCTGCCCCATGTGGGTTAGCTCTCTGGCCTGCCAGGGATCAGTGCTGTAGTGGCTGGCAGTGGCCTGACAGCACTGTCTTTAACCCCTGCGCCACTAGGGAGGCCCCAAAACCCTCGCATTTACTGGTGCATGGTATGAAGATCATTGATCTCTGGCCTGGAGCATCAAGTGTAGCATCTTGCATGGAAACTCTCTATAATAATGATTACTTGACAAATGTTGTTTTAATGAGAATTGTTGATATACATGAAAATCAAACTATTTTATTTTTCAGTGTTTTAGAAATATTTATTTCTATATTTATTTCTATATTCAAATTTATTTCTATTTCTATTTATTTCTATATTCAAATAATTGAAATAATTGAATAACAATTTCTATATTCAAATAATTCCAATAATTGAAACTAATTCAACCCTGTTTCAAAATGTTTTTTTTTTTTACTAGATGCTTCAAAAGCATATTATGAATTGAGACACTTAGTAATCTGTTCTGCATTGAAGCCACCTTACTAGCACAGCTAAATATGGTAGTTTGCAAGGGGAACAAAACAGAGGAGAGGGACCAAAAAATGGTAGAATAAAGGAGAAGGGAAATTGGAAAGAACAAAAGGAATACCAAGAGTTCCCACATTATTATCCCAGGTTAAGTGATGACAGCTAATATCACCACTTAAAATCACTATGCAGTGTTTTCCAGAAATGATATGGTAAAGTTGTGACATATGATCTTGTTTTCTGATTATACTTTTTAAAATTATGTGACTTCCTTTTGTAACATTTAAAGACATAAAAATTAAAGTAGCTCACACAAGAGACAATTAAGTGTAGGATTTGTAAACATGAGACTGAGAATAAAGCTTCTATTGGAATAAATTGCAGTACTCTTGTTCTCCACAGTAAATCTATTGTAATTAGCTGATTAGAAATTAGGATAACAAGTCACCAGCAATCATCAATTTAAATTGGATGCAGGAGGCTAGCACTGGTTTGGTACTGTTCTGTGACAGTAAAACTATGGTTAAAGAATTTCCAGGCTGGCTAACTATCACATCTGGGTGAAGCATGTCTGCTCTTTTTCTTTTATTAACAAATATTGCATGGGATGAAGGAATGTCAAGGCTAAACTCTCTAATACAGATGTAGAACACATGCATTTATGCCAGCTCAAAGCAAGATTATTGACACTGGAGGCATTGTTGTGGCTTGGCAATTAAAATCGTCCATTTTCATTAACTTGTGGTCAAAGATACTACCACATTTAGGAAAGGATGCTGCTTTTTTGGTGTCTAGTGTGTTAAAAGCTAAGTCCTTAAAGCAAAAAAGAGTGGAAAGGACCACATGTTGGACACTATGCTTAATTTCAAACTGAGATCAATTCTATCTCAGTAAAAACACACATTCTAAACAAAAATTCTTTGTAAATAATGATGAAGAAGCACTTTCCTCATGAGAACAGACACAACCAGTCCTTGAACCTGCACGTCATGGAGGCCATGGAAAACATGTCAAGTAAAAGGCAGCACCTCAGATGAGAGAAGGAATTAACATGTATACACAGGAACATAACTATACTTTCATCTCAAACATGGAAAGTCAAATCATCCATTCATCTTTACACTAACTCCTTAACAAAGTTTAATGTTAAAAAGTAAGACTAGGGCCTCCCTGGTGGCGCAGCGGTTGAGCGCTGGGTTGCGAAGCTGCCCGCAGCCTCTGCTGCGCCGGTTCGATCCCCGGCTGCTCCCCGGCCACCAGAGGAGGGTCCCACATGGCGCAACAGACCTATCCTGCTGCCCGCTGCTCCCCTCAGCAGTGTACTTCGGTCCTTCTGCCTGCTCTGCTCCCCGCTCTGGCTCTGGTGAATTCTCTCACCCTCCCGTGCTTCTGACTGTACCCAGTGCTTGTATAAATAAATAATAAAAAAAAAATCTTTAAAAAAAAAAAAGTAAGACTCATGCAATATGAATGCTATAAAAATATATGTAAAAAAGAATATTGGTAAATTTTCTAATATTATGAAAGTTTTTTTTTTTAATTTATACAAGAGCTGGGGTACAGTCCAGATGTACAGGAGTGTGAGAGGATTCACCAGAGACAGAGCGAGGGACAGAACAGGCAGACTGACTGAAATGCACTGCTGAGGGGAGCAGCGGGTGCGACAGGAGAGGACTGCTTGCCATGTGGGTTGCTCCGAGGCCGGTGGGGATCAAACTGGCACTGCAGAGGCTGTGGACAGCTTCACAGCACTGCACTCAACTGCTTGGGCCACCAAGGAGGTCCCTGTGAAAGTTTATTCACATTATTCAACAAATATTTAAGTGTCTTTAATATACTTTAGGTACTAGGAATACAATGATGAATAAAAACAGTTGGCAGTTTTGCTAGATAATAGAGATATTAAGCCATACACGCAAAATCAACTTTATGATAATAACTAAGAAAGTCATATGATTCAATGATAAAGTGATGAGCTGCTCAAAATGAAATCTTAAGGGTCAGTAGTAGAAAACCAGGTAACAAATATGGAGATAAAACATCCCCTACAGTAAAAACTATATGTGCAAATTTCTACGAACATAGGGAGCTTTTTCAAAACATAAATTAAATGGAGATGGATGCAGCTAGAACACAGAAAACAAGAAATATGGAACTGTAGAAACACAGCTTAGAGGCTGTTATTATCCATATTTTCTAAGAATAAGGGGAAATTATTCACAAAGTCAAAGCAAAGAAGAATCAGGATTAACTTAACTACATTCCAAAGAATGGGCCTGGGAGACAGGGATACAGTTGAAAGTTGGTAGACCAATTAAATGACTATGAGTTATTGCAATGGAGATGAAAGTAAAATCAATCAGCCCTGATGGTGGTTTGAACATGCAGGATAAAGGAAAGATCAGCCCATATTCTGTATTCCACAAAAAATGGAGCCCATCATCCACAACTGGATGAAGGATAGTTAACTATATGATTCCGCCCCTTCTACCTCCTTCTTCCATTTACAAGAACTAGAAGAATTTATAATGCCCTCAACATTTGTTGATTCTGCAAATATTGGAGAATAGTGACAAGAAAGGTCAGGGGTTCAGCTTGGGCAATATCAGGTTTGAAATGCTTTCATCTAATGAAGAGGATCTGTAAAGTAGGTACTCAGGGAGGAAGTCTGAGCTGAAAGACCTAAATGTGGCTAAGATTCCTATGGGACAGTATTGCATAACAGAAGCTAAATTAATAAAATCTTACAAGGAAGGCATGATTAAAAATGATAAACATGGCTGAAAGAACTATGAGAGTGGAGGTGCAAAAACACTTTTGCACCTAATATTTTTTTCTCTTTATTTTCTTACATTTTGCTATTAATTAGTCATTTTTAAATTTATTTAATTGCACATTCACGCATGAGAAATATTGCTCTGAGAGGTAATGTAAGTGCTCTGGAGTCACACCGAGGCCCATTCCAGGGGCAATAGTTGTCTCTACAACAAAATTCTCCCAAATAGAATGCAAAAATCTACTTAAGGAACAGAAGTTGTGTTCATATGAATTAGCATTCATAGAGTCATTAGAAAATTATTATTTTCTTCTTTGCCCCAATTACTAATATTTTAATTCCATGGAAATGTAGGAAGAAAATAAGCTGTATGAAAATTCCAAATTATGCAGTCAATACATATTTTTCAATGAAAAGAACCACAAAATGGGATTAAGTCTGCTTTCCAGTGATGGTTGTGTTATTGAAATATAATACTGAGTGATTTGCAGTCTTTAGACCTGTTCATTCATTAGTTTTCAATTAAAAAGAATGTGGGGCCTCCATGGTGGTGCAAGGGGTTAAGCACCACACTACGAAGCAATCCACAGCCTCTGCAGCACAAGTTCAATCCCCAGCCAGCCAGGAAGCAACCCACATGGTTCAGCAGACCTCACCTGATTCACCCGCTGCTCCACTCACAAGTGTACTTCGGTCAGTCTGCCTGTTCTGTTCCTCACTCTGTCTCTGGTGAATCCTCTCACCGCCCCCACTCCCCACACACACATCTCTGGCTTGTACCCCAGCTCTTGTATGCATAAATAAATAAATCTTAAAAAAAAAAGAATGTGCACGCATCACTATCAGCAAAACATGGGAAAGATCTATAAAAATAAAGTGCTGATAGTTCCTCAGTCATTCATTCTAATCCCAAAAAGGTAATAAATGCTAACAGCCTACTGTGATATATCTTTTCATATCATTTTCATACTAATAATATGATATTCAAAAATAAACACAAAGCAGATATTTTGCTTTTTTTTAAACAAAATTTGGATCACAGTATCATTATCGTATAACTGGCTTTTTTATACTTGACAGACATATTAGACAACCCTCCTGCCTGACAGATGTAGATTTAACCTATATCTTTTTTTTGGGGGGGAGGGTACTTTGTATACTTAATCTCATTTTATTTTTACAAAAATCCTTGGGAGATTATGGCATTTTCTATTTTTTTTAAAGATTTGTTTATTTATACAAGCACTGGGTACAGTCAGAAGTGCGGGAGGGTGAGAGAATTCACCAGAGCCAGAGTGGGGAACAGAACAGGCAGACTGACAAAATACACTTATGAGGAGAGCAGTGGGCACAGCAGGAGAGGTCTCTCGCACCATGTGGGACCCTTGCTGGTGGCCAGGGATCAAACCGGTGCTGCAGAAGCTGCGGGCAGCTTTGCAGCCCAGCGCTCAACCGCTGCGCCACCAGGCAAGGCCATGGCATTTTCTATTTTTATGGAGAAGTAAAGACCCTATGTTCCTTTCTAATCGCTACATAATACTCCTTCATGTCAAGGTACTATAATGCCATCAACTTTCTTCCTTGGACATTAAAGGCATAGAAGCTTTGCCTTAGAATTCACAGGATGCCAAAATCATTACCTCTAAAAGATACTAAAATATCCTGTAGGGTGTGATACAAACATTGTCAAAAGGTATATTACATTGTAACAAAATTGTTCTGTGGCTGATTATAAAATGCATGTTTCTGATTAATGATGAGAGATATACATACAGCTCCTCCTTCTCAGCTAGCTTCCTTGGTTCGTATTTCTTTGTAGTGAAGGGGGACCAAAGCAGTAAAAACAGAACTGCCATGTGTCTCTGGAATTAAACCCCTGAGTCTGGACCTGGACCCTAAGCATGGCTTTTCTCCTACACAGGATGAAGCATTCACCTGCCACCAACAGCCAGCTCTCCAATTTGTATGGTGCATGCTAATGCCTCTCATCTACTCAAAGACATCACTCTAGAATTCTTCCCTCTATGTACTCCATCAAACTTTTCCTTCTCTAATGGATTTTCTTATCAGTATTCAAATATTTTGTAATTTTACCCACTTTCAAACAAACAAGCCAATAATCTCGTGACCTTTTTCTTCCCTTAAAACCCTGTTCCATTTTTTTACTCTCCTTTCTAGCAAACTCCTCCAACAAGTGGCAGTTGTCTGTACTCATTTTTCTTCTTCTTTGTTTCTTTGATTACATTCCACTCAGACTTCTGTTCTCATTCCTCTCTCAGAACAGTCCTTAACAAAGTCACCAGCACTTCCAACTTGCCAAATTCATAATCACTGTTTGTCTTCCTCTTAATACATCAGCAGCTCTTGGCCCAGTAGATGATGCTTCTGCTTCCTGAAATAATTCATGTTCTTCTCTTCCAGTATAGTATCTCTCAGGACATTTTTTCCTATTTCACTGGTCACTCATTCTCATTTTCCTCTGCTGTTATTTCCCCCCAGAAAAATGAAAGCTCTGTGAAAAAGGGGGCTTTGTTTTTGTCGATTTTGTTAGCTACTCAACATCCCAGCACTTAAAGCAGGGTCTGGGATGTAGTAGCTGTGTGGTGGTTATGTGCAGGCAAAATAATTAACTTTTCACTGAATTATCAAGGTAGATACTGGTAATTTGGCAGTATGCTCCTCAAGAACACCTGTTAATTTGTGAAATGCCTAAGCAGAATTAATTATATTCTCTCACACTTTTCTCCTGACTTTCATAATTCAATTAATAATGCCATTATCCGTGTCCCTGGCCCACTACATTGTTCAGAACTGTACCTAATCTAAATTTAGTCAGTTGCCAACTACTATGGTTTTATATGTGACACATTCCTTCCAAATGAATCTGCTGACCTCTATTCATCTATGGTTGTAATTATTCTTCACACTTAATAAATTAGCCTCTTCTAAACAGGAGATTGAACATAATTTGCAACTTATGAATGTATTTTTTTCCTTAAAAGTAACATATTAAATGCAAACTCCTCAAACTGGCATTGAAGGCCCTACTAAACATAGAACCATCACTCCATGCTCCTCTCATCATTAACCATTAATTTCATATCATTACCACTAAACATCCATGAAACCAGCCAACCCTGCTTCCTGAAGTAGGCACATGCTTTCATACAAGATTGACATCGATTTTCAGATTTCTCTCTACTCCCCACGACCCTTCCATCAGGTATTTATCCAATTATTCCTTGTTTGGTTTCAGATTATACAGGTTCTCCAGATCCATTGCCTATCTCATAAGCCATCTTCCCTGAGAGGGTTTCTTCAGTTCAGTGATAATGAGAACGTCACCCACTTTGGATCATATCCACACACAGCCCTCTCTATTCTTTACTACAATCATTTGTGTTCCTGTCCGAAGTGAGTGTAAGCTGTGGGTACATTTCTTTTGTTTTTTTTTTAAGATTTATTTATTTATTTATTCATTCATTTATTCATTTATATGAGCACTGGGTACAGTCAGAAGCGCAGGAGGGTGAGAGTATTCACCAGAGCCAGAGCAGGGAACAGAACAGGCAGACCTACGAAATACAATGCTAAGGAGAGCAGTGGGAGAGACAGGAGAGATCTGTTGTGCCATGAGGGACCCTCGCCGGCAGCCGGGGATAGAACTGGCGCTGCAGAGGCTGAGGGCAGCTTTGCAGCCCAGCACTCAACTGCTGCACCACCAGGGGAGGCCGTCTGCTTAGCTTTAAACTTTTAAAATTAAAGTACACGCTCTGCACAAGGTATTGTGCTAATAAACATGATATAGAATTTAGTCCTGAGTAAGAAATCTACCCACAGGGCCTCCCCTTTCTGTTCCCCGCTCTGGCTAAGGTGAATTCTCTCACCCTCCCGCGCTTCTGACTGTACCCAGTGCTTGTATAAATAAATAAATAAATCTCTTTTTTAATAAATAAATAAATAAATAAAGCTAAGCAGATAAATCAGCAAAATGTAGTGCAAATCTCCAGATAAAGACTATCTTAAAAATGAATTTAAAAGAAAATCCATTTATTTTATGTCGTTAAATATACTGATTGACAAAATGACTTTTAAAATGTAGAGGTTATATCTGAATACATATAAAGATTTAGTCCCCAAAAATAAGTGTTGTAAAATAATATGCTGTATATTATTAAAATTCATGTAGCTCATGCAATTTCATATTTAATAGATTTAAAATCAAAATAATTTATAGATATAGATGATTAAAATTTTATATTTAGAGTTAGAGTGAATGAAATTGCCCAGAAAATTTAATTAATGACAACAGCATATTTGTTTACATTATACTTGCAGTGAAACGTAGAATATTTTCATCTGGATTTTGTAAAGTAATTGATGATATTCCCCATTGATAAATTGCAGAGGTTGTCACTTTCTATGCACAGGGGGGCACTGATTAATCTTGAATAACCCTCTGAGACAGAATATAAGCATGTGCACACTGGAGAAAAATAATAATTCATGATAAAATAGACACAGAGACAAAACAGAATACATGTGAACAAATACAATGATTATTGTAGGTGATATCTCATGTCACTAGTGGAGTTTACTCTGGGGGAATTATGAAATTCCCAGGACTAATCCTGAAACATGATTACATGTGTTTTCCAGCATACTATGAGGGAAAATATATGAAGAGGAATTTGGGACTGATGCTAAACTAACCACCAGCAATGGGAATGCTTTGAGAATTACTCTGTTTTTATAGACTAATCAGTGTTCAGCTCTGAGCTAAAGATAGGGTTACTTTGCCCAAGGGATGTATACCTGAACAAAACAGGTGGCTTATTAAGACGAAAGAAGGGTAAACCTGGCTGGGTAGGCAAGCAATGCAATCAGCTAAAACGACCTGGTTTCAGCCTACTGTTTGAGCTCTCATCTGCTGCCAACTCTGATATACCACACACATGCCTTGGGTATTCTAGCCAGATCTGATGACTTACCATTTCCCTAGTATGCTGCAAATCAGAACCAGCTTCATGGGCAGTCTCCCAGAAGTTGTACATAGCTCAAGACTCAGAAGGGCCCCAAACTTGGTTTATTTATTTGCATTGTGGTAAGATATACATACCATAAAACTTACCATTTTGACCATTTTTTAAAACTGTACCATTCAGTGATATCATACATTGACACTGCTGGGCACCTGTCATCACTATTCATTGCCAGAACTTTTTCAGACTCAAACTCCCTATCTCTTAATAAGTAACTTTTCATCTCCGCCTACCCCCAATCCCTCATAAACTATCATCTACATTCTGTATCTATGAATTAAACTACTCTAGGCACCTCAGATAAGTGGAATCATAAAACATTTTTCTTTTTATCCATACTGGGTTTAATACTTTACTGTCACTGCCTTGAAATTCTTGATAATTTTAGAATAAGAATCCCTCCATTAACTTTGTAATGAGTCCCTCACAAATTCAATGGCAGGTACTGCCGTGAATATTTATGACTCCCTGTATCTTCTGCACACCAAAGGAACCCCCATGTCCTCTTGAAGAATTAGCACCACTGTGATACAAAGTGTTTATATTTTGCTCAGTAATCACACTTTTCACATTGTGTTAGTGATTCCTCTTTTTGAATGTGTCCTTCCTGCTAGAGGAAATAAGTCTGTCTTAATTATCATTGGATCCTTTGCACTTAGGATAGTTCCTGTGTTATGGACTGAATTGTGTACCGCAAAAATGCACATGTTGAAGTCTTAATCCCCAGAGTGATGATATTTGGAGATAGGGCTTTTGGATGCTGTTTAGGTGATATTATGAGGGTGGGGCTCTCATTATGGGAATAGTGCCTTATAAGAAGAGACACTAGACAACTTGCTCTTGTTATTTTTGCTATGCGACATATAGATCCCAGCCATCTATATGTCAGGATGAGAATCCTTCCCAGATGGCCTCCTTGATGGCGTACAGGCGAAGTCTCAGCACTATCACCACTGGGGCCTGAAAAAATGTAATCCATGACTTAGATAGAAGAAGAACTGGGGTATATGAACTGAGGTGTGAAGGTGAGCGAGACAGAGTAGGGAGCAGAACAGGCATATTTATTGAAATAGACTGTTGAGGGGAGCAGCAAGCAAAGCAGGAATGTCTGCTGTGCCATGTGGGCTATCTCCCTGGCTGAGGATGAAATTCAGGCAGCACTCAGACTTAACCCTTAGGCCACCAGGGAGTCCCTCTACTTCCTTTTTTTTAAATAAATCTACCTTACTTGTTTGTATTTTTCATGCCAACCTTGTATTCTTATTTGGGGAAATATGACTAGACTCAAGAAGGATGGTGAAATAGGTTGTAAAACTTATAGTATCACAAACACAAATATCAGTAAAATATATGATGAAGGACTCTTTACCACACCCCAAAAATAAACCAAATAAAAGGTTTCCAAGTAGGGTAAACACCACTCAAAGAACTCAGAATTGGAGGTTGTTTTCATTTGTTTCTCTTCTACCAGCCATGTTCTATCTCCCAGGAAATTCTGGCAATGAGGCTCCCTGAGGCTCAGTTTCCTCATCTGTCAAAACAAGAGGATTTGGTGAATTGAGTCTACCTGAACCTTTAAAAGTCACTGAAGTCAAAGACTTTCCTTCCATCCAAATGCTAACTGCAAGTAGAAAGTTAATCAAAAAAGAATATTCCTTTTTGTTAGAAACAACATTGATATAAATTAAACATTTTAAGGTAGCCACCTATGTGTGACAGAATAAACACATTATCTGACTTTTTAACTGTAAATTCAGTGAGGGTTGGGCAGTAAGGTGCTATGACCTTTAGTTGAACTACTGTTGGACATGTTAGAGGACATGGTAGAAATTATATACTTTTGCCATCATTTTAAGTCTGTTCTGGGGTTTCTGTTAGTTCCTTTTCCATGGAATAAGACTACCTTACTTGTTTGTATCATGTCAACCTTGTAGTCTCATTTCAGAACCTATCACAATTAAACTAGCCTGGCTGGTGGAGAGTTTTACATAAAATGAAATGTTATAGTGCTGGGAATTCTTTAGTTTTAACTTTAAACTCGATCTTTGGGTTGCATGACTGACCACCTTATTATTACCTGTACTGAAAAAGGTCCCATCAATACTGAATGTCTTAGGTCCACAGACCAAAGACAAATGCTGCCATTGTGCGGCCTGGTATAATCTGTCAAGGAAATGCAGAGGCACTGACAACCATTTCTTTCCAAAGTAAGAGAGCTTCACAAGAATGAAAATGCATGTCTATCATTTCTCCTTTCTACTGTACATTATATCTCTTATACTTTGCTCACAATGACTTTTTTTCCTCCTCATCCCCCCTCCCAGTTTGTTGGATTACAACTTAGAGAATATTATCCATGCCTTTTTAATAGGCCTTTCATACTCACATTTTATCTCTATTAAACATAATACAGTGGGTCTTAGATTCTTGATTCTTAAAAAACGAACAAAAGTAATTCGTAATAGAACCAGTCTTTAAGGCACCCAGTGAATGGCCATCGTCTTTATTTTTGATTCTAGATTCAAAGTAAAATTTCAAACTTTTTTTCCTGATAAACACACTGTACAACACTTTTTAAAAACCTTCCATTTTTCCCTTTTCTAGCATATAATCATGTCTTAAGTCTTTATATTAGGGGTTGGTAAACTTTTTCTGTGATAGAATAGACAGTACGTATTTTAAATTTTATGGCCTATCTAATCCCTCTTAAAATTAGTTAACTTTGTCATCTAGTGAAAAGCAGGCATAAATAATATATAAATGAGTGACCATGACTACTCTTCAATTAAATTTTATTTACATTAAAAAAAAAAAAACAGCAGGCAGGATTTGGCTGACAGTCCATAGTTTGCTGACTCCTGGTCTATTACCTAGTCTACAATTGGTATTGTGCAAATCACAAATATACCAAGGTATGTTGTTTAGGATAACCTTATTTTTTTTACAACTATCTCACTTTGGGATATCTTATATCCTAAGTGTACTTCTTCATTTCTATCTAGAAGGTACTTGGTCTAGGTAGATGTTATTGAACCCTAAAATTTCTGTAGTCAATTGGGCACGACCTTGACCACTCATGAACAAATGTTAAGAAGCTAAAATTTAAGACTTTTAAAAAAAAATCTTGAACATTTTCATTTGCAAACTATTTTACTATTTTTATTGTTGTCCTTGATCATGAAACTTTTGTGACCAATCAAAATTTCTGAGTGGTTATGAAGAAAATATCCCCAATTGATGCAGAGCAGAACGGTTAACATTGGAAAGGAAGGGGATGAGGACAATCAGCCTGTGGCTTCTCTATTACGTGACTGGTCGACCTCAGGCTACTGCCCAAACCAGGCAGATGCCTCCTTTTACTCCCTGGTTTCTGAACAAAAGAGTGAGTTTTTAGATAAATGATTTTTTTTAACTTTCTGAGGAATATGAGCAACCATAAAAAATTTAGTAGTGCTCAAAAAGTTTACCATTTTGATAATAATTTAGGACTCCTATTAACTAGCAGAAATAATACTAAGAGATCTGTTTTTTTATGGCACATTTTCCTGGGATATAAGTGAACTTATGTGACATTTTTCCAGAAAATACATATTTATTTTCCCATCACTATGTGAATGTGCCTAATTACCAGTGGGCCATACTTAACAGAGGATCTAGGATCTCTGAATTCTCAGTGATAATCCTAAGGCAGTAAAGTTGAGTAAGTGAGAGCCCACGGTTGTGGTTGTTAGAATACTAACTGACTATGAATGCTTGCTGTTATTTTCAATACCAATATGGGTCACACGGTTCTGCTTTGCAGCAAATTACTGCTGCATTGTCTAGAAGAAATCTGAGGACAGCTGTGTTGGCATAAATGAACATGTAAAATAATAAAATAATTTAGTTTATCTTTATATTTCTCTCTTATTAATTTTAATTCTGAGTAAGTTTTAGACAATTAAGAGGATATAGCAGTCACTAACATATATTAAACTGTTATACTGTTTTAGTAATAAAACAGTTATATTAATAATAAAACTTATACTGTTTAGTAATCATTTATACTGAGACTTTGTCTCAGTTTTTAATAAGATGTATATTTTAACAAAATTTTTAAAAGTTAAGTCTATATTCTTTGAATATTATCTATTTTGGTTAAAAGGGAAATAAATGTGAAAGTGAAAGTGACAGTCAGTTTAGAATGACTGCAGTAGGGAGAAAAAGGGGGAAGGAAAAAAAAGCAGATTTTAGATCTTTAACTTGTTAGGAAGATTTCATTCTAGGTCCAATAGTTTTGGAGTAACTCTCTCTTATGAAACAAGCTTTCTATAGGGAAAGTTGCATGTGGTAATCACTGTTGATTTCACTTCTCCTTAAACTAAAAATAAAATGGAACTAAAAAATATGAAATGTCAGAAATGAACAATTTGCATAAAAATGCACAAAATTCAATTCCTACTTTATAGTTCTAAGAATGGCATACCTCTGCAAAGCCTGATTTCTCTAAGATACAGTTTTCTACATTAAGAAAAGTACCATTTTTGTATAATAAACACTTAATACAATAGATTTCTTTGGGAGATAGCAGAATAAGAAATGATATACAGGGCCTCCCTGGTGCACAGGGGTTAAGTTTCAGCACTCTCACTGCTGTGGCCTGAGTTTGATCCCCAGCCAGGGAGCTAACCCTTATGGTGCAGCAGACCTCTCCTATTTCGCCCACTGCTCCCCTCTTAACAGTGTATTTCAGTTGATCTGCCTGTTCTGCTTCCTACTCTGTCTCTGATGAATCCTCTCAAACCCTCCCTCCCCCGTACCTCTGGCCTATACCCCAGTTCTTCTATGCATAAATAAATAAATAAATAAATAAATCTTTTTAAAAAATGATCTGTGGTGCTCCCAGTGGAGTACACAGTGTTAATTATTTTACCATTCACGTTTCATCCATTTCAACTTAGACAAAGGGTTTCCTACATCTTTTACTTTTAGCATTTTTAGTTTAACTGGCATTCAGTAAATGGAACATTTTGTCAACTAGAACTGTCATAGAACTAGAACTACATTAAATCAGATGTTCATAATGTTGTCCATAAAGAACTAAACAAATCCCTAAATACTTTTAGAACACTTTTGGAAATGCAAATTAGGAGGTTCAATGATTGTACATTTGAGTATAATTTTGATTCAATTATTGTAGCCTACTCCCCAAAAAGTGTCTTGTCACACATATTCAACCAATATGCTCTAAGGTAATAAAACTTTATGACTATTACCCATCAAGTTGGAATATTTTGAACAGCTAAGTGCAAAATATTAAAAGCAATAATAGCTAACATTAATATGTTATTTATAAATGAGCAGGCATATTCCTTTTAAATATGCCGGTACATATACAATGAAAATACTCTGAGCTAGATATGATCATTTTCATTTTTAATTGAAGTACTTTTTTTTTTACATTGTTAATTTTTGGACAATATATGAATCGTCCCATCAAATGTGATGACCATAGTTCTCCATCACCAAAGCACTCATAATCTGTCACTATAGTCCTTGTGAAACAGTACTAAAGAGAGCTATACAGGGCAAAGCACAGTGCCAAGGCTGGGACAGGTCACTGTGGGATCTCTCCTGTGTGCTCAACTGCAGGGCCACTCAGACCACTCAGACCACTTACGCAGGAGGAAACTGAGGACCAAAGAACCTTAACAATGGGGTTTATTTAACAAACAGATGATTGGAATAACAAAAAGTTTCTAAGGCCACAGCGTCTGGCTGTCTTACCCCAGATAGAGTCTGCAGTGCCCATAAATCTCAAATAAAAGCCCGCTTGTGCAAGATGATGCTGTCCTGTCAATGAGGGCCTGGAGCTCATGACGAACCAAGAAGTAGTGGGCCAGGATTTTACTAACAGTGGTAACTGGAGGTGCTCATAGGTGGGGCTGCTATGGTGACACCACAACATGCTCCAGGAGCCGGCCATTGGAGAGGGTGGGAGGTCTCTGTAGCTCAAATCCAGCTGGAGGGGGTGTTGGCCATCCATTCCAGCCCACTGAGAAGGGTCTCAGTGAAGCCACTCTAGGGACTCCAACCCAGCTGGGCTGGAATAAGGGCTGCCCACAGGCAGCATGCTACAGCACTGGGACACTCCCACTGATGCCCCAGCTTGTGCAGGCCAACCCTCCAGCTTTATGCTCTGGGAGGCGTGCACATCCCTCTGCTTTGAAGGCAGGAAAAAGTCCATTATACCCCATGGCTTATGGCATGGGGATCAGGTTTCACTTTGTGCTATCTCCCTCATTCCCCTGTTTTCTCTCTCCCCTCCTGTATGTCTCATGACGATGGTCAACTTTCAAGGTCTGATATTTTGTTTGGTTTCTCTATAGTCTACATATAAAAGAAACCATACAATATTTATCCTTTTCTTTCTGACTTGTTTCACTTAATATACTCCCTCCCAGCTCTATCCAGGTTGCTGCAAATGGCATGAGCTTATCTTTTTGATTGCTGAGTAGTATTCCATTGTACCATATCTTCTTGATCCATTTATCTGTTTTAGCAGTTAGGTTGTTTCCATATTTTAGCTATTGCTGATCATCCCACAATAAACATAGGGGTACAGGTTTCATTTCAAATTAGTGTTTTTGCGATCTTTGGGTAGATTATTCATTGTGGAATAGCTGTGTCATACAGCAAATCCATTTTTAGAGTTTTAAGAAACCTCCACACAGCTTTTCATAATAGTTATCATCTCTGTTTTACACAGGAGGAAACTTAGGACAAAAGAACCTTAAGAATAACACTCTTCAGAAGTTGGCATAAGAATTGTTTTGAACTGAGTTTGATCTGAGTCAAACACTAATCTTGTATTCTTCAACATGATTCCAGGCTGTCTCTAGAGTTTTCCTCTCAGAATGCATTATACATTCAACATTTTTATTCTAATAGTTCCATGGTTTTTCATTCTGTTCTGAACATTATTAAACATGTTTAAAGGAGGAGAATACTAAACCTTGAGGGGAAAAGCCTATAATTAGGAATAATTATTTTCAGGAAACATCGTTTCTCATGCATTAATATAATTTGCATTGTTGTACACATTTGGTCTTTGGGAAATAAGTACAGTTAAAAAAATATTCTCCCATGAAATTTAGAAGCAAACAAAGAGTGTGATTTTATTTTTTAATGGAAATTTAGTTGTAATCTTATTAGATGCAAAGAAAATTCAGGAAGTAAAGTATCTACATCCTTGATAGTGTCTTTCCATACATAAAACCCTAAAGACATGGCATAATTTAGTAAAATGTGTTCAAAGAATGGAAAATTAAACCAAGTCATAAGGCCTATTAAAATTAGCATGGTACTTTTTGAACTTCAATTTAAAAGGTTAAGTAGTCAGTTTTAAGGAGAAAAGAGGAGTCTGCTAACATAATGCATACATTTTACATGTTTCCTGATTTAAAATGAAATTATAGTGATAAGATAGACATCTATTTTTCCTTAAAAATAGCATTCTAAACAGAAGAAAATGATCATGTGTATTATATGTCCTTTTAGTTAATTTTTATAATGTCTTAATTGCAATAGCTAATAAAGGTTACTCATATAACATTGCCTGGTCATTCTATTATGAGTTTTTAACAACCATTGTGCTTCTGAAATTACATTACCTCTACAGAAAATTTTTAAGCTCTTTTCTTTTTTTACAAATCAGATTGTTTCTGAAAGTTCATTAGAGATATCTGAAGGGACATTTAAACTTCCATTTATATGAGAATACATTTTCTCTTAGGCTTATTATTTTTGAATCAGAAGTTGTAGGGGGCCTCCCTAGTAGCACAAGGGGTTAAGATAAAACCTATGAAGCTGTCTACAGCCTCTGCAGCACGAGTTCGATCCCCCGGCCAGCCAGGGAACTACCCACATGGCACAGAAGACCTCTCCTGTCTCGCCCAGTACTCCCCTCAGCAGTGTACTTTGGTCAGTCTGCCTATTATTTTCCCCCGCTCTGTCTCTGGTGAATCCTCTAACCACCCCCCTCCACCTCTGGCATATAACTCTGCTCTTATATGCATAAATAAATAAAATCTTTTTTAAAAAGTTGTAGTTACTGCTATTTTTTATTCATTTGTTTGTTTATTATTCCTATGTCCTATAGAGAATAAATTTCCATGATGTCAAGAGATTTGTTGATACTATTCAAAGATTAATCACCAGCAGCCAACATGTGCATGTCACATAGCGATGCTAAATGTGAATTCATTGACTGAATAAATAAATAAAATGAAAAAGGGGCAAATTAATAATAAAATTTTAACCAGGGCACATTAAAATACTTTTGTAACAAGAGAATGATTTTTATCAAAAAAATTTCATGTCATAATGGAATTAACTACAAAATGAAACGAAAGACAAAATGATCTAAATTACTACTTTTACAAAGTGACTTTACCATTAATGTCTAACACAATCATGATCATGATAATATCGATTGAAAAGAAAATACCTAGAAAGGATTTGACTAACTTAAAAATAATATATCCAACAGAACTGTGACAATTCTTGAACATTGTAAGAGGCAAAGTAAAATACCTCCTCTTCAAAATCAAAAAAAAATGTACTTGAACATGTGAACTCTAAGATTATAATATATCAGAAGCATAAAGGTCAGAATGCTTGCTTAATGGCAAACTATAAAAAGGGAAAAAATGTAAATGACCAGAAATCCCACAATATATATTTTTCTTTTTCAGTATTTACTTCTGTCAACTCTCAATCTTTAAGTGTCCACCAATGCACAAAAGGATATGAAACGTTGTGGTTTGTACATACACACAACACACACACACACACACACACCTCCCACCACCACCACCACAATGGAGTATTCAGCCTTAAAGAAGATTGAAATCTTGACATTGGCAACAACATGGATGACTTGGAGGGCATTACAGTAAGTAAAATAAGTCAAAGAAAGAAAGACAAATATTATATGATTTTACTTATATATGGAATCTAAACAAAAAAATTCAAGTTCATAACCTTATTCTTTAATTCACAAGTTGTTCTTAATATATATGTGAGCAGTCATTTGAAATATATGCAATAAAGCTGATGAGACATATAAAATTATTAGTCAATATTAGGGATGTTAGTATCATTAATAAAATATATATTATGAAACATCGGATCAATAAATAATTCATAACAAAAGTAATGCACACCAACTGATTGCAACACACACATACGAACCACCACAGAAAAAATAAAATATTTCAAAATGAAATAAATGAATAAAATAACCACAAAGTTTACTATTCTTATCTAATAATCTAATAACTTTTTAAAAACGCAAAAATGTGAAACTAACATTAAAATACAAACCTATCAGAGACTGGGCCAAGTAATGTAAACATAATGCAATTTTACAATTAATTTAAACAATACTACTCTAATTTAGGAAACAACTATATTTTATGACTAGCCCTACAACTGATCATATTTTATGTTTCTAATTTTAATATTTCAACAGTATAAATGGCATCTTCCTGTCATTAATGGGAATTAATAAAAGTCTACTTTTGGTTTGTTTTGTTTATTTTTTTTAAGACATGTTTTTTTTTTTTTAAGATGTATTTATTTATTTATTTATTTATTTATTTATACAAGCACTGGGTACTGTCAGAAGCGTGGGAGGGTGAGAGAACTTACCAGAGCCAGAGCGGGATGAAGAGCAGGCAGAAGGACCGAAGTACACTGCTGAGGGAAGAAGCAGGCAGCAGGAGAGGTCTGTGCGCCATGTGGGACCCTCCTCCGGTGGCCGGGGATCGAACCAGCACTGCAGAGGCTGCGGGCAGCTTCGCAACCCAGCTCTTAACCGCTGTGCCACCGGGGAGGCCCTAAAAGTCTCCTTTTGATTTAAACTCAATTTCTAAAACACTTTATACTAAACTAATATTTTAGCATAACCCTTATGTGTGTTTTGGGTAAGAAAAAACAATTTAAAAGCCTGCCTATTCTTGGCATTTATTTCTTAAAAGATACTATTAATCAAATAATTTCATTTAAGTACTTAGAAAAATATTCAGCTATGGTCAATATATTAATAATGGGTGGATCATTAGTTTCTATCTTTTATAAATAAATAGTGTATACAGAATTGAAATCCCATGATTAATTAATAAGTGTATATGCTGAAAACTTCATCATTATATCTCTGTCTTTCTTTAAATGAGTCCCATGATCTTTCAGAATTTCATTTTCCAGGTCTCTGGGCTATTTTAAACTTTTGACAATTTATCCAAGTAGAAAAACAATTAAAGATCTTAGAAGTGGAAAAACAATATTGAAATATTTCTTTTTTAAAAAAAGATTTATTTTATTTGTACAAGAACCGAGGTACAGGCCAGATGCGTGGGAGGGTGAGAGGATTCACCAGAGACAGAGGGGGGAACAGAACAGGCAGAATGACAAAATACACTGCTGAGAGGAGCAGCAGGTGAGACAGGAGAGGTCTGCCAGCCATGTGGGTTGCTCCAAGCCCAGCGGGGATCGAACCGTCACTGCAGAGGCTGTAGACAGCCTCACAGCACTGCACTCAACTGCCTGCACCACCAGGGAGGCCCAATATTGAAATATTTCTGTTCCCAAAATACAAAGACAATTGATATATTTCTAAATACTATACAAAGGAGACTACTTTATCATAAATTGTAAAACTTTCTTTTTGAGGTAACAATGGCTTACAATACTGTATATGATTAAGAGGTATAGGACTCCACCTCTTCAGACACATGTTAGCACATCAAGCCAATCACTATGGCACCCATAGTCCTCTACCATAGTTCACTGTTTCCCACCTTTGCTTTCCACTCAGAGCTTTCAAGTTACAGTCAGATTTTAACAATTTGCTTTTGGTTTGGTTTTGTCTGACCCTTTGTTTTATTTCTCTATATTGTACATATGAAAATCATTTATCTTTCTAGTTCAAGGTTATTTTACTTAACATAATCTCCTCCAGTTCCATCTAAGCTGTTGCAAAGGCAAGAGCACTTTTTTCTCCCCTTATATCTGTAGCTAAGTAATATAACACTATGCATATATACATCATCTTAATTCACTCATTTGTCCTTGAGCACTTAGATTGCTTCCACACCTTGGTTATTTTTAATAGTGTTGTAATAAACATAGGCATGTGTACATCTTTCAAAACAATGTTTTTGCATTCTGTGGGCAAATGCCTAAGATTGGAATTGGAATTCTACCATAAAAATGGTAGAACTATTTTTAATACTTTGTGAACTCTTCCTACTATTTCCACAGGGGATGGATCAGTCTACTTTCCCACTAACAGTGCGCAAGGATTTCTTTTTCTCTCAATATTCACCAACACTTGTTGTTTCTGGTCTTTTTAATGTGGGCCTTCCTCACAGTTGGGAAGTGGTATCTCATTGTAGTTTTGATTTGCATTTCCCTGATGATAAGTGAAGATGAACATTTTCTCATTCTGGCCATCTTCTTTGGAGATTATTTTGTTCTTCTGCCTATTTTTTTTTATTGGATCGTTTATTATTGTTGAGTAGTGTAAGTTCTTTTCAGATGTTAGATATAACCCCCCTTGTCGG
Source organism: Talpa europaea (assembly GCF_964194135.1). Taxonomy (NCBI): domain Eukaryota; kingdom Metazoa; phylum Chordata; class Mammalia; order Eulipotyphla; family Talpidae; genus Talpa; species Talpa europaea. The sequence goes on from NC_140071.1 coordinate 96,069,190, forward strand.
ATAGATGATAGTGTTCTTTCTGTTTTAAAGATAGTTTCTTTCATTGTGGTTCATTCTTCATTGTGCAGAAGATTTTTAGATTGATATAGTTCCATTTGTTTACATTTGCTTTTTTTTCTTCTGGCTGTCAGTTAAGTCCCCTGAAGCCAGTGTCATGGAGTGCTTTTGCCAATGTTTTCTTCTGTGTTACTTTTGGTTTCAGGTCTAACATTCAAATCTTTAATCTATTGAGAGCTAATTTTTGTATATGGTGCCGGGTACATTGAAAGGCTTGAACATTGAAAGACATGTTCCTTTAACAGAACATTGAAAGACATGTTCGTTCCTATTAAAGGAGCATGTCTAAGCAAGCCCTTAAAAGAAATTAAGGCTTCTTATACAGATTTATAGTTACAGTACATTGTACTTGTACCATTTATATTTTTTAAAGATTTATTTTTATTTATTTATACAAGCACTGGGTACAGTCAGAAGCGCAGGAGGGTGAGAGAATTCACCAGAGCCAGAGCGGGGAGCAGAGCAGGCAGAAGGACCAAAGTACACTGCTGAGGGGAGCAGCGGGCGGCAGGAGAGGTCTGTGCGCCATGTGGGCCCATTGTATCATATTTTAACAAAACTAGCACTACAATTGCACTATTAAAAAATTTCTCAAAATTTCAATATATTGGATCACCTACGTCGGTGCAGTTTATGAAATTTCCTAAGAAAATGTGTAATTTGGAATGTGTTTAGAGTCAGTATTGTAATCATCAAGTGTCATCTATGGAAGCAGTGGTTAAGAAAACCATTGCCATTAAAAAATAAGCTTATGTTCTTTATTTGTATTGAACAAAATATGGCAAAAAATAATTGGAATATTGTGGCTACCACTAAGTATCCTAAAATATGATACCCAAAGTATCCTAAAATATGATATTTCCTAAGCTCATTGTCTTATAATTTTAATATTAAGTTATTTTTAATTAAGTCATTACTCAACATAAAGCCTAAAAAATTATGCTATTCACTTCTTTGTTAAGTAGAAGACAAATTTAGAGCTGATTATAAATTTTTCTTTTAAGACTTCTTTAAAGACAGGATTTTTCTGATAACAGCTAAAATAAGGTTGGCATATACAACTTCCACAGATATAGAGTAATGAGATAGGATTTGAAATTATTTTATTCTGCCATTAAGAAATGATTTTCTTTTACCTACCACAAAAATAAAATAAGAATATACAGATATGAATGTTGCTTTTGTACCACTGCTCTGGTAGTCCTGTTTAAAGATGTTGGAGCATCTGAATCTCTCCTTTGTATTTCACATCTATAACATTTCCCATCTTTCTGTTATCAAAACTGCTTTCTGGGTTTGTTCCTTAGTTCTATTATCCAGTTCAATGACTTTTTTCTAAGTCTATATGTTCAATATAGATTTATTCCATCTGAAATTTTACTTATTTTAATAAAAGTAGTTTTATTACCAAAAGTTTCATTTGGCTCTATTTCATGTCTAATTATTTTTGTTTTCCTTCTGCCTTTTTTCCATTTCATAATGTTTGTTCTTTATTCATGAATATTATTATCAGATTATTTCCTAAAATTAATTTTATCTTGGGTCACTCTTGTGAATATTTGCCCACTTGGTTGACCTTCTCTTGACATTAGTTTGCTCATGTACTTTGTAATCTTAGTTTGCAAGCTCATTTGAATGAAAGATATTCCCCCTCTCTTCTATTTCTTTCTTATTAAAGGCCTTCCATATTCCTATGTATTTCAGTTGTTTCCACTTAGCCCCCTAATGAGTTAAATTCAGAACCAAACCTTCCTTATGGCGTTATCAATGATAGCTCAGATTAAATCATTAAGTCAATGGGAGACTTGGCTAATTTCTAAAATGAAATAAAATAAAGGATGTAGTAGTGTTTTCACTTACCTTTGCCTACAATATCCTAGAAAGTTCATAGAACAGGCTTATCACAAGCACAAATATAACCTCCTTTCCTAGGTGGAGTTGGATTAGGCAAGACTCATTCCCACTCAGACATGAAGTAGTATGTTTTTAGTACTATATAGAAATTTTCTAGAGCATGGTACTGAGCAGCTGTATCCTAGCAGGGTATGACCTTAGATTCACTCAAATTTGTGCTTTTAGTCTAAAAAGATACTGTTTTTGTTATTATGCCTATATGTAGATTTTATTTTATTTTTTTTTATATGTAGATTTTAGATTTTCTTTATTTTCATCTTTTAACTGTTATTGTTTGGAACAGAGGTGGTAATTTAAATGTGAATTCATTGTGTTATCCTAACCAGAAGCACAAGACGTTATTAGAAATATATTGATAGGAAAATTATAAATGCCAGTGAAGTCAACATGTTATGAGACAAGATGTTTTTAAAAAAACATGCTTATATAAATGTCATTAAGTATGAAAGAATATTATGGCATACTAAGATTTGAAACAGAATGCTGGTCAATATTCTCTGGTCAAATTCATCTGGAGATGACCCAACCCAGACAGGAGGGTCACAGAGCAGGCAAAATCACTTTGGGTTAATCTCAAAACAAAAACAGAAGCTCCTTTTATAGATCATCTATGCCTGCACTGCTATATTCTTGTTCAAAGATTCTAATCATTCCCTTCATTGACAACTGCAACAATTAGTCTCCCATTGCAATTTTTTTTTCTCATTTATGACCTGAAGACTTACTATTCTAATAAAAAGGATCAAGATAGGTCTTTGCAGGGCCTCCCTGGTGGCGCAGCGGTTGAGAGCTGGGTTGCGAAGCTGCTGCTGGCAGCCTCTGCTGTGCTGGTTCCATCTCCAGCTGCTCCCCAGCCACCGGAGGATCCCAAATGGCGCACAGACCTCTACCGCTGCCCGCTGCTCCCCTCAGCAGTGTGCTTTGGTCCTTCTGCCTGCTCTGCTCCCTGCTCTGGCTCTGGTGAATTCTCTCACCCTCCTGCGCTTCTGACTGTACCCAGTGCTTGTATAAATAAATAAATAAATCTGAAAAAAAATAAAAAAAGAAAACAACAAGATAAGATAATGAAAAATAAAGGAGAACTGTTTAAAAAAAAATAAAAACTTTCCCAATGCAATGCATGACTTTAAGACTATAGCTCTTTCTCCCTACTGGCCCCTTTACCTGAAATATTTTTCCTCGAACATATTATTTTCAGCTGTCCCATGTCCCCTAATATCCTAGAAATATTTACTTCCCTAAAGATCCAGACTAAATATCTTCCTTTTCTGCATACCCCAGTAGCTAGTTCATAGCTCATTTAAACACTTATCACTTTATAAAACAAGCAACTACAACTAAGTTCTTCTAGACAAAAGTTTTTGTCTTATTCACTTCAGGATCCTCCATGTCTAGGACAGTGCCTGGAACACAGTAATTAATCCTTTCAATGATCCATTCTGAGACCAATAGAGTATTCCCTACCAATACAGTACTGGAATTATTTCACTAAATCAGCAGTAATCTTTTGTCTAGAGAAGAGTTCTAAGAATGAGAATACAGTTTACAAATATCATATGAGAAACTTTAAATGAAAATATTTACTTTATATAAGAAACAATTTAAAGGAGACAATGAGTTTGTCTTTATTAATTGAGCTTTATGGTTCGGCAAGTTTGAAAATTATTTTTAGAATCTAATATTTAATCTTTCATAAATCTCCATAATGTAACTACCCTCTCAAGTGCCAAGTTTAATAATAGCATGTCCTACTATTTGGGGAAAGGAAAACCTGTAATTTTAGTGGCCACATTCACAGTATACAATACAAAGACTCTTAGGTAAAGCTGAGGGTAGTTTCCATATGTAACTGGACTCTCAACAAAATATGTTTCATGATATACCAAATATTTAAGACAATAATATGTAGGGACCACTAGGAAAAGGGTGTCAGAGACTTTCCTAAAGGCCACTCACTCCACAATGATCTGAATAGAGCTGTTGAGAGAGTGCAGAGTCTGTTGAGAGAGTGAAGAATTGAGAGAGTACAGAGTGGAAGTAAGTAATAGGCAGAAATTTCAGCCTCAATTTATTTAATACTCTTGTATGTTTCAGGTGCTCCATATACTTTTGTTAGTTGGTTGTCATCACAAAACAAACCCCAAAGAGAGACATTTCTCTCATTTTATAGACCAAAAATAAGGTATAAGAAGGATACAGTGCCAAACATTTCATAGCTGGAAAGCAGTGAGGCCAAAACTTGAACCCAGATCTACTTCATTCCAAAGTCAGCACCCTGACTTCCTGTGGGAAATATATTTAAGAAGACAAAGAGACAGAAAAGATTGTCAGTCAGTGTGAAGTTGATTAAACATGACCTCAAAGAACTAATGAAATGATGAGGCTGATGACAAGAATAAAGAGGCCAACCTGAATTTATCAGTATCACATCAGGAATCAAGCCATCACTCTGAAGCAACAGCAACATAATTTAAGTTCACTCAATTGCAATCAAACATAAAATACAAAATACAAATGAAAGATTTATGAAATTCATTTCAAAATTGCTATATGGACATCTTTGGAGACAGTCACAGTAGCTCTAAATCACAAGGTCTTTTCAAAAATCTTTATCTGTTATCTCTGAGGGTAGAACAATATAGCATGCCTTTCAAAATGATGACACCCCTGGCAAATCCATGGTCACCCCCTTTTCAGCAAATTGTTCTTTTTTCTCTAGAGCTATCCACAGATAAGCTATCCATACATGAAGTTATACATTATATTACCGCTCTTATCAACAAGCAAGAGTGATGGCAAACATTCAACCCAGAAATTGTAATCCTAAATTCACTGCACAGCCTTGACCAATGTGCTCTGCATGCAAGTGTTGATTCAACCGTATACTGACAAGATAATTGCTTTTTGGCATCACTTCCCATATATGTCACTTATGAAAATATACATCATTCGATCTAACAACAGTAACAATGACAATATGCTTTTTATTTTATATTACATATTTAAATGTTGCTTTAACAACTCTATTCTCATTCTCTCAATTCTTCTGATTGTTGACATGTTTCATTAATATATCAATATCTTTCAAAGTAAGTTGAAAAAATACTAATTTTGAAGGACATTTAGTAATTTTTGTAGTAGAAAATGGACAGCTGACAGCATTATGACCAATTCTATCAAGCCTTGTTTGGTCCATTGTAATAGTGAGAGATATTACGAAATCATTGCATTAGGCACAATCACCCTGGAATACATGCCTAAAAACAAAGCCATCTGTAGACAGACATTTAATTAGGTAAATCAAATCAACATTAACAGCCAGTGACAGAAATCTAGAGAATGTTTTAATAAGTTCAATTTAGTAATACCTGTTTGGACTGTATTTTGAGATGAGGGAAAATATACTACTGTATCCAGTCCTTCAAGAATATTAAGTATTTACTGAACACTTAAATAGAATCTACGTACATATAAATGGCATCTAGTTAGCAGTATGACATATAACACACAATAGACTTTCTCCCTCTTTGGTTTCTTCTTTCTTTCTCTTTTAATTGAAGAACATACAATTAAAGTCATGGAAATCAATCATTAAATGTTTTTCAATACTAAATATGTTCAGGAAATTTCATGCATCTTAAGTAGAAAGTTCAATCAAATAAAAAATAATAACAATAATAGAGAAACAGAATGTCAATTCTAAAGAAAAGGGCCCCAGTGTCCTCTGAAAGGAATCCACTTTGAGCAACTCACTGCCACCTTGTGGCATATTGATTTCAATGAATTTTGATATGTGATCAAGGCAAACTACCAAAAAATATTTTCATGGCATTAAACTGATATTAATTAAATTTTAATTTTGTAGAGGTAATTCTTTTCCTATATTAGCTTCCATTTCACATATTCAAACAAGTAAGACAAGCTTCTAGTAAACTATAATACTCAAACACTTAAAACTGTCCCTGATTTCTGAATGACTTGAAAAGGTGATACATATCCAAATACTTCAGTAACGTTACATTTATAGATGTCATGCTTCTTGTTATTTCATGAGTAATTTTTAGTATAGATTTCACATGAACTTTAAATAAAAAAAATCATTTCTACTATTGGAAATACCTATTTTTAGTCACCATAACTAAGATATTTTTATTTATATTATATGTATATATACATCCTAACCTTATTATACTAAATATCCACTTGTTATTAGCTACACCATCCTCAATTAGATTGAAAAAAATTGAGTGAATGCATTTTTATTTTATTAGTTACAAAAATCATAGAAATAATCATAGTTCATGTGACTGATTTGGCGCTAAGACCCTTCAGAAAGAACTTCCTTCTTCCTCGAGTATTTTTATACTACTTTTATTTAATTGTGATTTATTTCCATTTTATCTTCTAAAACATTGTTGATGCTCACTTCATATAATTTCATCTCTTAATTATTTTTGTATCTCTCCAAATTCCTAACACATTAGAGACCTACAACTTTTTTGAATCATGTTACACTTTTGAATATAAGAAACTTAACCAAAAACTTGAGAGACTTACATTAATTATGAAATAACTTGCTCTTTAATTAATTAAGACATCTGGTATAATCTCAGCAACTCCACATGGAGATGCCATGTTCTGTGGTGCTCTCATACCATAAAAAGACAGAGAAACTCCAAAACACTTCCATTCAATCTCAGGGTCTATTGATGTTTTATTTACAAAATGTCATTCTGTGCATGATGGGTCACCTACCCATTATCTATTTTCTTTACTATTTTTGCCATATAAACAGTTGCTTAATGCCTTATCCATGTTTCCTTACAATTCTATTTCTATAGGTAGTCCAGGAGTGGGAAATGCTGGATCAAAATCTATGCACATTTAGTTTGTATGGCAATAAATCATTTTCCAAAAATGTTACATCAAAATATGGTTCCATCACAATGCATTTCAGCATCTTTAGTAATGCCACCAATTTATTAAAAATCAAGCATTTAGAATTTTTAAAATAAGTATATATTATATAAATATGTGTATATATATAAATAAAATATACTCCTATAGGATTTCTATTTTCTGCTAGATTCCTCATTAGATTTGTATGAACTTTTTAGTGAAAATATTTGCATGTTTGATCTTGTTAGCTAGAATACTGGGACCATTAGTATCCCACACAAATCTGAGAAGTGCCAAAAGTGTTAACCATACTTTTTAACATCCCCAAGGAATATGTGGTGAAGTGAAATGATTGTTGCTTGGGTGTAAGGAGTTCTGAATGCCTCAACTTTGCTGCTAATTGCTTTGAGTCCTTGAGAAAGTAACTTATCTTCACTCAAATTGTGGTTTTTCATTTGTGAAATAAAGTTAGAATAAGTTTCTTCTATGATTCTTCTACTTTAGGCACATGTGAATAGTATATGTATATGTAATATATGCATGTGTGCATCATATGATTATATATATGTGTGTGTATATATATATAACTTTACAGTTCTTTTTATTACATTAAATATTAGCATTTTCAGGGGCCTCCCTGGTGGCACAAGGTGTTAAGATGCAACCTATGAAGCTATCCACAGCCTCTGCAGCCCGAGTTTGAGCCCCAGCCAGGGAGCAGCCCACATGGCACAGCAGACGTCTCCTGTCTCACCTACTGCTCCCCTCGCAGTGTATTTCAGTCCATCTGCCTGTTCTGTTCCCTACTCTTGTCTCTGGTGAATCCCCTCACCGCCCCCCACCCCCGCCTCTGGCTTGTACCCCAGCTCTTGTATGTATAAATAAATAAATCTTTAAAAAAAAATTAGCATTTGCAGCCAATAAGCCCTGTTTCAACAACTACCTATCTTATATGCTTTTGGGGAAGGATGAAGGCCTGAGTTCACAAAGAAAAGCTTTGGACTTTGGTCTGGTTCCAGAGTTGGCACCCAAAGTACACAGATGAAAGTTTATACTCTACTTGGGAAGACACAGAAATAAAAACAAATAAAACAATTCAATATGTTTTTACTATAATATTATATGAAGTTAACACTTAGATTTCTGAAATTGTATTGACCAGTCAGAGAAAATAATTGTCTTTTTCTGAAGAAGGTTAGTAACTGAATGATTGGGGCTAATTTTAGCATCCTAGAAGCTAAGGGAATGGAGTTGAGGTGATGCTGTAGGTGCTACAGCTTTTGGAAGCAATTTGAGACCAAATACTCACCCAGCTAAACCTACATATTCCCTGCCCACAGGCGATAATGTAGTTTCTTTCAACAATCTCCTAAAATTTATACAGAAGGCATAAATTAAATCTAAGCTATTGCTAAGGATTAGGGTGAATGCCTACTTTACAGTGATGTGGTCATGTCAGTTTTCTATGCCAAAGCAGACACAATACTTTGTATACTAAATATTTCAAAATATCAAAATATTTAGTACTGAAATGTTTCAAAGCTTTACTTTGTAAAGAAGTTTGACTTCTAATAACCCATAATTCTTTGTTATAAATAGGTAGAAATATCTGGAAAAAAGACAACGTTTTGCTATTATGCTTGTATGAGTTACTGCTATTATCACTGTTTACCTAAGAAGTGGACACTTGTTGCCAGTTGCCAGTCAGTGATTTCTAAATTCTGCTATTGCTTGTTTGTAAGCTCTCTAAGCACAGATCAGGGTTCCCAAAGACAAATAACTAAATTTGTTCATATCATCATCTATCAGTATCTTCAGTTCTTAGTATTAGCCAATAGTTATTGGCTGCACAGAGGTCAGAAAAAAATTAACGCAATAAAACTATAGAGATATATTTTGAAACAAAAGTAGCTTTGGAGTCTCCCTGGTGGTGTAGGGGTTAAGTCTCAGTGCTATCACTGAGATAGCTTGAGTTCAATCGCAGGCCAGGGAGATAACCCACATTGGTGCAGCAGACCTCTCCTATCTCACCCGCTGCTCCCCTTAGCAGTGCATTTCAGTAGATCTGCCTGCCCCACACATCTCTCTCTGAACTACACTCCATATCTTCTATGCAAAAATATATATCTTTAAAATATATCTTTAAAAATATATCTTTAAAAAATAGTTTTAATGTTCTTTACTAATGAGGAAATCCATAATATAACATGATATTTAAAATATAACTGATAGACATTCAAATATATCAATGGAAAAAATGGGAAACTTGAGGATAAAACAGAAAAAAGCATTCTCTCAATTTTTTTTTTATTTTGGGGTTACATTTTTGCTCTTTCACATGGGCACATGTTCTACTCACCCTCTATCAAATCTCCCTGTCAATACCAGATCCACTTCCCTTCCTCATTCCCTCCTCCTTCCCTTTTGTTCCCTCTGGTAACCATTAAATTCTTTCACTATATCTTCCTGTCAACCAAACTACATTCGCTTTATGTGCCAAGATTTCAGTACTGCAGCGAGCTTTCCAAGCATACATATAACACATGCCTCTCTGGCAGAAGACCTGATCTTTGTCATTCCTAATTACCCACATCAAATCAGACATCTCTAATTATAGTATCTGTGATGTCTATTACATCAAGGTCTCCCTTTCAATAAAAGTGTTTTAATTGAGAGTAAGTGCATCCCACTAATACGGACTGTCTGTCATCTCTGTTAAATATAGAGCTACTGAGATCATTATTAGTCCTACAAATGCACCTTTTAGGTATGTGTCAGAAAAACACTTTCTACTGGACTTGATTGCCCCCGTGACTTACATATTCTAAAGTAGCAGTTATTTTGATGAAATACCAACCAATAAGATAGAAATAATATCTCAACTTTAAATGCAAGCTTACACTAACAATTTATTGGGGTGAATTTAACTTGGAAATGAATGAATTATATATTTTTTTCACAGAGAAGCAAAAATAGAACATAAATTACAAATGTACCTAAGAGATAACAATGGTCTACAAACTACTTCACAAAACAAAACCCAACTATATACCAATTGGGCAACAACAGTGATAGTTAAAAGTGACTGGAGAATATGAATCAAACAATTGCCTGTTTCCTTTTCTATGGCAAAGGTAGAAGCCAAAGCAGAGCTAATGATGATCAGAGTTATAAACTGAAGACAGGCTTTTGTTTTCCCCAACATTTTTGCCTCAGTCAACAGTATTTAGATCAATCATTAGTCATTGCAAGTACAGCTGGATTATGAAATGGAGTCAATTGCAAAATCTTAAAGGAAATGAATAGTTATGGTGATTTAAAGTCAATGGTTCTCAGATTTTATGAGCCTAACCCTCAATATCTGATGGCTTATTCATTGGTCATCTTTCTACAAAAACATAGAGAAAAAAAAAGAAAAAAAACATAACAACATAGGTGATTCTGATGGAGGTGATATGTGAATTGCATTTTGTAAAACAATATTATGTGGTATGTGCATATTCAACTAAAGCATAAAAGACCACTAAAACTATGTATTTATGTTGGAGATGAGAACAAATGCCTCTATTTGTCCTGATTGGTATTATGTATGTAGGACAGTTTGAAAAATAATGAAATAAAAAATTCTGGCTTATACTATACTAAGTTGAATGAATTGAGCCATTTAAATTTGTTTGAGATACCAAAGGCATTAAATTTTAGAGTTTAATGATTCATGAAATGACAATGAAAATATGCAAGCATAACAATACAGAAAATGAGTTTTCATAACACATGAAGCTAATAACTTTAATATTCTGCATATTTTAACCACTACATTATGACTGCTTTTACATTGTCTTCCTGGCTGTTAGTCTTTCCTTGTTCATAGCTGTAATTGATTCTTTTGTTATGATGCTCTTATATTCTAAAGGTAAATAGATAATCAAACTTGTTCAGAAATGAGCATGAAATGAGAGCAAGGACCCAAGTTCCCAATTTAGGACTTGAGATGTTCAGAGGCATTTCATACTTACTTTAGAGGGTAAAGAGCATTAAGTTCAAGCTCTATTTAAGTAGAAGCATCCTAAATTTTAAATTAACATTTTAAATTAAACCACAAATTTTATTTTTAACATAAGGATGATTTGGTTACATTAACAGGGATAATTCAACTTTCAAATATAATTTATTTATTAGATATAGGAGATTTACACAATGCAATGTTAAATGACACCAAATCATCTTCAGTCTTATGTAAGTTGGGGATTTTTCTATATATAAGAATATAAGTTGATTACGTTTAAAATAAATACTTGAGGATTTTTTTTACCCAACTCTATTATTATCATTCCAAAGAAATTAAATTAGCCATTATACTTTTGAGATAAATTCTTTAGTAACAAGTCGAGTTAATCCATCTGCTAAGTTTTTATATCTGCTTATTAGTTTACTGTTATTTTATACCCTAGGAAAAAGAAGAAAAGGGAAAATGGAGGATAAGAAATGAGATTTAGAAATACAGGAAGTGTATGTTTTCTTTGGGTTCTAAAATATGTAATGGTTTCCTAATAATTGTGGGTGGCCAATTGTTTTTGTGTATTCTTTAGCTCTATTACTGAAAACAGTTGCTACATACCACTTCCTTGCATGAAAATAAAAACAATAAATTTTGGAATACAACTGTGATTTGTGAAAATCACACAATATTCATTCAATCATCTAGCTCAGTTTTAAAACATTAATCAAACTTGTGCCCTCAAAAATGTACATCAGGGGAAAAAAAAAAAACTTTGTACTTAAATAATTCTCTGCCTGGCATAGTATATGGTAGTGGCAGTAATGACACAATTCAGTTACTTTCATTGCTTAATTATGGTCAAGAACTACCACTGTAAGTAGCAGCACTAAAGGTAATGTATTCTGTCTTCTAGTCCCCTTTCATCCTTCAGTTAAGGAGGAATTAAGAGACCAAATCCTCAAAACTTTCAATTGAACTCAAGAGAGTTTGCTCAATGGAGTTCAAATATCAGACTAAAAGCAAGTTGCAATTTTTATTTGAACCCTGCTTCCTACTAGTCCCAACCCAGGTGTGGTCTGTATTTGATAAAACATTAACTTTGTTCTCAATGTAAATAAAATGGTAGCTGTGCAGGTGCACCTGCTGTATGGCATTACAGGCAACCACAAAGTTATCAGAGTGTAACGCAGAAAAAATAAACAGAACGAGTGTGCTAAGGGGCACATTTAGATTGCCGTTGTAGATTATGTATGGCTAAGACTTTCAAATAAGTCAAATAAGTTTAATATAGTTTCTGAATATAATGCACAGTTCTCATGGAAGCTAATTTTCCCAACATTCCCATATTATCTCCTGATAAACATGAATATTTTTTAAAATTCTCACAATAATCACATTATTAGAAGGCATTTAAAAGTACTAGGAAAAAGAAAAAGCAGTTCAGCTAACTAAATATGAAATAGGCTATGTGTCCTTTTAATTTCTTTTGTAAAATAAAGATGATAGAGAATACTGGGAACATTTATTACTGACAGGTGTAATTTCACCCCTACTTGAAAGGCCATGACTTTAAAAGGAGATGAAAGCCTCTAGCTGATGAATGAGGGAAGAAATGTTTGACAGGAATAACATGACTGTCTCAAGGGAATTGAGTGATGTGGTCCTGCGGTTTACCATTTGACCATGAAGTTACAAAGATTTACAGTGTGTTCCAAAGGGGGTTGGAATGCACTTATTTGCATTTACTTCTGGAGAGCAGATAGAACAACTTAGTGAAACTACAAACACTGTGACCAGCTCATCTTGTAAGTGATAATGAACTAATGGTTATGGGCCACCCAGAGCAATTAAACCATGACTGATGAAACCTTCCTGCTTATACCAATCTGGACTAATAATGAGATTTGAGACAGTGATCTTGGTATTAAAGACATTTAATAATTATCATTGGACATAAATCACAGGTTTACATGTAGAAAGAGGCTTATATCACTTTTGTAGATTTTACAGTATTGAAAGTAAGCTTCCAAAATACTTACTAACTTTAGGCTCATTCTGATAAAATGTTAAGATAAAAGGTATTCAAATTGTATTAATCAATTAAAAAATATTGTACTATTCTTAAGATGCTGTGCTTAGAAACTAAATGTAAGAAAATTAAAAATATAAACAAGATAAGATGATAATATGAATTACTCCAATACAAGGAAGAATGTGATGAGTGTTTTAGGAAAGCCATAAGATATAATAGGAGATAACGATAACAAATGACAGTTTCTCTGCAGGAATTAAATTAGCATAATATTTTATTAGAATTTACTCCTTTGAGGGAGGAAATTTTTACAAACCAGGTATCTGACAAGAAGTCAATAGTCAGGGCCTCCCCGGTGGTGCAGTGGGTTGAGCACAGCGCCTTGAAGCTGTCCGCAGCCTCTACAGCCCGGGTTTGATTCCTGGCCGGCCAGGGAGATCCCCACATGGCACAGCAGACCTCTCCTGCCTTGCCCGCTGCTTCCCTCAGCAGTGATTTCCATCTGTCTGCCTGTTCTGTTCCCTACTCTGTCTCTGGTGAATCCTCTCACCCTCCTGTGCCTCTGGCCTGTACCCAAATTCTTATAAAAAAAAAAAATCTTAAAAAAAAGAAGTCAATAGTCAAATGACATTCTTCAAAGAAGTAGAACAAAGATTGCTGAAATTCATATGGAAATAAAAATCCCCAAATAATCAAAACTCTCCTGACTGAAAAGGGGAGATATAGAGGTATAATACCCCCAGCCTTCAAACTACATTACAAGTTTATAATAACTAAAACAGCATGGTACTGGAACAAAAACAGATATGAGGATGAATGGAATAGAAATGAGAGCCCAGAAAAAAGCCACAAACTAACAGACAAGTAATAAACAATAAAGAAAAATGTATATACGTTGAAACAAGAACAGCCTCTTCATCAAATGGTGCTGGGAAAATTGGACTGCCACTTGCAAAAGAATGAAACGAGATCATTACCTCAGACCATACACAAAAATCAACTCAAAATGAATAAGAGCTGTCCTGTTTCTCCTCAATAAACTTTCTTTATCTAAAAAAAAAAAAAAAAAAGGATAAGATACTTGGATGTAAAATTTGCAACCACAAAATAGGTAGAAGAAAACATAAGCAAAACACTCCATGAGATAAAACTCAGAAACATATTTGTGGACTCATTTCCAGCAGGAAAGAAAATATAGGAGAAAATAAGCCACTGGGACTATATAAAACTAAAAAGCTTCTGTATAGCAAAAGAAACAGCAACCAAAACAAATCCTATTGAATGGGAGAAAATATTTTCACACCATATATCTAATAAAGGATTGATATCAAAGTTCTGCAGAGCAACTATACAACTCAACATTAAGAAAACAAACAGCTCAATCAAAAAATGGGCAGAAGAGCTAAATAGGCACTTATCCAAAACATATATGCAGATGGCCAACAGACATGATCTACATCATCACTCATCATCAGAAAAATGCATATCAAACCACAATGTGAAATGGCATCACACCTGCGAGAATGCCCATATTAAAAAAAAAAAAAAGTACTGGAAAGGGTACAGAAAAAAAGGAACTCTATTTCACTGTTGGTGGAAATATAACCTGGTTCAGCCCTTGTGGAAAGAAGTGTGAAGATTCCTCAAAAGACTAAAAATGGATTTACTGTATGATACAGCAATTCTTTTTTTTTTTTTACTTTAAATATACACATTTTCATTTTATTTATAATACTGACAACATTGTACCATAATGGTTTCAGTGTTTATTTTCCCCAGAAGCCTGTGATCCTTTCTCATGATACAGCAATTCTACTCCTAGGTATCAATCCAAAGAGCACAAAAATACTAGTTTGAAAGGAAACCAGCACCCCTGTGTTTATAGCAGCTTTATTTACAATAGCCTAGATATGGAAACAACTAAATGCCCCAGAATAGATGAATGGATCAAAAAGATGTGGTACATATACTAAATGGAATAATACTCAGCAAGCAAAAAAGATAAAATCATGCTATTTGTAGCAATATGAATGGAACTGGAAGTAATTACTTTAAGCTAAGTTAGCTAGAAGGAGAAAGAATACCAGATGGTTTTACTTGTATGTAGAATTTAGAGAAACTAAACAAAGGATCAGACAAAAATAAACTAATACTTATTCTTGAAATCAGACCATAGATCTGAGACACTCAGAAGTGAGGAGGAGAAAAAAGGAGAGTAGAGAACAGAGATGTGGAGAATGGAGAGTGGTGGAGGGCTGTGGGCACTCTGGTTATGGGAAAACTATGGTGGTAACACCTAAGGGGAGACATTTTATATTGTGTATAAAAAAATAAGGATGCTTAAAAATAATTAAAATAAAAATATATAAAAATAACATAATAGCCAAATTATATAAAGGAATATATATAACTCAACAGCACAAAACAGGTCACACACATCTGAAATGATATAAACTTACACCCTTAAATCATATACTGTGTTGTAAACCAATGTTACCTCAATAAAAAATAATACAAGTTTTTAAAAATTGGACAAAGGCCCTGAGTAGATATTTTTATTAAAAAAAATACCAATGGCCAACAGGCATATGAAAAGGTGATTAGCATCACTAGTTATCAGGAAAATGCAAATCAAAACCACAATGAGCTATCACTGCATATCCATTAGGATGGCTATTACAAAAGTCAAGAGATAAATGCTGAAGAAAAGTGAACTCTTGTATCGTCTTGGTGGGGATATAAATTGGTATAGCCATATGGAAATAGTATGGAGGCAACCCAAAAAAATTAAATACAGAACTGCTATATGATCCAGCAATCCCATTTCTGGGATTATATACAAAGGAAATAGAATCTGTATCTCCAAGAGATAGCTGCACTTCTATGTCCATTACAGCACTATCTGTAATAGCCAAGACATGAAAACAATCTAAGTACACATCAGCAGATGCGTGGATAAAGACAATGAGTGTGTGTGTGTGTGTGTGTATAATATTCCATTGTGTGTGTGTGTACATCCAGTCATAAAATATATTGGAATACTGTTATGGAATATTACTCAACATTAAAAAAAAGGAAATTCTGCTTATTATGACAATATTGATCCACCTTGAAGACAGTACACTCAGTGAAATTAGCCAGATACAGGAAGCACTATCTGGTCTCACTTACATGTGGAATCTTAGTCAAAATCACAAAAGCAAAGAGTAGAATGGTGTTTGTCATGGGCTACAGGTGGGAGAAATACAAGATGCTAGCCAAAGGGTACAAGTTTAGTTATGAGATGAAAGGGTTCTGAGGATGTAATGTACAGCATGCTGACTGCAGTTAA
Source organism: Talpa europaea (assembly GCF_964194135.1). Taxonomy (NCBI): domain Eukaryota; kingdom Metazoa; phylum Chordata; class Mammalia; order Eulipotyphla; family Talpidae; genus Talpa; species Talpa europaea. The sequence goes on from NC_140071.1 coordinate 96,085,423, forward strand.
TAAAACTATATCGTTTGCTTGAAATTTGCCATGAAAATAGTTACCAGGAAAATACATTGTTTTGGTATTCTCACAAAAAAAGGTACATATGTGAGTTGATAAATGTGTTAATCAGCTTAATTGTGGTAATCATTTCATACTATATGTGCATATCAAAGTATCATATTGTATACCTTAAATATATATAATTTGTATTTATCAATTATAACTCAGTAAAGTTGGAAAATATATTCTATTTTCTTAAACGTGCATGTTCTTTTTTTATTATATCTATTTTTTTAAAGATTTATTTATTTATTTATACATATAAGCACTGGGTACAGTCAGAAGTGCGGGAGGGTGAGAGAATTCACCAGAGCCAGAACAGGTTGCAGAGCAGGCAGAAGGACCGAAGTACACTGCTGAGGGGAGCAGCGGGTGGCAGAAGAGGTCTGCGCGCCATGTGGGACCCTCCTCCGGTGGCCGGGGAGCAGCCGGGGATCGAACCAGCGCTGCAGAGGCTGCGGGCAGCTTTGCAACCCAGTGCTCAACCGCTGCGCCACCGGGGAGGCCCTAAACGTGCATCTTCTAACTATTTCAGTACTATGTCCAATTGGGAAGACTGCGGCTTTAGATGAGCTCAGGGATAATCAGTGAAATCATTTGTGTAATGCCTTGTATGAACAAAAAGCAGACTCATTTCCCTCTGCACCTCACTGGTATTATTTTTATTATAGCTTCTATTAAAGAGGTTGTTAATGTGATCAGAAAGAGCAGCTCAAAGAGGAACTAAAATCTCTTCAACTAATAAGTTACTTAGAACTACTTCATAAAGCACAAGTATGTAATTTACATGAAATCCATAGCTATTAGTGGGAATTATTTGGTTTTTTCCAAAGTTTTAAGACACTCTACATGGTAAAATGGTATTTAGATACGATTCAGAAAAGGATAGAACTACTCAAATCCAATTGATTTGTTCAAATACAATTTGGAATTTTTACTACTTTTCACTTGATCATTTTGAGAGTCATGGATGAACTATTCAAGCAAAATTTTATTTTACCAAACAAAATCCATTATTAGGCATAGTGATATGATCACAAAACCCACAGAATATGATATGTAAACATTAAAATAGATACCAGGTTAGGTATCACTTGAAAGTTACCAAAACATAATGTTAAATATAAAATAGAAGACACGAAATATTCTACAAATGCTATATAATCAAAAAAAAAAAGGAAAAGTTGTAAACATTGAATATATCATGAAAAATCACTACAGTGCTCACTGATACTTATCTGAAGGTGGTGAAAACTTATATCCAGAGAAAAACTTGCACAAAGATGTTTATAGCAGTTTATGTTTATAGCAGTTATCATAATTGTCAAAACTTGGAAGCAACCAAGATATCTGTCAGTAGGTGAATGGGAAAATAAACTGTGGTATATCGAGATCATGGAATATTATTTAGTGCAATAAATAAATGGGCTATCAAGTCATAAAAAGACCTTGAGGAATTCTATGTGCATATTACTAAGTGAAAAAAACTAACTACATGACATTTTGGAAAAGGCAACACTATAGAGACAGTTACAAAATCATTGATGGGGGGAGAAATAAACAGAGGAAGGACAAAGGATTTTTAGGGCATTCAAAATACTCTGCATGACACCATAATGATGTCTAGATGTCTTTATTCATTTATCCAAACCCATAGAATGTATGTACACCACCAACAGTTAACTGTAATGTACATTAAGAACTTTGGTTGAGTTGATACTTTTAAATAGGTTCATCAATTAAAAAGAATAAGGTTAATTATGAGTAAGGTTATGCATGTGTGGGGGCAACATATGGGAAATCTCTGTAACTTCTCAATTTTACTGGGAACCTATAATTGTGCTAAAAATAAATAAGGCATTTGAAAAAATGCACTGTATATTCATAATTATATCGAACCACTATAAAATTGAACAAGAAATAAAAATAAAATTAGCACTTACTACTCTAGATTACTTAAAACACATCTGATATTAAAGAAATATTCCAACATTAAGACCTTCCAGTTTTCTAGTGTGAATAATTACACATAAGACAAGAGTGCTATTTATTTAAAAACTCACATTATTTTACATAATACAGACTTATTTTTTCCAAAATAACCTTGAGTTTCTGGATATAGGTAAGGTTCTCAAGAGAAATTAAATATACACTAAAAGCCCTTAGTAGCCTTTCCAAGAACTTCATCCATACATGCCTTTTTGCTGAATTAAAAGTCTTGCTATGAAAGTCTCACACACTATCCAAACCTCAAATACAATTAAAATAAATTTAAATGTAGGTAATCTCAAGTCATTTGTAGAACTGAGTGAACTGAATTTTATCAGGAACCATTTCACCCAACATTTTCTTCTTTTCATCTCTAATTCTTCCTCTCCACCCCCCCACCACCTGCCTTATGCACACACATACAAACAAACACACATTATTAAGTATACTGTTTTATATAAAAATTCTAACTCATTTCTGAACCTCAACAAAATTATTCTGTTTCCAGCTCACTATTATTCCTCATTAAATCTGCCAGCTTCAGCCTATTAAGTAACATCTGCTTTTTAATCAATGCCAAGGAAGGTAACTTATTTAAATGAACTTTCTTTTAAAACTAAGAATAAAAATATAGGAGTTGTATGGATCTTTAAAAGGTGGAAATCTAAGTTCTGTTATTACATCCAAAATGACTATTTCAATATGAAAGCTTTCCATTTACTCCAAGTAAAATTGTGGAAAATAACATCTGTACATTGCAATAAAGCACTACTTGTAAGAGGCATTCCTCAAGTCAGTGAGTAATTCGGAAAACAGTAGCAAAAGCTCTTGGAACAGTGTGTATGTAGGATAAAGCCAAAATGTTTTTCTAACTTGTAAAGACAACTTTTCCATGAGTACTACTTTCTGCCAGTTTACTTCTTCAAGGTATGAGCAGCATCAGCCTTCTCTTGATTTAGCTTCAATAAATTGAGAAGAAGTCCAAGAAAGGCATGTTCCTTATTTTAGCAAATCGTCCTATTAACCTCTGGCATTACTGGAGTTAGCAGTCAAGCATATTAATAAAGAACACTGATATGTAAAATAAAAAATGTGCAACTGCTACTCCTTATTTTATTTTTTTTGATCAAGTCTTTATTCAAATTTAGCTGTCCAAAGTGATTTGCCCTTTATAGAATAAACGAATTTAAGATTATGCAGCAGGCTTCTTTTCTTCTGTGGGTTTCTTTTCGGTGGGCTTCTTTTCAGCTCCTGGTTTCTTGGTAGTTGCAGCCTTTTTTCCCACTGAAGGCTTTTTTGGTTTCTTCTCACCAACAGCCTTCTTTCCTTTCTTCCCCGCCACAGGCTTCTTGCCTGGAACCCCCTTCTCATCTGATTCGGCTTCTTGTGCTGCTGCCGCCGCTGCCTTATTCATGCGGATTTTGTGATTCTTGGCGTGATGGAGAATGGTGTTGCGGTGCATGGTCTTTGCATAGGGGTTCGGCTTCAACATGATTCTCAGGTTCTTCAATGGATTCTTCTTTAGCACTCTGCGATGAATCTTATTGCATGGTGCTCGGAGAGCTCTTTGGATCTCTGGACTTTTCAAAATTCTGCTAAGATCTGTATTGAGCATCTTGTGCTTGGGAAGGTTGTAGTTACTCTTGAGGGAGGCAGCTTTCTGCCAAGTGCCATACAGATCATCTAACTTGCGAAAAACACTTTCAGTCCAAATACAGAAACGTCCCACATGGCAGGAGCAAGTTTCAGAATGTTCAGTTTGCTTACATTAAGCAAAGTAATTCCAGGAATGTTTCTGAAGGCCTTGATGATTCCATTGTCCTCGTTACAGATGATACAGGGTCCCCTGTGCTGGATACGACAGTGGTTTCTCATCTTGCCCTTACCAGCTCGCATCCGCTGAGAGGTATAAACTTTTCTGGTATCATTCCAGGCCTTAAGTTTCTTAAGAAGCAGACCAGCCTCCTTGGTCTTCTTGTAACCTTCAAATTTATCTTCAACCACCAAAGGGAGTTCAGGTACTTCCTCAATGCGATGACCTTTAGACATGACCAGTTCTGGTAAGGCAGAGGCAGCCAGGGCAGAGCAGATGGCATATCGCTTCTGTGTCGTGTTCACTCTACGGTGCCAATGATGACAGGTTTTGGTTGGTACAAACATGCGGCCTCCACGACACATATTTCCAAAAGCACCCTGGCCAGAACGGTGAGTCCCACCGCCTCGAACTCTGGGAATTCGAGCCACAGCTCTGCCAGTACCCCAAGTATTCGGCACTAGTTTGATGACCTGCTAGTTCACTGACAGCATAGGGCTGTCTGTTATTTTTGCGCAAGTTGGTATGAACAAAATTGACGATATCTGGTCGAATGGAAGCCTTGAACACAGCAGGTAAGGTGACATTTTTGCCAGATGACTCCCCCTTTTGGAGTACACAGATATCAACGGAAGAGCACACGCCACGTCGGGGAGAGGAGAGGGCCACGCTCCTCCAGGCCCGGAGGCTCCCACAGGAAAAGTTCCTTATTTTAACATCAGAGTTTCCTTTCATGAAACTACCTTCCAATGTTGATGAAAACACATATGTGACCCAAAAAGAGGACAATAAAATGGGAAGAGCAAGACATTTAAGTCAAATAATCTCATTCCTAATTATTTAGTTATAATAACACCTGTGAATGGCACAAAATTTAAGAGTACATTTCTTTAATGTGCACATCTTACATTATAACTATGTAAGAACATAGTTACATGTTTCTGTATATATGATATATAGTAATATGGTGATGTGGATGTATGTATAGTTGCAACAAAATCAAAAAGAAAATTTTGATTTTAGGCAATATTTCATAAATATCACCATTATATTACACTCTAAAATTTTTAAACAAGCAACATGGATGAAGATTGAATGTATTGTGCTAAGTGAAATAAGTCAGAAAAAAAACAAAGAATGACATCTAATGTATGCTGTATGATTTCACTTATCCAATGATTAAAATAAAGAAAATCTCACAGAAAAAGAGATCAGACTTGGTTACTAGAGAAAGAGGGTTTAGGAAGGAGGATTTGGAGGGGTTGTCAAAAGTACAAACTTCCAGTTATATGAGAAATTTAAGTACACAGAATATATTATGTAATATGATAAAGACAGCTGACACTGCTGATGATATATATGGAAGTTGACAAGAAAGTAAATCCTAAGAGTTCTTATCACAAGGATTTTGTTTTCATTTTTATTATACCTACAGAAGGATATTAACTGAAGATATTGTGTAATTATGCCACAAGATTTGATATCGAGCCATCATGCTGTACACTTTAAAACAGTGATGTGTATTAGTCATTTATCAATAAAACTGGAGGCTAAGCTAAACTACCTCATATAACCTTTACATTGTTAAATTACATGGACTCATAGCCCAATGCAATTTCCAAGCTGCCCTCACAATGATGTATTCATGACTGCAATTATATTTATCCCCACAACATGAGGAAACAGACAGCAGGTATGTCACCTTTATACTGATATATTTTCCTTTTTTTTTTTCATATATTCTCCAATTCTTTTTGTACAACCTACAAAACTAGCCCTCAGAACAATGCTTATTTTGGAACCATGTTCTTCCAGCACTTACAGCCTTCACCCTGCAGTCAGAAGTCAAGCTATTCATCAACTTCTTTGGGTTTTAGAAATTGACCCAATGTTTCTTTGACTTTGAAGTTAGATAATGCTGGAGACTCACAGGGATGAGGTGATATCTAATTATGGTTGTGATCTACATTTTCCTTATAAGTGATACTGAATATTTTCTCATAAGCCTGTTGGTCATTGCTATGTCTTCTTTGGAGAGGATCTATTTAGGTCTTTAGCCCATTTTTGACTGGGTTGTTTCCTTTTGGTTGTTGATTTTATGAGTTCTTCATATAGTCTTCCAGTGATAGACACTTTTGGGTTTTGTGGTGATTTCTGTTGTAGTACAAAGGCTTTTTAGTTCGATGTTATTCTGTTAAGTTTTGTTTTTGTTTTCCTTGTTGTTAGAGTTGTATTCTCAAATGCACCTATGTTGTTGGTCTCTAGGAGTGTTACCACCTAATTTTAGTTTATGTATTTTATGGTTTCAGGTCTTATATTCAAGTCTTTAATACATTTTCAGTTAAATTTTATTTTATTTTTTAATTTTTCTAAGATTTATTTATTTATTTATTTATTTATTTATTTATTTATTTATTTATACAAGCACTGCGTATAGTCAGAAGTGTGGGAGGGTGAGAGAATTCACCAGAACCAGAGCAGGGAACAGAACAGGCAGACTGACAAAACACACTGCTGAGGGAAGCGGCGAGCGCGGCAGGAGAGGTCTGCTGCACCATGTGGGACCCTCGCTGGGTGGCTGGGAATTGAACTGGCGCTGCAGAGGCTGCGGGCAGCTTTGCTACCCAGCGCTCAACCGCTGCGCCACCAGGGGAGGCCCTCAGTTAAGTTTTATATATGGATTTAAATTATCTTCTGGTTCATTTTTTTTTACATGTGGCTCTCCAAGTTTTACAATACTACTCACTAAAGAGGTATTCCTAGTTCTATTGTATGGGCATGCTTACAAAAATTTGTCAAAGATTAACTGTTATATTTGTGTAGGTTTATTTCTGGGCTCTCTATTCTATTCCATTTATCTGCCTGTCTTGTTCCAATACCTTGTTTTGATGACCATTGTTTGCAGTATAGGGGTTGAAGTCTGGGTTTGATACCTCCATTTTTCTTCTTTTCCCTCAAGATTGCTTTGACCCTTTTCATTCTATACAGATTTTATGATTGTTCTACTTCCTTGATATGTTACTGAGACTTCTGACAGAAATATAAATAGACTTGTACTGAATCTGTAAATTGCTTTAAGTCATATGGCAATTATAACAATGTTTATTCTTCCAATCCATGAACAAAAGATATCTCTTTACGTTTTTGTCCCTTATTATTATTTATTATTGTCCCTTTGACACTGTCTCATATTTTCAGAGTGTAGGCGCTTGCTTCTTTGTTAAGGTTACTCCCAGGTATTTCATGTTTTGGTGTCACTGTAAATGGAACTGATTTCTTAATTTCTCTTTCTCTTCAATAAGTCATTGCTAGCATGTAAAACATAACACATTTTGTGATTGTTTTGTATCCTGCCACTTTACTGTATTCATGTATTTCTTCTAGTAGGTTTTTTAAATAATCTTTTGGGTTTTCTATGTATATGATAGCTTCATTTCTCTTCCAATTTTGGTTCCTTTAAGGTATTTTTCTTACCCAGTGCCTTTTGCTAGGATTTCCAATACCACATTGAACAGTATTTGTGAAAAGTGGACATCCTTATGTTGTTCCTAATCTTAGGGTAGTATGAGGTTGGTTGTGGGTTTGTCATATTTGGCCTTTATTATGTTGAGACAAGTTCAATTATTCCTATTTTATTATGGGTTTTATCATAAATGGATGCTGAATCTTATGAAATACTTTTAAAGTAATCAATTAAAATGATCCTGTGATTTTTATCTTTCTTTTTGTTGATGTGGAAAAAAGCATTAATTTATTTCCAAACATTCAATTAGTCAAGCATACTAGAATGAATCACAGTTATGATGGATGATTATATTAATATATTACTGATTTTATTTACCAAAATTTTGTTGCTGATTGTGCGTCTATGTTGCTGATTGTGCATCTAGATATTTGGGTCTAGAGATTGTGTGTGTGTGTGTGTGTGTGTGTGTGCTGTACTTGTTTAGTTTTGGTATCAAGGTAATTTTGGCCTCTTCAAATATGCTTGGGAACTTTCCTCCTCAATTTTCATGAAGAGTTTGAAAAGGATAGATATGAAATACTCTTTGAAGGAATGGGAGAGTTCACTACCAAAGTCATTTGTCCTGGACTTTTGTTCTTATTTTTTTTAAGATTTATTTATTTTATCCATACATACAAGAACTGGGGTACAGGCCAGATTCGCGGGAGGGTGAGAAGATTCACCAGAGACAGAACGGAGAACAGAACAGGCAGACTGACGAAATACACTGCTGAGGGGAGCAGTGGGCACGATAGGAGAGGTCTGCTGCGCCATATGGTACCCTTGCTGGTTGGCCAGGATCAAACTGGTGCTGCAGAGGCTGCAGACAGCTTCACAGCCCTGTGCTCAGGAGCCGCGCCATCAGGGGAGGCCCCTGGACTTTTGTTCTTAGAGAGACTTTTGATTACTGTTCCTATTTCTGTGTTTATGATTAGTCGGTTCAGTTGCCTATTTCATCTTGTTTCAATGTGGGAAGGATCTATAAATCTGAAAATTTGACCATTTCTGCTAGGTTGTCCAATTAGTTTACATGCAGACATTTATATCGGTCTGTTATTATGCTTTGTATTTCTGCAGTATCTGATGTAAGTTTGCCTATTTCTGATTGTTTTTATTTGGGTTTTCTCTCTTATTGAACAAATTAAGGGTTTGTGAATATTGTTTATCCTTTCAGAGAACCAGCTCTTGCACTGATCTTTAGTACCCTCTTTTTTGTTTCTATTTCACTTATTTCCATTCTAAGTTTTATTTCCTTCTTTCAACTGATTTTTGTTTTTGTATTTTGTTTTCTAGGTCCTTCAGATGTTAATTTCAGATTTTTTTTTTTTGAAATGGGTTTGTATTGCCATGATCATCCCTCTTAATACTATTCTTTTTTTTTTTTTAATAGAGGCATGTTTTATTTATTTATTTATTTGTTCGTTTGTTTTGTTTATACATGCACTGGGTACAGTCAGAAGCGCGGGAGGGTGAGAGAATTCACCAGAGCCAGAGCAGGGAGCAGAGCAGGCAGAAGGACCAAAGTACACTGCTGAGGGGAGCAGCGGGCGGCAGGAGAGGTCTGCGCGCCATGTGGGACCCTCCTCTGGTGGCTGGGAGCAGCCGGGAATCGAACCGGCGCTGCAGAGGCGGCGGGCAGCTTCGCAACCCAGCGCTCAACCGCTGCACCACCAGGGAGGCCCTTAATACTATTCCTTTAGTGCATGACATTAAGCTATTATGGTAGCTTCTCTCTTAATTTTCATTAGTTTCCAGATAATTTGCTATTTTTCCTTTGATTACCTCGTTGACTCGGGAGTTACTCAAAAGCATTTTGCTTAGTCTCCACATGTTTGGGTTTCCCAGATTTTTTTTTGTGGTTGATTTCTAGCTTTATACTATTATGATAAATATTTTGAGACATGAGTCATGTCCCTGCATATGACCTACTCTCCAGAATGTTCCATGTGCATTTGAGAAAAACACATATTCATTTCTTTTAGGAAGAAATGGAAGGCTCTACAACTGTCTATAAAGTTGATATGATACATAGCTTCACTTAAGGTAATTATTTCCTTGTTCAGTACCTGGATTATCAAGCCATTGATGTTAGTGGTGTTCTAAGATGCCCTACTATTATTTTGTCTTACAAAATTTTGGTGGACCTGTGTTGGGTATGTAAATATTAATAACAGTTATATCTTCTTGATGAATTTTCTACTTGATCATTAAATAATGCCCATCTCTGTGACTAATTGTCTCTTTTAGCTGAAAGTCTATTTTATCAAATATAAAAATAGTAATTCATCTGTTATTGACTTGAAATACTTTTATCCATCCTCTCACTTTAAGTCTACTTGTCTTTAAATCTGAGTTTCTTTTCTGTATAATATAGATGGGTCATAATCTTTAAACAAAAGTTTCTATTTGTGTCTTAATTGTTGAGTTCAGCCCCTTCATGTTTTTGGTAAGTATTGATATATGAGCCTTAATTACTGCCATCCTTTTAGTTTTTGGTTGTTTTATCTTTGTTTTCTTTTTCCCTGAGTTTTTATCTGCCTTATTTGGATTGCTTTCCTTGGTGGTTCAGTTTCTTCATTTTTTTTCTCTAGGGGTCTTTATTCTAGGTTTTTGTTTTGTGATTACCATGACACATATCAAACTTTTTGTACCTAAAATATATCTAAGATACCTAAAATAGTCCTATTTCATCTCATCATTATCTAACCTTTTGGGTTCAGTCCTTTTCTTCCTCTTCTTTAGTATTCTGCTATTTCATATTCTTGTTTATGATTCTGATTCCATATTACCTTGCTCAAAGTTTTGTATCCTTTTGCTTTTTCAATTCATGTAGAAGATTACCTTACAACATCAGGGCAGGTCTGATGGTGTAAACTCCATATCTCTGAATGCTCTAATATTGTCTTTATTATTGACTTTTAATACCTTAATGACAATGTGTGTTGCAGTGTGTCAGTCTGGTATTACTGTGTTTGTAACTCTTTGGGCCTCTAGGATCAGGGTGTGTAGTTTGTTTCCCAGATTAAGATGGTTTTCAGCAAATTATTTCTTTAAATACATGTTCTATGACTTTCTCCTTTCCAACTAGGGCCCCTTACAGATATTATTTCCATCAGAGATTATACCAAAGGATTATAACACTGTTTCAATTTTATTCATTTTCCTCTCCATTATATTATTTTGTCTCCTCTTCCACTGAGCTTTTGAATTCACAGATCCTCTCCATTACTTGTGTTTGCCTACTTTTATGGCCCTCTATTATAATTTAAATTCAGTTACAGTATTTTTGATCCAATAATTGTCATCTCTTATTTCTCAATCTTTGTCTCTTGTTTTAAATCACCCATTGTTTTTTTCTTAATTTGGTAAGTATAGCTATATTGTTATCTTAAAGTTCTCTTCAAGCATATTCTGTAGTTTTATTGGGTTGAGGATTTTCATGTTTTTGTTTTTTGTTTTTGTCTCCATCATTTATTAAATGTTCATCTGACTCTTCATTTTAATTTTTGTGGGTTGTAAAGGTGGGGGTGGGGTTCTCATTCTTATCTTAATAAGTTGACTTTATACAACTTCTACAAGAAGATGGGTACAATACCAGGTATTTTACCCAGGATCTTTAGATGTCTTAATTTACAAACTGATGCCTTTGCATTTGTATAAATCACCTGGGCACTGGTGCTGAAACAGATAGGACAGAACTAGGGCAGTAGGGTACCAAAAGGTTGACTCAAGTGAGTATTAAATGTTCAAGCCTCTTACAATACTGTGGATGCCCACATTGTGTTGTGGGGAATCTACCATCCTCACTTCGCTAGGTCATCCATTGGTCAAAATGTCTTGAACAGTCTCATGCTACCTCAACCTCAAGCTGTGCATGAGAAACTGATGTAGCAGTGGGTGAGCATTCTAGGTGAAACAGGGCCACAAGCTTGAAATTGTTCCCTCTGCTTTTCCAGTACAGAGTTTAATCCTGGAGCATTTGTTTCTGTTATTAAAATCTGGGTGCTCACACTCTTGTTAGTAAGAGCATTCAGTTGTAGTATCAGTATCTGCCCTGGGTGGGGCTTAGGCAGGTGTTTTATGTATCACATACTCAATATACAAATAATAGTCTCTTCTATGAAGCAACACAGGTGACCTGATCTGGATTTCCCTGTAGTTTTAGAGTTCAACTGTTCTAGCTTATGAGTCTCAAATTCTAGCCAGTAATCACCACTCTGCACCCTTACTACAATAGTTCTCCAGTTCTGCAGGCCAACACTGTGCGCCTCCTTCTCCAGTGCAGTCCATCGTCAACAAAGTCCCTCGGGTGGGAGTGTGCCTCTGAGTCCACAGCAGCAGAGGGGCACCATGCAGTGCCTGCTCTTCCTGTGGGTTGTGCTGGTCTGGTATCTGTATCCACACAGTTCAATTACAGTTTTTCCCACTCCCTTCCACCACACTGTTGCTCTTGATGTATGTCTGCTTGTCTTTCAAGAGCTATTGATTTTGTGTTTGTTGTAATTTGGTTTTGAATATGTGAAATAGTCAAGCCCTGGGTCTTCACTCTGCTGTCATTTTGCCAGACTCTTTATACCTATTATGAGACTTATTTACTCACATATTCATTTACTTATTGTCTTTTAATTTATTCATTAGCTAGAATAGTTAGGAGTTTCAATGAGTCTTCTTTAAAAAAAAAATGGAGTGGCTCCTCCTAGGATTATAAAAGACAGACAATTTGGCCCCCATTGTCTTAGGGGGACTTGGGTGGTCTAGCCAAAGCTGTCCTTCCTTAAAAACTCTGGGAAACAGGAATACTGCCTATAAAACATACAGAAAACAGTGACACAATGACACATGACTAAATAATATGTGAAAAATTTGAAAAGAGTTACTTAAAATGATAAGCAACAAGGAGGCTAGGTAAATGGTATACAGGTTTTCTCTGGATTGTTTTTATGTCTTTTCTATAGTTTAAAATTATTTCTAAAGAGAAAGATTCAAGAAAGAAAAGTGAAATAATAGTATGTTATTAAATTGGTGATCTAATGAAGTTTTTTTTTTTCCCCTTTTTTTATCAGGAAAAAAATGCTTATTTTCATTTCATTTGCGGTTATGTTTATTGCCAAAATAAAATTCCACAAGCAAAAATCTTATTCTTGAAAACATGTTCCTGACATTTACTTCTTTATTTTATTTAAAAAGTGATTAGTAATGTCAGTAAGAGTATTTCACAATGCTATTTCCTGTTGGCTATAAGGTCTAATTTTTCAGTTTTCCAGTCTGTATTTAGAGTAAGATGTATTAGTTTAACTTCTTTTATATTTAAGGAAAAATAATTATTAAGAAAACACTTTAGGAAAATCATGTTAGTATTTTCCTTCTCCACCCATTAGGCCACTTTTTACATTTGGAAAATAATGTCACAGACATGCTTATTAAGCATTTGTTTGAAAAGTAAATGTTGTTCAAACTAAAATGTATTTATACAGAAGTATCTCTTTAATGAAAATCATCAAACTTCCACTTTCTCAAACATGAATAAATTATTTTATCATGACCTCAAGTGAAATTACAAATAACCATTTCCCTTTTAATTGAAATATGAATTTACATAACAGCCCATGAAAAAAATAACTTAAAAAATTTCCTCTATAATTGAGCTTAACTCACCTTGTAAGCCCTTTTCCACTGCTCACAAAACATATGATCTTGCCAATGTAAAATAAAATCAGTTATATTTCTAAATATATTTAAAATACTTTCTTTAAGAAAAACATTAGGCAAGCTCAGAATTCTCCTCCTTCCCATTCTCCTTCTCATTCTCTTAGGGTTAAATTTTACCTTCTAGTATTGCATGGGCCTCACGGTCCAATCCTCGATCACTGATATCTATCCATGTTGTCCTTATAACATGATGTATGACTCACACTTATACATAATGCACACTTTGTTTTTGATTATTGTCCCTGCATTCACCTTGAAACATGGGCATCTTTTTCTGCTTTCCAGTTTCTATTCTCACCCCAGGTGATAAATGCAAGAAATCTGTGTATACCCACTGAGGTATGGGGCTGCCCTTTGGCCACCTTCCCAAACACCAATCTACTCTTGCTGTTACTCAGGAACCCTTGCTAGACGCAGACTATTTCTATAAGGATTATAATACGGGCTACCTTTTGGAAAGCTAAGTAAAGTTCCCTCTAATTCCATGATTTCTTAAGATTTGCACATGCTCCCCTCAACCCCCATTTTGAAAGTTTTCGTTAGGCTACTTTGCTTTTACAAAAATCCTACACTAGTACCTTTTGTCACTAATGGAAATAAATCTGAAAAGAACTTTCATTTTAATATTTTTTATAATTAAGGTGATACCAGTTTACAAAACTGTATGATTCAAAAATATAGCATCACACATCTCCAGCATGTGCTACCATTATCCTCCCTACCACCAAGGTGTCCCTAGTCCTCTGCTATATTCCATAGTGCCCCTTCTCTATTATCTTTGCACTCTCTCACTCCCTCTCTACTAGCCTCAGTTTTAAGTCAGATTTCTAGGGTTTGTTTTTGGTTTGGTGTTGTCTGACCCTTTATTTTTTTCCCATTATATTCTACATATATGTGAAACCATCTGATATTTTGGATTTGTCTTTTTCTTTCTGGTTATTTAACTTAACATAATGCCCTCCAGATCCAGTCACAAATGACAAGAGTTCATTCTTTTATATAGCTGAGAGGTCATCTATCATTCAAATATGGATGGATGGATGGATATATATACACACACATATAATCTCACAATTCTTAATCCATTCAACTGTCCTTGGGCACCTAGGCTACATCCATACCATGGTTGTTGTAAATAGTACTGCAATCATCCCTACAAATTAGTGCTTTAGCATTTTGGGGTAGATACTTAGGAGCAGAATTGATGGATCATGTGGTAGAGATTGTTAATATTCTGAGAAACTTCTCTATGCTTGCCATAGGGCTGGACCAGTCTACATTCCAGCCAACAATGCAAGAAGGTTCCTTTAAGCCTCACTTTCATCATCTGGAAACTAAAAATAATAGAACTTTTTAAGTTTTTTAGGTTCTATTCCAAGTAGGTCCTCTCTTCAACCAGTCATTAATTTACATAACAATCTCGTGTGTAAATTTTAACAATAACCATTATTTATTAAGCACTCACTCAGTATAGACACCATACTAAGCAGGTCATAAACACTCTCATTTAAGGCATTTTACAAACCAATAAATGGCATCCTCTTTCAGCCTCACACCACAGGTGAAGATAGTAGAGCATAAAGAAGGCATCTAATTTTCCAAAGTGCTCCCACCGGTAAATAGCAGAACTAAACTATAAATACAAAGCCCTGACTCCAATGCCTACTATTTATGCTATAGAATAAGACTAAATCCATTTATTATAGGTTTCTTCCTTATATTTAGGACATCCAGACCATTCCTTTAGGAGCTGTCCATCCCAATGAAAAAAAATATGAATTTTGCAATCATAAAAAGGAATAAACAACCATAATATGTAATAATTGTCATGAGAGCTTCAGTACAAACTTGATGAGGCATTCCCAATTTTACCACTTTTGAAACTATCAAAGACTTTAAGACAAAGGTCGTTCTTCATTTCAAACTTTATAATAGTACAGGGAGTCCAGTCTGTATTAACATATATTTGCATTTGGAAAATAAATGTATGCCAGCAAAGGAGAAAACTGACTTAAACAGAAGCTGATTAAATGCTTGAAAATAATTCAAGATATTATATCATTGAAGTGATTCCAAAAAATGACATGGACGTAATTTAAGAATCCTGAACTACATCAGAATTCCAGGATTTAGCAAAAGGGTAAGAGGGGAGTTCATTCACGTAGAGGAAGAGAAAATTTTCTTTGGACTAGTTATATCAGATAATATGTTTATTTAAGGAAAAATAAACAGGTGGGGAAAAGTTCTGCATGCCGAACATGGAAGGAAAGCATTTTTGTGCCTAATATATTACAGAAACTCTTTTAGTACACCTCATTCTTTCAAAAATATTACCCTCACACAGTGGCCAAGTTCAGTTTGAATTTAGGTAATTTTCTATATATGTAAGTGTGGATCATATGTGTTCCAATCTCAGAGCTATTTTGTCACATTACCTTTTAAAAATATTTTCTCTGTTTATTATTCATGGATTACTATTTTTTTCCCTTTGAGATCTGGCAGTCTTTGGCTTTTTGTTTTGTATCCCAATTCCAAGTATATAACATCCAAGTTTCCTACTGATAATCAACAACCTTCAGTCCTTCATCACTAAAGGCACATATTATGATTTGGTCACATGCCTTATAAAAGCTCTACTGTAAATGTTTAAGGAATAAATGGTCCCTTACAACCTAAACACCTTTCAGACCTCAAAGATTTTCTCAGAGTGTAACTATAGTAGTCTGCAAGCAGTACTTCATTTGATACAAAATTTATAACAATTCAATCATTAGGTGACTTGCACAAAAGAATACTCATTGTCAACAGGGCACCTCAAATTCAACACCTCTCCAACTTGAAGTCATACTTTGTGAACTAATTTAAAAAAAAAAAAGGAATAATACTGGGGATGACAAAATTTATTTTCTAGACCTCACTGGACCAACTACACGACCTACCCCCTAAAAGACCCAGTGTTCTTATTTGTCATTACCAATTCTGTGTATGACAGTGGAAAATCAAAGGTGGGTCACAAGCTATGAATGTTAGGCCTGTGATTGTAAAGAGTCAAATACTAAGAACTTAGAAAGTCACCCTGCAATATCTCATGGATGTGTCCTAAGAAACACTGAAACCATAGTGAATAATATATAAATAAATTATGTGGAAGATGAAGATTACAGAATTGTGGATTTCACAGCAATATAGGGACAAATCCACACATTAAATACAAGGTGTGATGGTAGGATCCATACCTCATTTTATGAATTCCATAATATCCAAAATGGCACATTGCATAAAATAGGCATTTTGTAAATGTTGCAATTGAAATAAATGCATAATCAGGTTTTATTTTTTTCTGAAATTTGGATGACTAAAAGGTAGTAAGCACAATGTTTTTACTTTCATACAGTTGGCAGTGGATAGAGACCAAAAGTGACATTTGGGCATGCATCATACCATACTAAGCTTATACTTTATTGCAGAGGTGAAATAAATTGACACTGGAAGTAATTTACTCTGACAAGAATGTGGCCAAGTTTTCTTGTGTCAGGTACCTCACTCAAGATTGTATATATTGGGAATATAAAGAAAAAAAGGGTTTCTGTCATGATTTCCTTTCTAGAAAAGCTGAAGAAATATGACCTGAATGACAGTGTATTAGATAGCATTGAATATCACACTCAAAAAAGGTTTGAGGTTGGAATCAATGTCAGAAGAGGAAGGTCTCTAATGTACTACTCAGACTTTATTATATGAGCCAGTAGTATCTACTATTTGCTATCAGCTGCTTTCTATCAAATCTTCAAATGTTGAATGCATGGATATATGTGAGATTGCTAACATGTTGGACTAATTATTTAGGAATTCAAAATATCCTCAAAGGATGGGATAAATGACCAGCATAACATGAAAATATCATAAAGATTTAAGAAAAAATATAAATTGCTATTTTATATGCAAATTAATCAATTTGCTAAGTGAAGAATGAAGGAGTTGCATAAAAATTATTCACATTAAAAACATGACATCTTGTTTTACCATAACTACTACTTGTCATTAAATTTATCTTCTGACTTGACTATGGCATGAACCAATGCAACGATGGGATGCACTACTAGAGGGATTATATAGGCAGCCATAATTTATAGAACATGTTGTGAATGAATATAGTGAAATATTGAGTCCAGTTTTTATTAACATGTTGAGTGTCCTTGAGCTCTGTTCACAGGCTTCTTCTCATTCCATGCTCATTTCTTCAGTGATAGCATCAATCTCACAGCCTTAAGTAGCATTTGTACATTGAACGCTTATAAACTTTAACATCAATGCAGACCTCCACTATGAAACCCCAATTTTTATATCAATACCTACATGGCATCTTTGTGAGAGCATGCAGAAAAACAACTTTGGATAAATGTACATCTAAATGTAAACAAAACGTCTAGAAGTTAATATAGGGGTAAATATTTGTGACCCTGGGATTGCAAAGTACCTTAAATAGGATAGAAAAATCTCCAGTCAACAAAGGAAAGATAAATAAGGGCTATGTAAAAGTTAGAAACTTTGTCACTGAGAACAAAAAGTTAAGGTACTGAGTGGGAGAAGATATTCCCAGCAAATATAATCAACACAGAGTTTCTATTCTGAATATAGGAAATACAAGGAAAGTGCCTTATGTCAATAATGAAATGGCAAAATATACAGTAGAAAAATGGACAAGATTCTTGAACAATACTTCTCAGTAAATAGGGGGGTGGGAGGGGATGGATTGGGGTCAGAATGGGGGGGTTGCAATTGTATGGGGAATATAAAAATAAAATTTATTATTAAAAATAAAATAAAATAAAATAAAATCTTTATCAGATAATTTAAAAAAAATCAAAATGACCAATAAATATGTGGAAATTACTTATAGTAATCAATTAATATAAATTTAAATCACTAAGATGACATCACATACATCAGAAAATCTAAAAGAAAAACCTACATCTAAAAGGGGTAATACCATACATATGAATCATGTTAGCCAATGTTACCTGAATAAAAACATTTTATTTTTTATTAAAATACTAAATATTAATGATACTGAGAGGATATATGGATTCTCACACATGGTTACTGGGAACATAAATAGGCCCAATCACTTTGGAAAGTATTTGGTATTATTGCTTAAGCTGAACATAGACATATCCTGTGACCTAAGAATTACTCTTTTATAGCCAATGGAAATTCTTGTAGATATGAACAAGACATCTGCAAGAATGTTTTTAGTGTCATTGTTCATAGCAGACCAAAACTGCAAACAATCCACTATCCATAAATTGTAAAACAAACAAAAAAAATAGGTCATAAAAATCAGAAATAAAACAGTATATACTACAACTATACACAACATGGATAACTCTCACAAACAAAATACTGAGTAAGATTCTGACAACAGGTTTCTATTTCTATAAAATTAGACCTTTAGTGGTGTACTTAATATAGTATAAACAGAAATTGATGTATAAGATACATGCCTGAATCTTTATGTGCTATAATGAAATGTTTCTTCAATGCATCTTTTTTTAAAAAATTGCAAAACTTTATTAGAAATGAGAATAGTCACTCTATTTGGAGGGAATAGAATAGTGGACAGGTATAGCAGGAGCCTATTTGATATCTGCAATGTTCACTTTCTTATTCTGGGTATTGATCAAATGGTTTGCTCATTGTATGGTAATTCATGTGCATGCATGTTTGTGCCTTTGACTTTTATATGTAAGCTCTACTCCAACTTAAAAATTTTAAGGAGATTGAAAATTAAAGAACAAATTAATCAGAATGAAAGCTTAAATAGTGATTGAAGAATCTGAAAATTTAACTTAAAAAGGCTTAGTTAATTAAAAAAATAAAAAGCAATCTTTAAGCATCACTATTTAGCAGCAGCATTGTTTTCTATTGTTCTGGTGAGCAAAGGACGGTAGATTTTTCTTAACATTGGAGGACTATGAGTGCCTTGATGGTGTCTGTGAATGTGATAACATACATCTGAAGAATTGTGAACCTTATACCTCTAAATTGTATACAATGTTGTAAACCAATGTTACCGATTAAAAAAAAAAAAAACCTACATTGAAATGGGCTAGCTATGGAAGAAAATATTTAAACTATTCCAACTGTCAGGAAAGCTGAAAAAGAAATTCCTATGCTAGGAAAGAGACTAAACAAAATACCCTCTGCTTGCTTCATTTCTTAGATATTATGTCTCATGATGAAATTGGTATCCAGTGTACCTGTCCTTCTCTCCTGTCTCTCCCTTCCCCCACAAACCCTATTTCTCTCCCCTACTCTAAGGAAATAATGAGAGAATATGAGATACTTTATTTTCCCCATTTTGATTCATTCATATGAGTCAGACAAAGACCGATACGTGTGATGGGAGCCCTCAGCAGAGGACGAAGAAGAGTGCAATTTGTTCCATGCCCTGCCAACTCTACTTCCCCCATAGGAGAAAGTATTTTGGAACTGGATGTTCCTCCACCCCAAATATTTCTCCAAGAATCTTGGAGAACTCCATCACTTCAGGAAACACACAAGAAAATACGTGCATAATTGCTTTGCTAGATCATTTAACAAATATTTCATCCTGATTACAGATGCCAAAGTGGTATGCAGCACCCTTTTAATGATACCTTACTTCTTAGGTCTACAGACCCCAAAACAACAGCACTGTGATGAATTTTATATTCATTTTGGCATATTAGGTCTCAAATAATTAAGATGTCATTTCATTTTATTACTCTTTTGCCCAGCTCAATAAAATACAAATTAGATCAAAAAGGCACCTTAGTACTGGTCTATAAAACAGGATCTATAACAAAGAAAAAATATATATAAAATGTTGTACTAGCACCTCCCCCACCCCAAACATAATGCCCAAAGAATTCTTACATCATTTGGTGCAGATATTACTTTTCCTGGTACTACTAGAAAACTTTAAAATATGGGAAAAGCTCTTTTACCAAAATTACATTCATAAATGAATATTTTATACCTGAACAAAACGATATTATGCTCCTATAAGACATTAGAATTTTTTAATCAAATGACAGTATTGGCATTTACTTGAAAGGCTTTTTAATTTATTTTAGACAAACAGCCTACAAAGAATAGTAGCTACATGAACCTAAGTAACCTAGCTCATACCTGAACTATTATTACCCACAAATATTAGATTCTTGATATTAAGGATATAATGGCATAATTATACTTTAAAAATAAAACTGCAATTGTTGAGGATTAAAATATATCCATCATTAATAAAAAGGAGAAGAAAGGAAGGACAGTGGGAGGGAAGAGGATCACATCCAAAAAAGAATCAATTTTATCAATTGAGCCTGGAGATGCTCAGAATTCAGACATTCCAATTACATAGGAGTCAAGGACTGAGAAGTGGGGTTAGAAACAGAAAGTTAACAAAAATGCACTCCACCAGCATGAATAAAATTGTCAATAGCCAGGCACCCATAACCCTCAAATATTCAGACAAAGGATTGAAGATTAATAGCGAAAGAAATCAAAGTTTCAGGGGAGATTCAGAGCAGACACTTGGTGCCACAGTGCAAAATCTTCATACTTAAGAGTTACCCGGCCTAATCCCTTACTGTAGATTAATGCAAAATCTATTAGCACTCACACTCAGCTTTTGTATTGCTTTTATCCTTTTTTGTATTAATTTTTATTGAGGTTACATTGGTTTACAACACTGTATGTGACTCAGAGGTATATGTTCACACCTCTTCAGATGTGTGTTGCTTTTTTCTTAAAAATCAATGTATTACCCAGGGTCACTGGATATTTAGGGAAAACCTTGAAACATGATAGACACAAGAACATACAAAAAATTTACCCTGGAAGACATATACAGAAGTAATGTATGATAAAGAGAAAATTAACAAATGCAAACAAATAAAACAAACAAAAAACTCTACTATTCTCAGAGATCACCTAGGATCACAATATTAGTATGAAACATTATTAGTTAGAACAGTGATGTTCAGTCTGTTAATCTCAAATAAGTCCATAAGGAAAGCAAAAAGAGGAATGAGCAAGAAAATCAATAAATTATACATAGAAATTGGGGTAATTTTAGAAGCTAGAAAATACCCAAATACCATGTTTAAAACCAAGTAACTTTTAGCTAACTCATGGTTTAAAAAGCAATCAAAAGAGATCAGAAAATAATTTGTACTGAATAAAAAAATGAATTACATAAAAATGAAAACAAACATGATCCATCAAAATACCTGTTAGAGTTAAAGCAATATTTACAGAGAAATTAATAGCAACAAAATGCATTTGTTAATTCATCAATTGCAAAATATTAGAATTTGATTACTAAATGACCTGTGCATAAGAAAAATATTATTGAAAATTGCATGACATCATTCAATCATAAGTAAACTAAATATTATACTTAAAGTAGGTGAACATATAATCTAAATTTTAAAAACTAGTGCAAAAAAGTACATTAAAAAAAACCAAAAAATAGGGTTTAGCATTAAAAAGTGCTTCAAGTGTACTGCGGGGAAGTTCCTCATTATAAATGGCAGTGGGGTAAAGTCATATTATAAACTGCAAAATCTAATAATTTTAATATAATTAGAAAGCTAACATTGTGGTACTTAAATTTTGTGAATCAGTTTTCAATTCTCCCTCAAATTTAAGTTGCAAAGTTCATCCCAGCAGTGGTTAGTTCTTCTGAAATACAGAGTTATGTTGGAACATGTTGCCTAAGTCTGTCATCTTTTAGCACATGTGGCAATGTTGTTTTCCTTCATTATCTCATCAAGAATTATCAATTTAGCAGCTTTCTTATATAGCCTAAAATCTGTGAAACCAGTGAAAACCACTGTAAATCCAATCAAATATAAAGGACACATCCAAATTTCTATAGGATTAGGGAATATCTTTTATTAGTAAAGAAGGGAAGTCTCAAATCAATGATCTAAATACTCACCTTAAGAAACTAGAAAAAGAAATGCAAATTAAACCCACAGTAAGTAAGAAATAAAGTATATTAAAGAGCAGACATCAATATTATAATGACATAGAACCAATAGAGAAAGATAAATGAAATCAACAGTTGGTTCTGTGAGAAAACCAATAAAATTTTCAAACAGCTCAGGCAAAAAGAAATGGCAAATGACTAATTTCAAGAATGATAAAGGATGTTAAAATGATATGAGGATATTATGAATAACTGTCCAAAAATTTGAAAAACTGTAAGTGCCAATACAAAGTAGGCATTCAATAAAGGGCAAATATCATACTTATAAATATAAATGTTAACACGTAAATCTCTACATTGGTCAAATACGAAGAGTATAGATTTCTTTAAAAAAAAAAAAAAGAATGACAAACCAATCCATTTGGGCCTATACCCCCATCTCTTAAGAACTAAAGCAAGATAAAAATGTATTTGGCCCCCATGCAAATCACTTCTGGTTTGGTATTCCTGTTATTTTGAATGTAAAGACGACATTGGTTCAGATATGGTTCCTCCCCTTAACCCTCTCTACCCAGGATGAGTAAATATAGAGACCCGCAAAGGTCAGACAAGAACTCGTTCAAAGAGCACCTGTTAAGTATGCACTGTTTTTCCCATTGAAAGGAACACAGGCCTCTGATGACGTAGCTGTAAAATATACCCTTCCCCTGAGACTCATGAGTAGGAAAAGGAATTGGGAGGTTCAACTGCTGCTTCCTTTTCAGTTATAGCATTATAAATAGACAGACTATTGCTTCAAATGCTTGGCTGTCAAGAACACTTAATTAATTCACCACTTCTGAGCTAAGGAGGAAAAGAGAAATTAACATGATTGCTAAATTTCTGTTTGTGATTCAAACAGAATCACATTGCTGAAAGCATACATACAAACCTTTAAAGCACTAAATTATATCCATTTGGAAAATCAAAAATCTTTGCAACATAATTTTCTCCTAATAGCACAAGCATAAAATTAGCACTCTTAGGTAGTACACTTTTTACCAAATTCAGTATCATATGTTTTGCATATTAGATTGTGCAATGATGCTCATAAATTTTAAAGAGCAATCATTGTTATAAACATTATTGCTCTGTTGTTCAGTTCTTTTTTTATTATAGTATAGCCAGCAACTTCTTGATAGTTAATTCTCATTATAATTTTCCTTGTGAGACCCCCTGTTAATTTTAAAAAGTGAAATAATTGACATGAGAGCTATTAATTTATTCATTTCTAATATATTTTACATATGAAAAATTTTTCATTCCCCATTGCTCATTTTGCATCATTCACATTATAAAAGTGATTCTGTATATTAAAACATATTTATTTAACATAGTAAATTCACCAGTAAATACTTGCATAAATTATTCCTTGTTTTGTTCTGATGTATACATACATCTTGGCCATGATGTATGTTCCTTTCAATAACTGCTGAATAAAATGT
Source organism: Talpa europaea (assembly GCF_964194135.1). Classification (NCBI taxonomy): domain Eukaryota; kingdom Metazoa; phylum Chordata; class Mammalia; order Eulipotyphla; family Talpidae; genus Talpa; species Talpa europaea. The sequence goes on from NC_140071.1 coordinate 96,108,945, forward strand.
GGTAAGATTTTGTTGAGAATTTTTGCATCTATGTTCATCAGAGATATTGGTGTAGATTTTTTATTTGTTTGTTTTCCTGTGATGTCCTTGTCTGCCTTTAGTTCAGAGTAATATTGCCTTATAAATTGTATTTGGAAGCATTCCTTCTTCAATTTTTTTGGAGAAGTTGGAGAAGGATAAAATTAGAATTCATCTTGAAGGTCTGGTATAACTCACTAGTGAAACCATCCAGTCCTGCCTTTTGTTTTTTGGAAGATTATTATTTTTTCCAATTTTCTTCCTTTAATTGGTTTGTTCAGATTTTCTATTTCTTCCTGATATGGTCTTCTCAGGTTGTATGTGTCTAAAACTCAGCCCATGTTTGAAGGTATCCAATAAATTGTCTAAACATAGTCAGTGGTATTTCCGTAATCCTCTATATTTCTGAGATGTTCTGTTTTAACTTCTTTTGTTTCTGATTCTATTTATTAGAGTTTTTTCTCCTTTTTGTTGTGAGTCTAGCTATAGGTTGATTTATCTTGTTTATCTTTTCAAAGAACCAAGTTTTGTCTTGAATTGATATTTTGTACTTTTTACTTACTACATTTTAATTCCTACCTTAATTTTTATTATTTCCTTCTCCTGGATTTGCTGTTAAGTTGTTCTTATGTTTCTAGTACCATAAGGTATACACTTGGATTATTATTTGAGATCTTTCTTGTTTCTTGATAGAGGCTTGTATTACCATATATTGCCCTCACAGTTCTACTTATGTTAATCCTATAGGTTCTGATATCATGTCTTCATTTTTGCTTGTCTCAGGTATTTTTGTTTTTATTTTTTTAAGATTTATTTATTTATACAAGAACTGGGGTACATGTCAGATGCGCGGGAGGGTGAGAGGATTCACCAGAGACAGAGCGGGGAGCAGAACAGGCAGACCAATGAAATACACAGCTGAGGGGAGCAGTGGGCAAGACAGAAGAGGTCTGCCGAGCCATGTGGGATTCTCCCCAGTCAGCCGGGATTGAACCCGCGCTGCGGAGGCTGCAGACAGCTTCACAGTGCAGCGCTCAACCACCTGTGCCATCAGGGAGGCCCTTCAGGTATTTTTAAAGTTCTGCTTTTATTTCCTCATTAATCTAATAATCATTCTACAATAGACTGTTTAGTCTCTACATTTTCTAGTCTTCTTTCTTTTGTAGTTGATTTCTAGCTTGATGCCACTCTGATCACAGAAGATACCTGATGTGATTTCAATCTTCATTAATATATTGAAAATTGTTTTGTGACCCAACATGCAGTCTATCCTCAAGAATGATCCATGTGAATGGCACTGGAAGGGATCATGCTCAGCGAAATAAGCCAGAAAGAAAAAGAAAAATACCGGATGGTCTCACTCATAGCAGGAATCTAGAAAACTTAAATAAGGGACCAGGAAAATGACTAACTATAAGAAAGTGAAAATCAAAATCAACAAAAAACTATGAACCCGAGACACTCTATGGGGGGTGGGGGGTGGGGAGGGGAGGGATTGGGGTCAAAATAAGGGGGTTGCAATTGTATGGGGAACATAAAAATAAAATTTATTAATAAAAAAATATAAGAAATGAAAAATTATAAAAGAAGTGAACAAAACTTTTGTCAAGATACTGTTTTCTCTTGCTGCAAAATAGCTAATAAACCATGTTATGTTTCATAAAAAAAAAAAAAAAGAATGATCCATGGGACCTGAGAAAAATACTTGCTCAGCTTTTTTTGGGGGTGTGTGGGGTGGGGGTAGGGTTATGGAGTGGGGGTGGTGGACTGCCCTATAGATGTCTGTTAAGTCCATCTGGTCTTATTCTTTATTTATGGCAATTGTTTTATTGGTTTTCTAGCTGCTTGATTTGTCTGTTGATATAAGTGGAGTGCTGAATTCTGCTACTATTATGTTGCTGTCAATGTTTTTGATTTGTTAATATCAATAGTTGCTTTACATATTTTGATGTTCCATTTTAGTGCATATATATTGATTCATGTTATGTCTTCCTGATGTAATTAGCATATTGTGGATGAGGAAACTCAAGTTCTGTAGAGTTAATGAACTTTTATTTAGTTTGTGTTAAGTGGGAAATCCAAGAACCAAACAGGTTAATATTGTTCTATAACCTTTACTTTTTCCAGAATTTCTCACTGCCTCTATATCATATTTTTCTCCATTAAATAAAAAATTAAAGATCTATTCAACTATACTTTTTGCAGTAAAATGGAAGTTGATGTAAATTTTACTTTCCAAATATTGATGTAATTTGTTTAAAATGAAGGTAAGATTGTATGAGTCATAAAATTTCCACAAGGGTTTATTAGTGGACAAGCATGTATTCAATTAAAAAGGAAATAAACATCCATATAACACTTTCATTTTCTTGAAAGGGAACGTTTTATAGAATTTGGAAAATAACAAGGAGGGAAAAGATCATGTCAGCACAATGTTACTGGTCATATACAACGCAATCTTATGTTTCGTAGAGATTTCAACACAGGAAATGGGTATATTAGAAACTGCCTAATTCATAGGTTTCCCTGACCCATGTACAGTGATTTCTTTGAATGACTCTGAAGGAAAAGTTGTAAGCAGTGCTTTTACATCAGTTTCAATAATACATATTTCAAAGCCCAAATTAATCAGCCATATAACTGTTTATATAGTCACCATTCAGAGGGAAAATAAGTGTCAACAGGTTCCACTTTCCCAGCCTGGAATAGCATGTAACTTCTCATTACAATCCACATGAGTCTCTGATTAGGAAGGGAACATTTTGTTTTCCCCATTTAAAAAGCCCAGAATCCTTATTTTACAACAATCTAAAAAAAAGAACAAAAAAAAAAAAACCTGCACCCACTTCACCTTTACCCTACCCACACCCAGACAATTTAGCTTCTTTAAAAAGTTATATAATCTTATAAATTTATACACACTGTAGGGAGGTGAATCCATATCTTACTCATTTTTCCTCATGGCAAATAGCAAAGTGGTTTGGAAAGAATAGAAAATTAATGAAATAGAATATGGTTCTCTAGAACATAAAAAATAAATTCATAATGACTTTTTTAATATTCTGATTGCTACAATATCTCATCAATAGGCAATAACCTTTAGATGCCTAATAAAAATTAAGTATCTGATTGTCTTAAGAAGCTCTTTCAACCATTTTTTTCTAAAGAAAGACTCAAAACTGTTCAATGTGTCCCTTAAAAACTATCAAAACAGTATTACATAATTTCTACACTTCCTATTCTGTTTACAATAATAGATCTAGGATTGTTATTATTCTATTTCAGCAGAAATAATATTATTTATGAAGACTTGTCCGGTATCAGGCCATGTGCCAAATTCACATTTTCTTTTCAATAATCAATGTTACGATGAGGATACACTTTTAGTTCCTACATTACAGAGTAGGTCATTGTGGTTTAGAAAATTCAATATAATTATTGTGTAATCTATAATACTGAATAAGAAGTAAATCTGGAACTTGAATCTACTTACTATCTACCTCTAGCTTATGATATGTTCTTAACCACTGAACTACAGTAAATCCTCTCCTGTTCAGGATCATACTTCTCTTCCCGTTAGTAATTTTATCATTACCTGTCCATTGAGCTTCCCAAATAGAAATATATGAATATTACTCAACAATTATTTCTCCTAAATTACTCAAATCACTCTTTTCCCATGGTTCATTCTGCCATTTCTTTATTCCAGCCTTTGATTATCTATTGTCTGAAATGTTACCAGGCCTATTAGTTGACCTCCCTATCTCCTATCTCACCTCCCAGGTCTACAGACACAAACTTAACCCCACATCCTGCTGCAAGAGTACTCCTTCATGCTTTTCTGATTAATCATTTATCTAAATTCTTTTAGGTGGCACAGTGGTTAGAGTCTCAGTTCTATCAAGCCATCACCAGCCACTGTCACCTGAGTTGGATTCCTGGCCAGGGAGTTAACCCGCATGGTACAGCAGACCTCTCCTGTCTTTCCTACTGTTTCTGAAAGCAGTATATTTCAGTAGATCTGCCTGTTCTGCTCCCCACTCTGTTTCTGGTGAGTCCTCTCACCCCCCTGCACCTCTGCCATATACCCCAGTTCTTGTATGCATAAAAAAATAAATTTTTTAAAAAATAAATTCTTTCAGACACCAATCATCTTCAGTGCATTCCCAATCTCTGCAGAGAGCACAACAGATCCCTGAAAGCAGACTGCTGCCCATGTCTTTGGCCTCCTTGCCTCCTCACATTTACTTGAAATATATTTACAAGGTAACATTGACCAGCTTTGGTGACCAACTGGATGTAAAACTGAGGAGTGGAGGAGGAAAAGAAATTTCTTCCTATAATTATCATATCTTGACCTCTAAAATTTTCCTTATTATCTGTAATAAACAAGAAATGTGCGTGCTTTGGTGTGGGTGTGGTATATTAACACTGAAGAAGTGTGAACCTATACATCTGAATAGTCAACCAATGTTACCTCAATAAAATAAAAAGCACAAAAAAAATCCCATATACATATTTATTGTAAAAAACAAAAATCTCTAAGAACTCCACAGAGTAAAAATAATGTTCATTTTCATTCAAGTATCCTTTGTAATTCTATAATTTCTCTTAAGATATTTCTGAAAATTCTAAGAAAATATATCCTTAATCTCAACTTCATTTTAATATTCATTTAACTTTTTCACATTTTATTTCCTGAGAAAATGTATTTTGTAATATCTTATCTATTCACACAATATGTTCAGTTCTCTGAATTTTCTGTGTCCACCTACATTACCATGATTTGCTACCAGTACATTTCTGGATATCTGGAATCAGACATGTTCAGTGTACTTTTACAAATAGCTGCCATAAAAAATACACATAATAAATGATACACTGTGCTGGTAGTGTTAAAAACTTAATAGTGTATACAATCAGGAATTTATACTTTCTCAGGAAACAATAAATCTGCTTATAAATTAACAGGTTAGGGGCCTCCCTGGTGGTGCAAGGGGTTAAGCACCACACTAAAAGCAACCCTCAGCCTCTGCAGCACGAGTTCAATCCCCAGTCGGCCTGGGAGCAACCCACATGGCATAGCAGAACTCTCCTGACTCGCCCGCTGCTCCCCTCAGCAGTGTGTTTCAGTCAGTCTGCCTGTTCTGTTCCCCACTCTGTCTCTGGTGAATCTTCTCACTCCTGCATCTCTGGGCTGTACCCCAAGCTCTTGTATGCATAAATAAATAAATCTTTAAAAAATAATTAATTAACAGGGTAATTATTTTTGTCTTTAAGGAATTTTTAAATATAAAATACATATATTAGGAAGTAGAAGTGTTTTCATAAATTAATGGCTCACATTTAAAATAAAATTAAATAGGTATATCATTGGGAAAATGTACTTGTCATATGAAGTACTGAATAATTAATAAAAAAAATACCCTTCAAACATTTTTTGTAACCTAATTGCACACATTTACTCAATGTTTTGTCTAGGCTAAATGCACAGAATGTCACAGTAATTTAATACAAGAGTACTGTGGAAAAGATTATAAATAAAAATGTGTGGGTCCTCCCTGGTAGCACAAGGGGTTGAGACACACCCTATGAAGCAATCCTTAGCCACTGCAGCATGAGTTCAATCCCCAGGCAGGAAGCAACCCACATGATGTAGCAGGACCTCTCCTGTCTCGCCTGCTGCTACCCTCAGCAGTGTATTTCAGTCAATCTGCCTATTCTGTTCCTGACTCTGTCTCTAGTGAATCCTCTCACCCCCCCACCTCTGACCTGTATCCCAGTTTCTTGTATGCATAAATAAATCTTTTAAAAAAATAAAAAATAAAATGTGCATATTTATGTGCATGTATATATAAACATATAGATATATGTACTCTACCTTATATATGAAATTCAGAGGCATTCATAAAATAATATTTGATTCTTGAATTATATCAGATTACCTTTAGCTTAATATGAAATTTGAAAAATATATAAATCTAAATAATATCTGTCAACAGCATCTGACCCACTGAACCACTGAAAGCTTTAAAGGAGGTACATTTTCAAGAATTTTTATTCTTTGAGTACTAGTTACATGAACTTTTAATTTTCATTTAACATCCCTCCCTCCCAGCACATAGCACTGGGACTGCGCGTGTGAGCAGTAGGCTTGTGGGAGTGGTAAGGATACATATACTAAGCAAGTAATCCTGTAACTTGAGCCTTTATAGTATTTGGGTGGGGGCCCATGGATATAGAAATCTGTTTTCCAAAGTGCTATGCTCTAGAGAAGAATAAAATCAAGTCTTAATGGAGAGAACTAATAGATGAATTTTGCAATTAGGTGACCAGAGGGAGAAAAAGGAAAACGAGAGTAATAAACAATTACACTACATAACATTTGAAACTTTAAAATAAAATCTATGAGTGTGGGAAAGTAAATCTAATCTCCATTCTAATTTCTTAGCTTCATTTAAAGAAAATTACCCAGGAACATTGCTATGGAATGAGTCCCTCAAGCCTTATTAAGCTATGCATGTTAGCTATGTCAGTTCTAAAACTGTATTGAAATTTTTCTAATATTGACTCTCAATAAGATGAAACAGAGAGAAAACCAATGTGCCTCTGGATGAAGTTCTCCATTTACTTTGCACTCACATTATATAGAGAAATTGTAACACACAGGAAATAGCCATCCCATTCTAAAGTTCAGACCTAAAATTCACATATAATTTTTGCTGACAGCAAATTAGTATGGATTCAAATCTTGTGAATATTATATATTTTATAGGACTACTTTTAAAAAAAATCTATTCATTTAGTAAATGGCTTTTAAATAAGCATGATACTAATAATTAAATCTTTCTAAAATATATTGTATTCTGGTGTAATTTGCTGTAAATCCATTTGGAATTTGCTGTAACACAAGACAAGAAAATTGGAAATTAATCCTTAAATGTCACCCTTGATATAATGCTATATTCTGTTGATATAACAATACCACAAATTCAAAGATCCCAATAAATGTTCCTATGTTATCGCTGAGGTTACAAAGCTATCATACTGACAAGAGTCTAGTTTCCAAATCAGTGACCATTTAGCCAGCATTAAGTGTTAACTATTTATCATAAACAATAAAAGGTAAGTTTTGAGCCTTTTCTAGGTAAAAAAAAATCACAATGCTATAACTAAAGATCATTTGAAGCAACAATGCAAGAAAATACATTCACAGCAGACCCATCTTATCTTCGCCAAGCCAAACTCATCAACTGACTTGGCAGATGTATGCATGGACCCCTACAGACTTTCTTGTTGTATCTTTAATAGTAATTTTTGCCCCTTCCAAGGCAAACCCTTTCCTGGTGCTCAGAATCTTGTCTTACCTTTAAGGATCCTTCTCCAGTAAGTATTCCTTTCTGTTGTTTCATGCCACCCAGTTTGTAGTTATTTGCTGTAATAGTCATGGATAATTACTATATCTTCTTATTTAAGCTTTCTGTAGCATATGACTTAAGAATCATTTTCTTCAATTTTTTTCTTTCAATTTTATAGCACTGCTCTCACCTGATTTCTTTCTTATTTGTAATTTTCAAAATCATTAGCAGATTCTTTCACACATTCCAGATCTCTAAGTGCTGCAGTGTCTTAAGGCTATGTCAAAAAATTCACTCTTCTTACTTATATGCTCTGTCTAGTCCATTTTGTAAGTCTATGACTTTACATACGATTTGGATATTGGTAACTTTCAGATTTATATTTTAGCCAACTTTAAACTTAAATTACAAATCAATATATGTAAATGACCAAATAATTTCTCTACTAAGGTAAGAACTATTTCATTATTGATTCCTAAAATAAGCATTCTTCAAGTGTTTCCTTATCACATTAAATGGCACCATCATCAATCTATTTGTTTCAAGACAAAAACCGAGAAGCAGTCCTGATTTCCACATCTTTAATATTCCAGACCCAATCCATCAGCCTCCAAAACAGTCACAATTCAGTAACTTTCCTCTATATCAACTACTACCATTCTACTGTAAAAATTTCATCTTTTGCATGTTGCCTTTTCTATTTGTCTCTGCTCTAACCCTCCTTCCCACATCTCCCACCTTACACAGCAGCAGTGATATTAATAATTCCAAAGTGTAAACCAGATCAGGTCATGTCTCTGCTTAAAATCATCAACTTTCTCTTACAATAATAGAATAATATAAAATAAAAATTAGAGAACAAAATAAAAGAAAATTCTTACAATCTGTATGAATAGACAGATAATAGTCTGGCTGCTGACTTCCCCTCTGATCTTGTCTATCCCTAAACTCTCCTTCAATATCCATATTTTAACCACTCTGGTCTTCTTACCATCTCTTGAATATGTTATGATAGTTGTTATGAGTTTTCATTTGTGGTTCCTTGTTCTTAATATGTCTTTCCCTGTGAAAAATTCAATTGTTTATGGTGTCTCTCCCCCAAAATTCCACTGCTATTTCTTGAAGTTCTGATGTTATTGCCTCAAAGTCACTTTCTTATAAAAGGTAGCAACAGATAGCACCAATTAGAGTTGCAATTATTGGATCTACTTTTGTTTTGTAATTCCTTTTCTGAGTCTATATACTATAAACCCTTAAATGCAAAGCAAATCATCACACTCCCTTAACAACAGTCATAATAAAAAGACCAGAAGCAACAAGAGTTAGTGAGGATGTGGAGAAAAAAGGAAGTCTGATACACTGTTGGTATGAACAATATTTTAATGCTATGAAAGTTGACTTCCACCCGCATTATCGATGGAATTTTTTCTTGGCAATTTTTTAATTACTTTATTTTTTTAAATCAAGTACAATTTTCCTATTGTACTTATTGTTAACTTTTTGATAGTATGGATTTCTTCCCTCACGTGTGGTCACTGTAGCTCTCGCACCACCAAAGCACGCATAATCCTCCACTAGGTAAATATTTTTTCAAAAATAAAACTGTTGCCAAACACAATGAATACTTTTTCAGTCTATATCTTGCTAAAAGACTGATAATCATTTGCTCCTTCTTGAAAGTCCTGGTCATGGATAAGGAACTGTGAACCACATCTTTCCGCCTTTCCCCCCACCTTTCTAATTTTTACTATTAAGAATTAGATGATTTAGAGACTTTTCTGTTTGTGTTCACAAGGCCTTCTCCAGAGTCTACTATCTGCCCCAATTCCAATCGTCTCTCTTCTAAGTTTCACCCAGACAGTTCCAAGAAACCTTCTCTGACTTCAAGTCCAAGTTAAATCTACTCAAACTATATGACCAAGATATGATTTTTTTTTCTCTGTCTCTGAGGGACTTTGAAGATTTTGTCTTAAGTGTGAAATTGCAAAGGCCTGATAGTGAGGAAAATCCCAACTGTTTCATTTTTGTTGGTTTTTTTTTTTTTTTTTATTGAGAGAGGACTTCAGTAAAACAGACTACTTAATACACATTAGTCTGTTGTTTCAACTTTTCAGCACACTAAATCTGGTTATTTCTCTTATTATTTTTCCTGTTATTTTTTACCTTTTTTAATTCTTGATTTGAAACATTTTAAGATTTATAGGAGACTATTATTAGTAATATTACATTAACAAAAGGTCAAAGTCAATATTTAGCCAAAATAATATTAACAACTTTACATATTTGATATAGCACAGAATTTAATAAAGAGCACGTGCTCTTTGAGTGAGTCAAAATCATGGCTCTCTATTTTGTACTTTATATTCCATCTCCCAAGGTAGAACCAAAGAACAACTATAGGAATATCTTCAAGATATTCCTGCATAACATATTTCATATTAATGAAATCAAGTAGGCACATAGTAGGTGGTCAAATTTTCCATAATGCACTAATACAGAAGCTTTCAATAATGCACTAATACAAAGTCGTAAGTAACAACCAGTGGGCCAAATATAGTCATATTCTCAATAAAAGGTGTGAAAATCCTATTTTTCATCATTTAGCTTCTAGAGATGGAATGGGAATAAAAATTTTCCACATATAGCCTCGTAATAAGAATAGGAATTCTTATTCTTATAATATTCATATAGTCTTATATTTAATATCCATATAAATAAGAGCTAGAATAAATCCCTCATGGATGGCATTTCAAACATTATTATTAATATATTTTTAGTTGTTAGATAAAATGTACTCACACTCAATTTTCCATTACGATTGTCTTCTTCTCTCACTTCCAGAGCCTTCAGAAAATTATCTTGCAGATCTTTACCAGTACTTGTTAATGTTCTATAAAAATAAGGTCTTCAGTTATAATACATTAAAATATATATATTAAAAACTCAAAATCTAACAACCATATTTCATTATTCCCAGAAATAATTTCCTTATAACACAAAAACCATCCACACATACTACATATGATCACTATAAACTACACACAATTATAAGAACCTACTAATTCCACTCCCCAATTTGATTTCAATTAATGAGTGTTTATGAATAATTAGAACCAAATATATAAATAACATACATGATCATATCAATACTCATGCCAGATACAGTAAATCTCATTCATGACCATTTCTTCACTTTATTACACCATAAAAATTCAATATAAATATACACTCATTACCCACAATTTTAAATTGTCTATAATTCAAATATAATTTATTTAATATATGAGAATTAAAATACTAGAACTCCAAATCGATTCAGCTACTAGAACAGAAAATTAACTTTAGTTTGATGAGTGAGCTAATCTAGAAAAGAAAGGTAACTAGATGAAATCATTTTTGTCAGATGTAAGGACTAAAAATTTAAAAGGGGTTACAAAATAAGCTCTGGGGACATAATGTACAGCATGGTGTCTGCAGTTAATAATACTGTACTGTATATTCAAAGGTTACAAAGAGAGTATATCTTAAAAGTTTTCATCACAAGAAAAATAACCTGTAACCATATGTGGTAATGGATATTAACTAGACTTTTTTGTGGTGGTCATTTGGAATATATACATGCATTGCCTTATTATGATAAACTTGAAACTTACAATGTTAGATGTGAATTATAATGCAAAAATTAAAATTAAAAAATTATTTAAAAAAGAATTCAAGACAAATTACTTTTTCTGGAGGTAAATTTAAAGCCAATTTATCACAAAGATCTCAATTAAACAATATTGAACCACATAATGAAAAGTGAGTTAAAGTCTGATTTGTAAGACAATAACCATTTTTTCATATAGTCATTTCCTACATATTCGATGCACATTTTTATTATATTTGCACTATGTAGCAGAAACTATTCCAGCACAAATATAAATAAGATAAAACTCCAGCTCTCAAGTTGCCTGTGGTTTCACAGTAGTAAACAGATACATAAATATTAGAAAGTTATTCCATGTTATAGTTCTAATAGAATTCATAACTACCCTACCTATTAAAGGGAAAGTCAAGTCACTTTATCATAAGGAATCTTAAGCTTAAAAGTAATTACTGAGCTAAATGCAAAAAGATGAGATGCCATTAGCCAGTATTGGGGATAGGGTGGAAGAGGTAGAGAGTTATCAGTAACTATAAAGGAATAAAATAATTTAAATATAAAACTACAAAGAGCCTTTGGGTGACTGAAAAGCAGTCAGAAAGTAAATGCAGAAAGGAGGGATAAATACAGGAAAGGAGGGATAAAGGAGGGATAAATTTTAATAGTAATAAAGCTAATATTTTTATAGATAAATTATTGCAAATATTTAGTTAAGGCTACACAGACAATAAGAGCAGCAGATCCTACATGCAGACCCAGGCAGTTAACATAAGTGGTGGCAATGGGCATCCTTATCTTGTTCCTAATTTTAAGGGAAAAACTTCATTTTTTACCACTAAGTATTATATTGACTGTTAGTATGTTTTATATATAGGCTTCATTATACTGAGGTAATTTCCTTCTATTCCCATCTTGTTTAGAATTTTAATCGTAAATGAGTGCTGAATCTTATTAAATGCTTTCTCTGCATCTATTGACACTATCTTTTTTTTTTAATATTTGCTTTGGTCAAAAAGATGTGTTACATAATTGATTTAAGTATATTGACCCATCCTTGCATCCCTGGCATAAATCCCGCTTGATGATGATACAGAGTCCTTGTAACAAACTGTTGAATTCAATTTTCTACTATTTTGTTGAAGATAGTTACATAAGTGTTCATCAAAGACAATTATTTTATTTCTTAATTTTTTCTCATGCTGTTTTTGTCTGGTTTCAGTATTAGGGTAATGTTGGCATCACGAAGCGTGTTGGGGAGCATTTCTTCTTGTATTTTTTTAAATAATTTGAGTATTTTTTAAAGAATTTTTTAAAGGTTTGATAAAATTTATTTGTAAAGCCATCTGTTTCTAGAGTTTTGTTTTTGGAACATTTTTTATTAGTTTCAATTTCCACACTGGTGATCAGTTTGTTCAATTTATCTAATTCTTCTTGAGTTATAGTAGACTATATTGAGCTAGAAATTAACCCTTTTCTTCAATATTAAATTTGTTAGCATATAGTTGTTCATAGTAATCTCTTATGGTCCTTTGTATTTCTTTGCTATCTATGGTGATTTATTCTTTCATTTGTGATTGTTTATCAATGTTTTCTCTATTTTCTCTCTTTTTTTTTGTTAGTCTAACTATAGGGACCTTTATTTTGTTTATCTTATTGAAAAAACAGCTCTTAATTTCATCGATTTTTTTGCAGTCTTTAATATATTTATTTCATTTCTTTTCACTCAGTTTTTATTATTTTGTTTTTTCTACTAACTGTGGGTCTTGTTTGCTCCTTGTTTTAGGTTGCTTTAGGTGTATTATTAGATTGTTTATTTGTGATTTTTTTCTTGCTTCATAATGTGGGCCTGTATTGAAATTATCTTGCCCTGTAAGGGCATATTTGCTATATCTCATGGATTCTGGTAGTTTTATCATCAATTTAATTAATCTCAAAGTAAACTTCTGCTTCAATTCTTTTATTCAATTACTATCAGGCTGTATATCCTTTAGTCTCCATGTATTCATAGTTTTTCCTATTTTTTCTTATATTTAATTTATATGGCATTATGATCAGAAAAAGCAGTAGTTATAATTTTTATTTGTCGTCTTATTTTTTTTTTTTAAGATTCATTTTTTTATTTATTTATACAAGCACTGGGCACAGTCAGAAGCGTGGGAGGGTGAGAGAATTCACCAGAGCCAGAGCGGAGAGCAGAGCAGGCAGAAGGACCGAAGTACACTGCTGAGGGGAGCAGCGGGCGGCAGGAGAGGTCTGCGCACCATGTGGGACACTCCTCTGGTGGCCGGGGAGCAGCCGGGGATCGAACCGGCGCTGCAGAGGCCGCGGGCAGCTTTGCAACCCAGCGCTCAACCACTGCGCCACCGGGGAGGCCCTATTTGTCGTCTTATTAACAATTGACTTGTGCCCAATATATGCTCTATTCTTACCAGTGTTCCATGTATACTTGAAAAAAATGCAATCATTTGGGCGTAGAATGTTCCATAGATATCTGTTAGATTTACTGGTTCTTACTACTGATTTAATACTACTGTTTCCTTATTTACTATTTATCTAGTAGATTTGTTGTTGTGTGTAGAGATATTTGAGTCTCCTGGTATTACTGTGTTATTACTCTGGACTCTTTTTCTGTCCTGCTCCTTAGCACCAATGGGTTGGGTTTCTTTCAGGGAATTTTTGATCTAGCATTGTGTAGTGTGTACTTTCTTCTTCTCTTTTTTTTAATAATTTTTATGTGTTGTAATAGGGATAGATTTTCAGACTAGTTTCATTATATATGTTGAAGTAATTTGAGAACTAAGTGTAGCAGATTTTATAAAAGAGGACTAGTGTAGAGCACAAAAGTTTACATCTAATAGACAGAATTCAAACTTCCCACTGTGCTGTGTCAGAGTTTTGTGGTGGGTAGCCCCAGCCCTCCTTCTATGTCCACCTCTTAGTTTTAGAGTCTCTTACCAGGTCTTCTGTTCATTTCCATTACAGGCTATTTTTAAGCACTAGGTGTAGCAATGGACATGGATTATAGTTGCTATGAGGTTACAGATCAGTACTTGTTCTCTTTAGCACCACAAAGCTTAGTCCTGGGATGTTTGTTCCTGTTATTGGTAGGTACTTGAGTTCTAATTTGTTCAAATCTTTGTTTTGGTTTTAGCCCTGGGCTGGCAGTGGTAGGTGTTTGGGATAGGTCGGCTTGGGCTTCTAGTAATAAAATCTAAAAGGATAAGCAGGTCCTATTACCTGTTTCTCCCTGCCAAATCAGGTTCTAGCTGGTCTACATTAAGAGGTCCAAAGCAATAGTCCTCACTCTATACTTTTACCCTGACAGCTCTCCAACAATGCACCCTCCATTCTCGGTGCCAACTCACACACATCCTTACCTAGTACAATGCTGGGTCTCAGGAGCCCACTTGCTGGTGTGTGCCGAAATCAAAAATGTAGGGGGCTTTCCCTAGAAGCCACTCCACCCTCTGATGTTATTATCACTTTAAACAAAGTTCACTTAAAATTTACCCTACCTGTTTCTGTTGGACTACAAATCCTAGGATGTGCTGTGGTTTCCATATGCCACATATGAGTGAAATCATACAGCTTTCTCCACCTGACTTTTTTCACAAAACATAAAAACACTCTAGGGCCAGCCACGTTATAGCAAATAGCTGGATTTTATCATTTTATAGCTGAGTAGTATTCCCTTGTATATTAATGCCATATTTTCTTTATTCATTCATCTGTCAAAGGGTACTGATTTTGTTTTGAGCTCTTGGTTGTTGTACATGAAGCTGCAATAAAAACGGGTGGTATATACATCTCTTCGAATTACTTTAGTTATTTTATTTTGTGGGGAGAGAGTAAATATACAGAAGTGGGATAAATGGATCATATGGAATTTCTATTTTTATTTTTCTTAGAAATCTCAAAACTATAGGGTTCCCTTCTCTACACATCCTCTGAAACATTTATTGTTTCTGGTTTTTGAAATATGGGACATCCTCACAGGTGGAATCTACCCCCAAAACACAAAAACACTAATTGGAATCTTGCAGTCCTATGTTTAGTGCAGCACTATTTACAATAAACAAGATATATACAGGAACACCTAACTGCTCCAAAACAGATAAATGGATCAAGATATGTTATATACACATAATGGAATACTATGGGCAGCTTGCATTCAATCCCCGTCAGGGAGGAGACCCATGTGGCACAGCAGACCTCTCCTGGCTTGCCTACTGCTCCCCTCAGCAGTGTATTTCAGTCAATCTGCCTGTTCTGGTCTCCACTCTGTCTCTGGTGAGTCCTCTCAACCCCCCCATACCTCTGACCTGTGCCCCAGTTCTTGTATGCATAAATAAATAAATCTTTAAAAAAGTTGTTTTATAAATAGGTAACAAATAAAATCTATAATCCCTGGGCTATTTTCAGCAATAAATTATCAATTGTCACTTGATGTTATATTTGAGAAACTGAAATATTTCAAAAGGAGAAATATTGGAAAAGAAAGTTAATGCACAGTGTTGTAAGGAATTCTTAAAACTTTAACACACATTACTCTTACTTAACTAGGTTTATTTAACAGTCAGTGACCTGGGAAACCTTGCTTAAATAAATATTACAAAAGGAGTTATTTCCTCAAGAAGTGAAATAGGTCTATTACAAAATCATACGTTGTAAGTTTTATAAAGGCAAATACTCCATCTTTATTGTTTACACTGCACTACACTTTCAGAATGGGGTGAAAGTTATATGGATGAGTTCTTTTTTACCAACCATGCTTAATCATTAACTAAAACATTTATATAATTCTACATGAATGACTCAAAATACCTTCTTAATCCTCAAAATTAGAGTATAGGTTTATGATTTAATTATGTTGTTCATATACTGTACATATTCATATTACTAGAATTAACACTTAAGAAAATAAATAACAGAAGTGATGTGACAATGTATGGACCCTAGAAACCATTGGAAAACTGCTAAAATAGAAACTTATTTTCTTAAGCATTTACCTATTTAAAAGATTAGTCTTTAGTAAACATTTATGACTTAATCACCTGGAATTTTAAATGTGTAACTGGGAGTATTCTAATAAGCAAGGTTTGATTAATCTGTAAGATGTATTCCAACAGTTACTGAATAATTGTTATATCACATCTGAGATTATACTTATTTTAATAGCAATACTTTTTACTGAATGGGAAGTCTTTATATTATTTTTATGCTAGGTATTTTGCAAACACAATTATCCTCAAATGAAGTCTTAAAAGAGGATATGTTTATGTCCACTTTAGAGTAACTTGATTATAATCAGCTAGAACTCATTTTTTAAACTAGATATCACTGATTCCAAGGTTTTGTTCTTTTTATATTATTATTCCCAATAATATTTCACATATATTTATAAAATATAATATATTACATAATATTTATATATTTTCACATATAAAAGCAATGAGAAATTCACAGGGAAAGACACCTAAATTACTAGTGGAGGAGGGAAGTGAAACATGAAACCTTCATTTGGAAGTGCCCCTGGGGGATCAGATTCTGGTCTTGAGACCTCTATGGAAAACTAATCAGTGATAATCATTATACCAGTCAAGACTGGAATTCTGACCAACCATTCTGTTCAGAGGTAATTTTAATTTTCTTCAAAAACCAGTGAACTCTGAAATAGTCTACATTTTATATTTCTATAATTTACATTCAACTTATTAGCACTTATTTGATCAAAATATGCAGTTCAAATTCTCCCTAATTCTGTTTTACAATTATGTTTTTGTATATCCAATTTGGAAAAAAATTAATGGAGACTAAAGTAAAAAATAGTGTGTGAATAAAAATGTGCTGTTAAAACACTATAATATTATTTAACAAAACACTTTTTGGAGAGGGAATGGAGTTTGGTGGTGATGTACCAGTGTGTGGGTGCCGAAGCACTGGTGGAGGGGTGAATGAAGCCTGTGAACAAGTTGAGGTGTGAGATTGTACTACTACAATTATGTAGTTACATTAGTGGATGGCAAATCAATAGCATTTATTTGAAAATAAAGAAATACTTATCTATGAAAAAGCAGTTTTCAGAAATAGATTTATCTCCCATAAGTTTACTGACAGAACTTTGAGTGGATGGCCTATACAAAGTAAATGACTTTTTTCACAACTCTGGAGATTAGAAGTCTGAAGTGAGGGTACCAGTACAGTCTGGTTTGGTGATCATTCTCTTTCAGGCTTGGAGATGACGGCTGCCTTCCCACTATGTCTGCATGAGGTAGAAAGAGCAACAGCAAGCTCCCCAATGTCTCCTCTTATATAGACATTCATCCAATCATGAGAGCCCCACACCCTCATAATTTCATGCAAATCTAATTACCTTCCAAAGTCCTGTCTCCAAACAGCATCACATCTGGGGTTACTCTTTTAAAAAAAATTATTTATTTATGCATGCAAGAACTGGGGAACAGGCCACAGGTGTGGGGGTTGAGAGGATTGACCACAGGCTCAGTGGGGAGCAGAACAAGCAGATCTACTGAAATACACTGCTGAGGGGAGCAATGGGTGAGTCAGGAGAGGTCTGCTGCACCATGTGGGTAGCTCCCTGGCCAGGGATCAAACTTGTGCTGCAGACAGCTTCATAGTGCTGTGACTTAACCCCTTGCACCACCAGGGAGGCCCCTGGGGTTACTTTTTTAACATAGGTGGGAGGCCCCTGAGGTTACTCTTTTAACATACACTTCAACACAGTTATTTAGGCCCACAGTTCATTCCTTCTCACTTTAAACTCATTTTTCTCTTGTTTTATTTTCTCGGTTTACTGACTTGCTTGGCACATCACCACTTCTGTAGAACCGGGAACTATTATTAGAAGTTGTCTTTTTCTTTTTAGATATTGATGAACTGGTTTAATCAATTAATTAATTAAGTAATTTAATTTTGCTGAGGCAATACTGGTTTACAGCACTACTTTTGAGTCAGAGGTAAACAATCAGCTTCTTCATACTGGTGTTACCACACCACACCCACCACCAAAAATCATCCAGGGTCAAGTTTTATTTTATCTTATGGGATAAAGTAACAAGATTTCACTTCATCAAATATGCTAGATTAAATTATGAAGTCATAATTTGTTCCTTTTCAGCTCTCTTTAGCAAGATGCAAAGATTTTACGCCAGAGGACTTTAGGCCAAAAGGATGCAAATGACATAGATCATGGGCATTTGACTCAAATAGAATGGAGAAAATCTTCCTGTTTCTGATCTTGAATATGAATTTATATGAAAATAAGATTATTTTGACCTTGATATTTGTGAAAGGTAATAAGCATATTTATTTATTTTTTTTTAATTTTTTTTTTATTTATTCATACAAGCACTGGGTACAGTCAGAAGCGCGGGAGGGTGAGAGGATTCACCAGAGCCAGAGCGGGGAGCAGAGCAGGCAGAAGGACCGAAGTACACTGCTGAGGGGAGCAGCGGGCGGCAGGAGAGGTCTGCGCGCCATGCGGGACCCTCCTCCGGTGGCCGGGGAGCAGCCGGGGATCGAACCGGCACTGCAGAGGCTGCGGGCAGAGGCTGCGGGCAGCTTCGCAACCCAGCGCTCAACCGCTGTGCCACCGGGGAGGCCCTAATAAGCATATTTAAAGACAATATATGGTCTCCCCGGTGGCGCAGCAGTTGAGAGCTGGGTTGTGAAGGTGCCCGCAGCCTCTGCAGCACAGGTTCACTCCCCGGCGGCTGGGCGAGGGTCCCACATGGCGCGCAGATCTCTCCTGCAGCCCGCTGCTCCCCTCAGCAGTATACTTTGTCACTCTGCCTCTTCTACTTTCCGCTCTGGCTCTGGTGAATTCTCTCACCCTCCCGGCCTCTGACTGTACCCAGTGCTTGTATAAATAAATAATTAAATCTTAAAAAAAAAAAATAAAGACAGTATAATACTTAAATGTAGTTAATAAATTATAACAAAGCTAATCCCTGTAACTCACCACCTAGCCCAAAAATAGATGACTGGATCAAAAAGATGTCATATATATACACAATGGAATACTATTCAGCAATCAAAAAAGATAAACTAATGCCATTCACAGCAACATGGATGAAGCTAGAAGGAATTATGCTCAGTGAAATAAGTCAGAAGGAAAAAGAAAAATATTGGATGGTTTCACTTATATAGCAGGAATATAGGAGTACCAAATAAGACTTCAAGGGGAAAAAATAATAACAATACAAAACAAAACAAAAACAAACAGACAATTATAAACCAGAGACATCCTGCAGGGAAGAGGGAGGGAGAGGAATCAGAGGAGGGAGACAGGAGCACAGGGGACTGTGGTGATGGTGCGCAGGTGCATTGGTAGAGGAAATTCTATGGGGACAACACCTGAGGGGAAAAAAGCCAACCATTGTTTAAAAAGGAACAATGATGTAAAATATATATAAATAAATATTTTTTTTTAAAAAAGCAATGTCTGGGGCCTCCCTGGTGGCCTCCCTGGGGCCTCCATAGTGGGGTTAAGCACCGCACTATGAGGCAGTCCACAGCCCTGCAGTATGAGTTCTATCCCCGGCCAGCCAGGCAGCAACCCACATGGCGCAGCAGACCTCTCCTGTCTTGCCCGCTGCTCCCCTCAACAGTGTACTTCATCAGTCTGCCTGTTCCGTTCCCCGCTCTCACATCTGCCCCACCCTACCCCCATCTCTGGCCTGTACCCCAGCTCTTGTATGCATAAATAAATTCTTAAAAAAATAAAAAAAGAGCAATGTCTACAGTCCAGAACCCCTTCTTAGTCCTCCCTGCATACAAAATCTATCACCCTACTTAACACACAGCAAAGATAACCACTTTCTCATTTGTATAATGTTCACTTCCATGCTTTTTTCTTACCTTAGTATTCAACTTTCATGATCATTACTTCCTTTGATAAGCATGTGCTCTCAAACAATACACTTTCATTTGCCTATTTTGGGACTTTTTATAAATGAAATAAAGAAGTACATATTTTCAAAATACTGTTTCCATCTGTAATAATTTTGTGTTCCACACATGTTGATACAAGGGGCTCTACCTCATTTTGACTGAATTCTCTTATCTAATATACAACTTATTTTATCATTTCTATAATTACAGACCTCAGAGTTTTTTTCATTTGGGTCTATTATAAATATGCTGCTAGAATTCCCTGTATGTGTATCCTATGTAAAAATTTCTCTACGATCTATAGCTAACAATGGAATAGCTGTGATATAGGATATTTGTATTTCAACTTTACAAATTAATGCCACTTGTTTCAAAGATGGTTGAAGCAATCTACACTCCCCACTACCCAGTCATGAAAGTACCTTGTGCGCCACATTATTTGAAACACTTTGTATTTTAGAACGCTTTAAAATTAAATGACTCAGTATGTTAGTACTAGTAGCTCATCATTCTTTTAATCTGCATTTCCCTGATTATTTTTATCTTTGTATGTGTATTTTTATGTCTGAATTGTATGCCTTCTGAACATTATATGAATACCAGAAATTGTATAGAAGGAAAAAGCACCCAGTGAGCAATTTCAAATCTTCCCCTTTGAGCAATTCAATATGAGAGTACACATTTAACATCTGTGGGATTCTTTTTTAAAGATCTAAGAAGGAAAAAATAGTGACCCTAAACCCAACGTGAGGTTTTTGAGTCTCATGTCTTTTCTTGGAAGCTATTCTTTTTTTTCTTTAAAGATTAATTTATTTATGCATACAAGAGCTGGGGTACAGGCCAGAGATGTGGGGTGTGAGAGGATTCACCAGAGACAGAGTGGGGAACAGAACAGGCAGACTGACCAAAGTACACTGCTGAGGGGAGCAGCAGGCGAGACTGGAGAGGTCTGCTGTGCCATGTGGTTTGCTGCCTGACCAGCTGGGATGGAACTCATGCTGCAGAGGCTGCGGATTGCTTGATAGGGCGTTGCTTAACCCCTTGCGCCACCAGGGAGGCCCTGGATGCTATTCTTGATGTTTTTTCTCCATTTCTTCCTTCCTCCTTTTCTCCCTTTCCCCCTCCCTCCCTTCCCTTGTTCTGACCTCCCTCTTTCCCCTTCCTTCCTTCCTTGATGTAGTTCAAACAATGTTCTTTAGAAGTTAGGTAACTCAGGGTGACATTTAGAGAGCATTATGATGCAAGAATTTTTTAATTAAATACTAGTAATTCCCATGGAATGTCCACTTATATTTTAATAACTTTCAGAAAAGATTACTTGAGAAATGAGATTCATTTATTGGTGAGAAGTTATGAGAATCAAAATTTCTGTTGAAAAGATAAATAGGACTCCTTGTGGCGCAGGGGTTAAAGTCTCAGTACTATCAAGCTATCACTAGCCACTGTGGCATGACTTGGATTCCCCACCACGGAGCTACCCATATGGTGCAGCAGACCTCTTATGTCTCACCCACTGTTCCCCTCAGCAGTGTATTTCAGTAGATCTGCCTGTTCTGCTCCCCACTTTGTCTCTGGTGAATCCTCTCATCCCCCACATCTCTGGCCTACACCTCTGGTCCAGTTCTTGTAAACACAAATAAATAAAATAAATCTTTAGAAAAGATTAATAGCATCACTTTTTCCACCCTTTGCTACATAAAAGTCTTTAAATGATCAATGTACAGTAAAGCTATCAATATCTCTGGGAAAAATGTCAACTGTCAGAAGCATGCAGAAGAAAGATGAGAAGTGCCAACATGAGTGCTAGACAGCTGTTTCTTTTCATTTTCTATTTTGAAGGAAAACCCAAGTGGGAGTCCTAAAATCTGTGGTATCTTACATTAGTCAAACTCCACTCTCCCTGGATGAAAATTTACGTTTTTTTTGTTGTTGTTTTTTTTTTTTTTTTTGGAGGGGACAAAATGGGTTGTTTTCTGTGTGAGAAAGTGCCTCTGAACTTACTTTTTTGAAAAAAAAAAATCTTGCAAATTCCTTGAGTTAATGCTTAAATGTGGTAAATGTTTAATATTTTAAGAGGGCAAAATATTTAGAGAGGAAATAAATATTCTTAGTCTCTGAATGTGTTTGATTTTTTTCTGAAAACACATTAAAACATAACTTTCAATTTCTTCTTGGTGGCAGCTAAATCTATTATCTATATTGAAATGAACTTTCTGACTGCATGGTTATATTTATACAGTGAAAGCAAGAATTAGAAAGTATGGAAAGTAACCAGTGGTTTGACAATCCTGCTTCTACACTTACTCATCTCTATCTGTGGGAATCAGCCTTAATGCTCCATGGAGCACTAGGGTAGACTGGTAAAGCACAGCATCCTGAGTGAGAGATGTTTTGCAAAGCTGAAGGTCTTGAGACTCAACATTTTTTCCTATATTATACCTCATGTCTGTGTAGTTACTAACTTTTGAAAAACATTATATAAGGAAGTAAAGAATTTGATATAATGCAATTCCAGGGAACAGGACACCACCAGAGAAAAACAGTCAAAAATCGAAGCTTATACTACATTTCTCAACAGTATGGTACAAGGTGGTAATGACTGACCATGAAACACATGGAATGTGGGCACTTGAGAAACTAAAGAAGACTCTCAGAAAGTTTTATCCCATAAACCTCTGCATTGTCCCTTTGCTAAATCTTCCAGTAATGCGATATCAGTCTGACTCTAGTGATAAAGAGCATTCAGAAAGGATGGGTCATATTAAAATAAGAAAGAGTTAGTTCTAGACTCCATGCAGTCTAAGGAAGGTTTGGCAAAGCCACATAGGAGTCCTTGAGCCAAAGTCAGTCTCAGCCAACAAAGAGTTATGACTCCCAGAAATGGGTTCACCTTAATATCCTTGCCACACTCAATCACTGGAGAAGCAGTTCACAGAAGGTGTGACTTGAGTTCAAATCCATGATAGATTTTGAAGAGCATCTGTTGGGATCCTCTGAATTATACTCCCTAACAGATACATTCTCATAACAAGCAAAATCTCCTATCATTCAAACCAAAAAATCCTAGTGTTGAAAAACAACAGCACACTAACTTATTTTCTTTACCACAAATATATTCTCAAAATAAAATTGACAATATCATTGTCAACAATTTGCATGATGAAAACACTTTAGCTCTATTTTCTATAAACATAAAGAATTTTAATTTTTCTTTGTGATGTAAGTAGCAAATATTCCCCCCAGTTTTTCGTTTGTTATTTAACTTTGCTTGCAGTGCATTTTAACAATAAAATGTCTCTTTTTATGTATTAAAATGATCAATATTTCTGTCACTGATATTGACTTTGAAGTGCTTACAAATTATAAAGAAATTCATCCATGTTTTCTTCTAAACTTGAATGATTTTATTGTTGGTATTTTTTAACATTTATATTTCTCATTCCTTGTAATTTACCCTGATGTACTATGTGACACTGATCCAATTTAAACATTTATCATTTAGTTACTCAATTATCCCAACACCAATTATTTCAAAGCCTATATTTATTTCCACTGATTTAAGATTACATCTTTAATAAAGTTATTTCCATATGCACTTGAGTCTACTTTGTGTTTTCTTTCTTGCTCTATTGCTTTATCTATTCATGCATCATATTACACTACCTTGATTATAGAAGATGCATGTTTCAAACTCTGGTATAGCTAGCCCCTCTCCTTATTATTCCTCTTTAGGAGTTTTGTTTGTTTGCTTTTTGCAAATGAATTTTATAACTACATTGCATACCTACCCCATCAAGGAAAAAAAAAAACACTGATGTTTCATTTACAATTACTTTAAATTTCTTGTTGTAATAACTTGTGTTTCTGAAAAGAGTTGCAATAATGTCTCCTATAACCCATGTTCGTTTTTTAATGTGAATTTTGCTCTCGCCATTCGGAAGTGGAAATCAACTTCCCATTCCTTTGACATACATTAGAAGGTAGATGTGACAATAAGGACTTACATTAAAAAGAACTGAAAGTGGCACTTTGCACTTTCGGCATTCCATCCACCACATGAGAAGTCCAACTACTCTGAACCTGCCGTGTGATATGGGAACCTAAACTATCTACATGAAGAGTCCACAGGAATAGAGATAGAGGTGTAGTTATCTCCCAATTGCTCTAGTTACCCCACCACAGGAGAAATGCAAATGTTATCCCTGCCCCAATAGATACCACATAAAGATAAGCTATCTTCACCAAGATCTGCCCAAAGTGCAGAATTATAAGCAATTAAGTTTATCCTCATCATTACCATCAACTACAATGTTTGGGTGTTTTGATGTGTAGCAACTTTTAAATAACCAAAATAGAAATGATGGCAATTTTTCTCCTTAGCTCTTTTTTTATAGAATGGAATATATTGTTTCCTGATTCCCTCTATTGAATCACCCTTATATTCCTAAATTAAATTCCACTTAATCAAGATGTATTATTTTTAATGAATTATGGGATTTTGCTTAAAATTTTTATATCATATTCATAAGCAAATTTAGTTAGTAAATATCTTTTCAAATATTATCTTTGTAAAGTTTATTCATCAGTGCATACTTCATAAAATGAATTCAGAAGTTTTCCATGTTTCCCAATACTGTTAAAGAGGCTAAGTAGAATGTGAGACAATGTGATCATGAAAAGTTTGGAGACATTCCTGGAAACCATTGGTGCATGGGCTCTTTTTTTGCAGAGCTCTTTACTCTGAATCAAATGTTAACTTCAGCTGTGTGGTGATCTACTTCTACCTAGGTGAAGGACCTCAAATCCATTCTCATATGATTTTTTCTTTGGAACTATGAAACTTGATTGTTATGGAGTTATGTTCTATGTTCTGTGAGACTGCTCTGGATGAAGGAACATAAAAACAAAACGCAGTCCTTGACTAGAAGAGCACAAAATATTGGAATGATGCTGGAGTTGCAATTCTCTGTGTTTTGGTGGTCCAGATGTCCCAACTCCTGCAGATGCTATATACTGGAGTGACTGCTAGGCCTTTCAAAGAGAAAAAGATTCTCCTCTTGCCATATTTCCAGCCCTAAATTTTCCAGTAAACTCATTAAATGTAGATTAAAGCCTATATATTCCATGAGTCTGATCACCAAATTGAGGTCATTAAATCTATCATAACATGTACCATGTACTATTTTTTTTTTGCATGTAATAAGTGATCTATTTAGACAGCCAATTTGGGATAGTGTGTTTTTCTAGAAAATCTGTATATTTGAAGTAAAGTTTTCAAATATATTTTATAATGTTGTACACAATAGTCTCTATGGAATTTGATTTTTTTAAGACTTATGTTTTAATATAGTCACATGTCACTTAAAGTTAGGAATGTGTTCTATGAAATGAATCATTAAGTGTGTCACTGTATGCACTTCATAAAATATAATCACACAATTCTCAATGGTACAGCTTAATAGCCACCTATGCTATTTGGTTTAGCTTACTGGGTTTGCCATATTTTCAGTACTTAATTAACTGATATGTCATTAAGTAACATGCGAATGTACTTATATCCTCCCTTAGCCATTTTTCATTTTATGTATTTGTAGCTTCTCTCTCATCTTAACTGAGGTAGCTAGTCATGTGATTATCTTTATCAATTTTTTAAAAACAACTGGAATTTATATTTATTATCAGTTTTACTTTTTTTTCTCTCTTTCATGCACTCCAGATTTTTAAATTGAAATCCTCCATTTTCTTTTGGGGGTACTTTGTCCCACTGTTTCTGCCTTTTGAAACAAGAACTAATTTCTTTTTTTTTTTTCATTTTATTGATGTAGTCAGTGCTATAAATTTTCTCTGAAAACTGCTTTAAATGTATCTAATAGATTCTGATGATTATATAGTCACTATTCTTGTTTTTAAGAAATTCTGTCGTTTTACTTTCTGCCTCCTCTTTGACCCAAGAGTTCTTAAACACGTTTGTAAATATCCCACTTTAAAAGGTATGTTTAGACTACACCCACAAAATGATGGAATAAGGAGGAGTTTCTAATAAACATCCTTCCTAACCACATTATAGAAAGACTAAATTTTGCTCACCAGTTCAGAGCCACTGACAGAAATCTAAAACACACATATCTTGCTCCAAGTTTGGTAACTTGTTGGGGTGGAGCAGGGGATTTGAGGCCAGAGTAGCAGCCATACAGGCAAGCAGAAAATCCCTGAGACCAGGCACAGATAGTATAGGCACACAGAGTGTATGTGGGGAGTTTATTCCATGAGCAAGGAGTATAGCCCTACTTGCATGCAGATACTAGGACTGTTGGGTTTTAAGTTGTGGAAAATCTGGCTGTCAACAGTGAAACCAAAAGAACAGTCCTAAGCAAACTTCTCAAAACACATTGTTGTTAATTTATCAAAAATCAATGACAAGATATACTAAGAGTCTGCTAGGAGAAAAAACTGTAACCTACAAAGGAAACTTATCAAGACAGTCAACAGATTTCTCAGCAGGCAATCTCAAGGGTAGAAGAGTGCAATGACATTTATAATTCTAAAAGATAAAAACTGCCAGTTAATATCTTATAGTGCCAATTTATCAATCATACATGAGGGACTAATAAAGTCTCAGCCAGCATTACCACTTGTAGATTATTACCCAAAGAATATGAAAGCTAATATGAAAATATTTATGCTCTACTACCTTCATAGCAACATTATTCATAGCATCAAGTTATGGAATCAACCTAAGTAACAAACGACAGATTACTGGATAAAGATTGTAAAATATACACTCCATGGAATACTACACAGCTTTTAAAAAAGACAAAATGCTGCCTTTTGGGACAAAATGGATTGATCTTGAGGTAAAATAAGTCAGAAGTCAAAAGACAGTTATGAAATGAACTCAATCACTTGCAGAATATAAATAACTGAAAAAAATAAACTGCATAAACAAGAATAATAATTTTATATCTCTATGAAAAATACATTGATTACCAGCAAGGTAGGGGAAGGGAAGGGTACATGGAGGTGACAGGGTTGTGACACTGGAGAGTTTGTGGTGGGTGTGGCATGTCACGGATAAAGATGTGAAGTTGTACTCTCAAAATTATATAGTTATTTAAACCAGTGGCAAATCAAATTTGAGAAAAAGTCTATTTATAGTAATTGCTATGAATGCCAAATTTTGTTGAATTTATGATCTGATATGATTATTTGTAGTATTAGAGGTGGGATGAAATTTATTTAGCAGGTTGTTCTTATATCTGTATATGTATGGGCAAGATATAATACAGTTGAGGAATGTTCCATGTAGACTGGAAAAAGTTTTTTGTTGTCAGAATTTTAGAGTTCAATATAAATTTATAAAAATAATTAATTCCTTCTCTTTTTAGCAATATTGTACACTGTCTTGGTTTAAGAAAAATGTGTTAAAGTCTCTTATTTTGAGTATGTCTGCTATTTATCATTTTCTCTGTGGTTTCTGCTCTATAAATGCCATCATTGGGGTACTAATTGGGAAAATATTAATAACTCATTTCTATAATTATGAATTATAGCTTTAAGCATTACAATTTTCCCTTTATTGATTATTAATGTTTTTATTTGAATTCAAATTCATTAGGTATAAAAATTGTAACTCTTACTTCTTTTATTCATTTATGTAGAATATTTGTGTTCTTTTATTTTAATATCTATATTTATTTAAGATGTGTTTGTATAAATTATGAACTGTTTTGCTTTTATGGCTCAATTAAGTTCATTTACATATATTTATGTGATTAATAAATCTTAATTTTTTCATGATGGTACATACAAATATACATATTTATGCGTGTGATATTAAAATTACATACACAAACATGTCCACATAGTTTTTCACTATGACTTCCACTTTCTTACAGCTCTTTCTCTGTATGTTTCCTGGTATTAAGAAAGGTTTGTATTTTGTGCAAATGATAACCCTTGTATGGATACTTTCATATAAAGCTCTTGTCCTCTCCTTTTTTAGTTGATATTCATGGCTCCTATTTTTAAAAATATTGTAATTAGCTAGCAGTACCTTTTTCTTCCACTCTTTCCTATCCCTAAACATCTAATTTGAAATAATATGTCTTAACCTGCAAGGCAGTTAGTGAACTAATTTTCACATACTGTCCCTTACTTTTGGTACTCACTACATTTGTAATATCAGTGCAGATAGCAATTTTAAACTATTCTTTCTCCCTTCTATCCCACTTCGTTTTACAGATAAATATATTTTTAAAGTTTGCGGAGTCCTTTGGCTGACGTCTTTCTGGTCATAACTGGTGACCTGAAGTGAGTTTCTAGTTAGCTCAGGAAGGGTTCATCAAAACAATATTCCCTTAGCGCTTCATACCTGTGATAGGGTGTTTGTAGCCTATGTTGCAAAGTTTAGTTTGTCTTAATATAACATATTTGGCTCATATTTTTCTTTCCTTGAGTCTCCTAATTGTTACTACATTATTTGCTAGCATAAAACACTGAAAATCTAATGACAATCTGAGTTTTTTTCACATACAAACCTTGGCCATTTTGCTGGTATTTCCCAAGGAAATACCTTCTAGCTTTTTCTTTTAGCTTTTTCCTTAAATGCTATGTTTTGAGACCATGTCTTCTTGTGAACCATTCTGCATTTTATCCAGAAAGGTAGTATGCCCTTCAATGTATAATTTAAAGTTTTTTTTTTATTGCAGAATGTTTCCTTGAAATATAATGCTTAGTTTTAATTTTATTTTGCTATTATGGTATTTCTTATCTTCTATGTGAGTTTATGAGTGTGTGATCTTTAGTCATGCTCTTTATCCTTTAGTACAGTCTTTATCTTCTATTACTTTCTCTCAAGTCCTTATGAATATTTTATTCTGTTTGATTTCTAACACAGAGAATATATTCCTCTTAAAGCATGGTGCAATGGCATTTATTCAAACTTATGCTCATTAGAGTTCATTTTTCATTTAACGAAAGTATTTTTTTCTTTCTCGTTTTCCCTGTTAGCTCTCTTGATTTTATAATAACAGGACTCCAACATGATTTTTTTTCTTTTAATACTGTCTGTAAGTCAGAACATAGTCAACACACTTTGCTGCCATATTCAAGTTAAAAAAAAAAAAAAAGGGAAGGACACCAGGCAAATACAACATTGATAAAAATGTCTAATTTCTGGGCCTCCCTCGGTGGCGCAGAGGGTTGAGCAAAGTGCTGTGAAGCTGTCTGCAGCCTCTGCAGTGCTGGTTTGATTTCTGGCCAGCCAAGGAGATTCCCACATGGCTCAGCAGACCTCTCCTATCAAGCCCCCTGTTCCCTCACAGTGCCTTTGGTCCGTCTGCCTGTTCTGATCCCCATTCTGCCTCTGGTGAATTCTCTCGCCTTCCTGCACCTCTGGCCTGTACCCCAGCTATTGTATAAATAAAAAATAAATTTTAAAAAAAAGTCTGATTTCTGCCTTTTAGCAATGCTGACAGCTCAGAATGAAAAGATAACATTAATAATAATACAATATAATGAAATAAGATTGCGATGTGCCTTAAGATAATTCATGCAAGGATCCACAACTGGCCAATAGAAGGTGTTCAGCAAGTAAAACTAATTTTGTGATCATTATCAACAACATTATATGATATATGATCAAAAAAAAGAAAACAGGGCCTCCTCTAGTGGCGCAGCAGTTGAGCACTGGGCTGCGAAGCTGCCCTCAGCCTCGGCAGCGCCGGTTCGATCCCCAGCTGCCGGCGAGGGTCCCACATGGTGCAGCAGACCTCTCCTGCCACACCCGCTGCTCCCCTCAGCGGTATATTTCATCGGTCTGCCTGTTCTGTTCCCCGCTCTGGCTCTGGTGAATTCTCTCACCCTCCCACGCTTCTGACTATACCCAGTGCTTGCATAAAAAAAATAAATAAATCTTTTTTAAGAATAATTTAAAAAAGAAAACAGATTAGCTCATATATTGACAATAAAGGTTTGGATTATATACTCTGACATTAAATTCTGAGCCTCTTTTATTTTCATCTATCTCTCCCTATGCTCAGATCAAGGAGATATTTGGATATTCCTAGTAAGGTCACTGAAGTATACATCTAAACCTATTTTTTTCCCCAAATAATTTACCGGCCATCCTGCAAGACTGTATTTTCCAAAGCATCATCAATACCACCTCCTATGCTACATACTTGTATGCATTATGCCACGCCATCCTTCCAGTAAGAGGAGAAGTTTTCTTTGCTCACCTCTTTGAATGTTCTTTATTTGAACAATAAAATACAGTGAAATACTACTGTGTCAGTTCTGGACTCAGTTTTAATCAGACTGATATCTTCTCTCCCACCCACCTGAAGCACATTTTTCTAGAAGCCAACTGCCATGTTAGAAAAACAACTGTACTGAGATTACCAGGCTCTGAAAAGACTAAACCACATGGAGAGGGCTTGCAGAATAAGCTGTCAATTAGGAGAGAGTGAGCCTGAGAGAGTGCCAAGGTCCCAAACATAAAAATGAAAAAAGCTATTTGGAAGTGGATGTTTCATTTCAACCGCATCAGATGACATCAACTAAACAGAAGCCAGTTGCCTAATCAAGCCTTCCTGAAGGCCCAGCTCACAGAACTAATATCAAAACAAAATACATATTTTGCAGCAACATGGATGGACCTTGAAGGGATTATGCTCAGTAAAATAGTCCAGAAGGAAAAAGAAAAAATCAAATGGCTTCACTTACAGGAGGAATATAGGGAACCAAATAAGGAATCAGGAAAAAAATAACAACAACAATTAAAAAAAAAAAAAAAAAAAAAACAAAACCTAGCAGGCAACCATAAATTAGAGACATTCTGCGAAGGAGGGGAGGAAAAGGGATCAAAACAGGAACTCAGGTTCCTACACAATTATTTCTCTTGTAATTGGGAAAATAAAATAGATTCTGCTTTTGCTGAATTAGAGAATACCCTCAAATGAGAATGAAAAAGAAAAATACCTTTTTCCTGGCCCTGAGTTCACCAACACCAAATTTCCAATTCAAAAATTTCCAATTCAAAAATTTCCACTGGTTGTGGGAATTTTACGGGGAATACACAATGATGTAAAAGATATAAATTAAAAATAATTAAAAAATAGATATGTAGGGCCTCCATAGTGGCACAAGGGCTTAAGACGCAAGCTATGAAGCAATCCGCAGACTCTGCAACATGAGTTCGATCCCCAGCTGGCCAGGGAGCAGCCCACATGGCGCTGCAGACCTCTCCTGGCTCGCCCGCTGCTCCCCTCAGCAGTATACTTTGGTCAATCTGCTATTCTGTTCCCCACTCTGTCTCTGATGAATCCTCTCACCCCAGACACCTCTGGCCTGTACCCCAGCTCTTGTATACATAAATAAATAAATCTTTATAAAAAAATAGATATTTAAAGCAGTGGTGTGCCTTGTGAAAACAGATAATCAGAACAAACACTTAGGTAGAAGATACAGAATGAAACACTATAAACCTTCAAAGTTATGCCCTAAATAAATGATGTTCACACGCAATAAATAGAATACTACATTTTATTGTATTTTTCATTTCATAAATTTGCCTGTCATTCAGAACTAGCTATTCATTCACACATACCATTGGATGTAGTAATAAACTTTTGTTCAAAATATATCATTGTAAGGTCAGCTTTCATGTTAGCAAAATATTTGCCTTTTTTTTATAATTCTTTTCTACAATTACCTTTGTAATATTCTGGACTATACAAATACTTAGGAGACACATTAGAAGATTTAAATTCTAGATAATAAAATAAACTGCTCATTTCCATAAAAAAGCATTCTGTCTCATGCTATTCTAGTTGAGAATTTCACCTGGCTGACTTAGAGTTGGTGGTATCATATATATGCTATGAAAATATCTAACAGGTCAGGGCCACAAAAAAAGTTATTTTTCTTTTTCATTCTCAT
This sequence comes from Talpa europaea, assembly GCF_964194135.1. NCBI lineage: Eukaryota > Metazoa > Chordata > Mammalia > Eulipotyphla > Talpidae > Talpa > Talpa europaea. The sequence goes on from NC_140071.1 coordinate 96,140,820, forward strand.
TCGAGGATACTCTCTAATTCAGTGAAAGCAGAATTTATTTTAGTTTCCCAATTACAAAACAAATAATTGTGTAGGAACCTGAGTTCACCAATACCAAATTTCCAATTCAAACAAGCAGCATTTCAATATCCTTTTTTTAACTGATATCTCTAGCAACAATAATTTGTTGTGTCCCCCTAAAAAGGAAAACAAATTAGATTCTATGATTTGAGTGACTGTTTGCATCTAAATACTTCCCCCCTAAAAGCACAAAATGTCATTATGCTTTTATCTTAAATAAATTAATGATTTCAATTTAAGGACATTAGTAGATATATTATGTAGATGAAAAGATCTTAGACACAAAAATTCAAGAGTCAGTCAAGGGAAGAAATTTTAGGTTTACTATTGGAAGTGTTATACACATAAATTGCCATGTATAAAATGAGACCAAGTTAAAAAAGATTTTTTACTCATAAAATTATTTATAGTAAACTTAATTGATATCCAAACTTCAAATATGTATAAATTAGAAATAACAATGCATATGTTATCAGAATAAATATATTTAATTTAGGTTTACCCTATCTTTCTATCACACATTTTATTTCTAAATTAAAGATATGCTAAAGATATGCTAGCCTTCATAAGAAATAATTGGATTAGGAAGTCATTTTGTTTTTAAAGCTTAGGCTGTGGCAATTTTGACCTTGTTGGCATTTGGTCAGCTGAAAAATCTACTATAAAAATTTGATTGCAACTTATATAATCTAATGTACAGGAAATGCCTTTGTAAGGACCTTAATACCACATATTTTATTGTTTAATAAAATGAACAAGTAATTGTAAAAACTACACTTACTGTACGATATTTGAAACTCCACAGAGTAAATGATTTTTTAAAAATATTATTGCTCACATACTTCAGTGGAACAGTTTCCATGGTTATCAGAATTTTGGCTTACAGTGGAAGTCCACACCTGACCAAACATTGGCACGAATGGTTCAAACAGTTAACAGAGCTACCAGCAGCGTAGCCCATGTCACTTATCCAGAATAGAATTAACTATGTGTGTGTATGTGTATGTACACATACACACACATATATATATAATTTAAGTTTCTTTATTAGCTTTCCACTAAATTTGCACTACCCACCACATCCAGAAAGGAGAAAAAAGTAAATGAGAGTCTCTCCTTATGTGATTATAGCATAGTTCAGGATACATGAAGAGGTGATTTTGTTCTTTATATTTCATATTTAAAAGTGAGTGTGTATGTTATTTTAAAATATTTAGAAAATATTCCAAGTTATATACCATTGCTATACCCTAAATCAAAAGGGAAGTTACTGACAATGTTAATATTAGATTAAGAATGATAGGGATGGAAAGATTCTAACATCTTTGTCCATATGATTAATAACAGTAAACAATAAAAGTCAATTTTAAGCTACTTAAATAAGAAGATATTATCCAACTAAATTTCTAAAGATATTGAGCATTAAATTGAGACATGGCTAAAAAAGTATAATGTGTCTATGCAAGATCAGCAAAAAATATGTAGAAAAACAAGTACATAAAATTCAGGGAAGAAGAAATTAGAAGTGGTCACCGGGACTTAGGGGACTGAATTGACATATAAAGGGATAACCTGTAATTAATATCAATGATACATATTAATATTGGCTAGATATTTAACAAATATAACATAATTATGTCTTGTTCATAATCTTATGTGCCACACATGTCTAGTACAGGTTTAAGCTCAGTAAATGATTGTTGAAGAGAAAGAAAATCTACAATAATGGGCAGCTTAAGGCTATGCTCTGTGGAACTTTAGTTGAATATTTTATTCCTATAATAATATACAGTATTTATAAAGTATTTAAATTAAAATTGCATTTTGTAGGTAGCTAATGTCTGCATAAAATAAAAAAGAATATATAATGTAATAAATGCTAAAGTTTAAGAAGTTTGAATGCACAGAGGAAAAATACACAAAGAATGATTTCTGTAAGACAATTTTCATATTTTCCTTTTCCCCTGCAGGAATGAGTGAATTTTATAACACATAAACCTTCACCTGTTTAATAAACTAATCAAATATTATATTGTGCTTTCGATGTTTTTTTGGTCCAAAATCCCTTCTTTTAATTTCTAAAACACACATATATATATTCTCAACCACCTAAGATTTTACTAAAACACAGAGTTTAATATGAACAATTAAATGCACTTCTACAAGAGTTTATTTACTCTTTTAAGCAGCAATCACAAAGTATGTTCAGCAAAAGAATAAGGCCACAAAACTTTATTGAAGAATGAGAGTTTCTATTATCAAACAGCTGAAAATTCACAGGACATTTTAGCATATTAACAACAATAAAAGTCTTTGAGTAAAGAAATACTTAACTTTGCCTAAATTAGTATTCACAAAAATTTATTTGGCCAAAGAATCAATTTTGTCATTTTAATCATCACCTATCTATTAACAAGTATACTGTAGAAAATATTAGGAAGTGTCTCAATAGTTTAACTCATGTGGTCTCTTCTGTCCTCTTCATCAGTCTTGTTAGCCTACCTTGGTAATGTAACTAGGGATCCATTCAATTCCCTCTGTCTCTGCAACACTACCAAATCTAGCCCATCATCACCATTTTATACAATATGTCAACTGAAAGTTCATATCTTCAGAGAAACTTTCCTGATTTTCAGTCTAATATAGATCACATAGTGTGCCATGATACAATTTCAATGAAAGATAATATAATTATAACCCCTGCAAATACAGCAGATTATTATTTTATAAGGTGGTAATATTAGGGGAGAGAATAAGTTAATCAAATCATCACATCCTAATCAGAGTGTAACTCACATAAACTCACATAGGAAAGATAGTAGGGCCTCAGTAAGCTAGAGAATTTGCACTTTAGAACTTGAACTTCTTATATGTTGGAAGTTCTATAATTATGTAGATGGATCTTTTGAGTCCAGTTTTCATGTTTTACAACAGTTTTTTTTTCCTCTTATTTTTCTCATTAACATGCTTTTTGTCCTTAATTCTCTTTTTCATCTTTGCTCAATGCTCAGTAGTGCCCTAATGCCACGATAATAAGTAAATTACTAAGAGTTACTACCATATTATTTTAGAGTTTCCATACATTTACATAGAAACCTCTTACTTTGTAGAACTTTAAAAATTACTTTTGTGTTTAATTATTGCAAGCCTATTATCCTCACTGCGCTGACTCTAGTGAGATCAATAACTTTATCTATTTTGCCTAATGCTGTATATCCAAGAGCAGCAGAGTGCTTCAATAAATGGCTGTGAACTCAATGAATTATTATATAAATTACCTACTGAATCAATCAATCTGCTTTGAAGTAGAGGCAAAAATTTCATAATATATAGTTTCTATCCTTAAAAAGTCACATTGTAATGTGACGAGAAAAGATAGACCATTAAGCAGATAATGAATAGTTTGATAACAGCTATGAGGTATAATGAGTAAAAATAAGTCTTAGAAATGGTACATCATACCAAATCAAAAATATTCAAAGGCTCTCTTAACTAAAATATAGTGCTAAGAAAGAAAATCCTCATATATGTTTTTAACACATTTATAACTTTGATTAAACTAACCCATCTGTTTCTTTGAACAAATGTTTCATTCTTATAATGGTCAGAACTACCAACCACAAGGAAGGAACATGGAAACAAAGAGTTCAAACAAACTTAACCATGTTTATGTGGAATACACATAAACAAAGAAATTATGTTTCTGCTATGTCTAAGGAAAGTTAGAAAAAACTGCATGTATATTATTTCTCACAATTATCTTTCCTGTCATATGAAACATTTTCTACTCATGTCTCAATCACATAAAATAATATCTCCATGATGTTTCTTGGAAAAAACCAAAATATATTACTGAAAGTCTTAGGGGTAGTATATTTTTCTTTTATAATAAGGTTTTAATTTGACTAGAACACAAAGCTCACAGCAAGAATTGAATCATCTGCTCTTCTGATCCTTCTATGTGGTTAGCAGCTCTGATAATTATCAAGAATAAAAATCCCCATCAAAGGAACATATGAGAGTTTTGAAAAAGTTGAAAGGGTTTCTTAGATAGTTCCCTGCTAATCACTACAGAGTTTTCTTATATGGCATAGGAAAAAATTACTTGGGGCCATTTGTGGCATATTAAGCACTCTTCATTATTTCTAAGTTTCAAATATACAATATTTACTTTATATCATGGAAATTAAGCTTACATATGGAGAAAATATTCACTTTATCCTTCTTATTTGAACCAGAGGTTTTTAGCTTGTTATCCATGTGTAGAAGTGTACCAGATATCCCAACATATGATCACCAACTCTTTCCCTTCTCTGATAGACACAAACAGGTTTGATTTCTAAAGTAATGCAATATAAAAAGTCATTTTCCTCTACATCTTTTGTGTTATCAAAATAGCGATAAAAGTCCACATTTATAATTGCAGTTACAAGATAATTTGCCTTTCTTTTTTTTTTATCCTGTTTTGGGGGTGTTGGAATTATATAGACTAGACTTGTAATATATTTTTTACTTAAACTACTTACAATTTCATGATTCATCATATGGTACAGTAGCTACTTATGTCTCAAACTATAATTACTTACATTCCTATTTAATGAAGTTAGATAAAATGTTTTTCAACTGTTAGTTTCTGTTCTCCATTCATTTAAAAAAAATTTCAGAAAAATTTAGATCCTAGAAATTCAGTGTAGCTCAATAATCTTAGTTGCAAACAACAGTATCCCCTCTGGCTAGGTTAATCACAAATGGAATTTATCAAAAGATCTTAAATAATTCATAGAATTTCCAGGAAGATCAGAAATCCAAATGGAGAAGCTATGGAAAAATGCTCAATCATACTGAATTGATTGCTTTGGAGAAGACAATATTTCCTCTGCACTTGACCAAAACAATGCAAATTTTGCAGACTACACAACTTCAATAAAAAATACTAAGACTAGATTCCAAAGAATTCTCCACTTCAACCCCAAGAATTAGACACTTTATATACCAAAAGAAGTATTCTAAATGATGTGCTTCCTATATCTTTGAGCCCTCCAAGTCCAAATCTCTTGAAAATTCACAAATTAGTCAAACTGAGGTCATATATTTATGTATTAGCAGCAAGAAAATATAGAAAAATGATCCCTCACCTCTACTTTGGGAAATGGTCTGTTTTCTTAGATTCTATATTTGACACACATTAGTCACAGGACCAAATTAACACCCAAAATCATTTACATCTCCCCTGTGATCCAGCTTCTGCAGGCATATCAACATTGTTTTAAGAACACTCCAAACAACTGCAAACCATAGTCCCAAACACTTCCTTTATTAAACTTTCACATATTAAACCAATTTTTCTGCTGTCCTAAGTTACCCACAGTCAGGTACAAAAGAACTAATGACAACTTCTATAACTCAGAGTCTGCTGACATTGTCCAAACCAGGCAATCTTTCATCCAATGAAAACACAATAAAGGCTCTGGACCACGCTCTCCCCTCAAACATACTCTTCTCTCCTGATAAAACCTGGTGCTTCTCCATGTGGCCCTGCATTGCCTGTCCCCCTTCTTTCTCTTGAAAAATAAAAGTAATAAATTATTTCAGAAGCAATTTTCTCCATGTCTCTCACCTTACTGTAGCTGATGATTAAAACAAAACCCAGGCTACAAATTTTAGAAGAGGAGTCCCAGACATATAATCTGAGGAACTGACCAAGTGCAAGAGGTCAGTATGATAACTGACCAGTATATCTAATAAGTAAATGAGACAGTTTTATTAGTGGAAGACTTTTCAGTTAATTAAATTTAGTAAGAACATTTGCAGACAAACTCTGTTAGACATATTTCAATGGAAAATCACCAATATGTTCTTTAAACTTATCCTTGCGGTGAATATGTCATTATAACTGTGAGACTGATGAAAAATCTAAGGAATTCACAGAAGATGTAAACTCTATTATCAGTTAATGCAATAAATTGTAAAGGCCATTCATCTAAAAGTTGTTGAAGATATAGCACTCAATATTCTGTATTAGTTCTCAGAGTTACCTAGTAGAATAATTATATATACGTGTTTAAGTAACACAAAATAAAAAAATCAGAGAATCTTAGTATTTCTACCCAGTGTAGGAAACCATTCAGTGGCAGACTATGAAACCATCATGCCTTACAAATCTTTGATACTTCTATTTCATGACTAGATGCTTCCTGATTCATGGTTCACTTAATAAAAGCTGATATGTAAATAAATTGTGGAAAATTTTCTTTTAACACTACACTGAACTATCTATTGTACTTAATAGAAAGTAAATTTCTATTTGTTAAATTTGCTAAATGCGACAAAAATCACCAAAATATTCTAAAAGATATCTATCTGAACTTTCTAAATCTGACCTGATTCATTTATGAAATGAATGTCTATAATTTTTAAGTAATTTATATTCTTAAGGGAAGATTCCTAAAAAAAGAATTTGCTAGGTTTTTTAATCAACACTATGAAATCATTTTGTCAAAGGTTTGAAAACCAGGGATCAAAAAATTAGAAAAATAAGTCCTCTTTCGTCCCACCTCCCAGAAATGATCATTTTTACAGTGCAGGGCAGGAACTTTAAATATACAGAAGAATGTTAGTCTCCTTTCCTTTATTGATTATCAATAATTGATAATGGTATTCTATCCCGGGGATCATAGTATTAGCCTGAAAATTCTTCAGAGATGGTACTAGATCCATATATAATCCCAATTTTTGAAAATAATACCATGCAATCTATTTGCTATTTTGTTTCTCACTTAAGAAGTCAAGGATATATTTCCAAGGTATGAAAGAGTCTTTTGTAATATCACTTTGAAGAACAACTTAGTAATCAATTAAATGAGAGTGCTGCATTTTACTGTGGAAAACGTCCCTGGTATTTTGTGTTATAATAACCCTGTGATGAACATTCTTGGAACTTAAGTGCACACGATGTGGAATTCACTTGCAGTAAAAGGTTACAGATAGTTTTGGCCAAATTGTTGTCTGAGGGTTTTTGAATTTTTTTTCTTGTTTTTGATTTTGAACATTAAAAATCTGTGGAAAATGACAGAAACTTATATTTACTCCATAGAATATTCTCCAATATTTTTTCAATTTTCCCTGAGGGAGGAAGTCCAGTAGCTTTGTTTTCCCGACAGTTGAGTCTCTTCTATAATTAAAATAGCAAAGGGTACCCACTTTAAAAGAAAAAAAGGATTCAGTGGCAATAACTTCCTTTCTAACTTGAAGAGTCAAAAATAAGGTTTAAAGAAAAGACTGGGACATTCCAGTAAAAGAATTTATAAACAGGAATCCTAGGATTCCACACCTGTGCATACTAATAAATGTTAACAACATTCATTCAACTTTGTAAAGAGCATAAGATAGACAGACTTAGGGAACCATGCTTGCATACAATGTTTTTTATCTTTTGTGTCTAGTCAGATAACCACTGACAGCTTCAATTACCCAACTACTATTATGCAAATGAAATTGAAGCCAGAAATCCTGCACCTGTGCTTGCCTCTGGATTTAATATTTCTAATGAGTTCTTAAATCCTGTTCTACAGACAAGCATGTGAGATTGTTCAACTCAGATTACAGTAGAGCAGGTGAAAAGCTATTCAAACGGAGACAATACTTTTAAGGAATTCAATAAGGCAGAGTATACATAGGGCTTAGACATTGTCAGATGGAAAATAGACACAACAAAAGTATAATAAATTATTAAGATGTTTGTTTGTATTGAGATGCTTGTGCCCACCAGGCACATTAATGCCCAGTAACATTAAAGAAATGAGAACAAAAAGGTAAAGAACAGTATTTCGCTATCCACAAGGTTTCTCTGTGTGGGAGGTCTTTGTACTCTTTTGGCAGCCATCCTAGGTGGAGCCATATCAGATTTGTTGTCCCTCAGGCTCTATGAAGTTTTGTTCCTGTGTTAAACTTCCTGTGTTCAGCTCAATCTGTTTGCAAAAATGTTTACTATGTTACTGCAATAAAAAAAAGTATAGGTTTATGAATGCAGAAATGACAATAATAGTCCTTTAACATGCAATTAGCTCCTACTATGTGTCAGGATAAACAAAAGATTTCAGGGGATTTACATAATTTACCTATATTATGTCATTAAATCCTCACAACAAATAAATTAATGAGAAAAGAACTTTAATCTTGTTTTATAAATAAAGAAAACTGAGATTGAGCTTAATCAGCCAACTGGCCCAAGGTCACATGAATAAGGGACAGAGTAAGAGACAATTCGTCATCTATATAATGCTACAGAGAAGTAAGCTTTCCAAATGCACAAGTCAGAGTACTGCAAAGAAATAATAACAAAGTCAAGAAGCTTATTATGAACTAGCTGCTATTGTTAATTATTATAGCAACACCACACTGATTAATCCATTATAAACTTCTTCATGATGCTAAAAATCATGTTCCCTTCTGATATTTTCCCAACACATAGTAGTAACATATCTAGTAAATTGCCACATTCTTCCTTATGCTAAAGCTATAAGTATCTAGTTGTGATAAGAAAGTCCAAAAAGAGCCAGATATTGAAACATTAAATAACTCAATTGCTATTTTTTAAAATATTTTATTTTATATAATTCTTACATCATTTTTCATCTTTGCACAATGTATGCATTTTCATTACGGTTATATTCCCCATACAATTGCACCCCCCCCCCTTATTTTGACTCTAGTCCTTCCTTTCCCCACCCCTCCCTTCACTTCCCGCCACCCCCCACCATAGTGTGTCTCTGGTTTCTAGTTCCTTGTTGATTTTGATTTTTGCCTTGTACTGATTAGTCTTTTCCCTGGCCTCTTATATAGGTTTTCTAAATTCCTGCTATGAGTGAGACCATCCGGTATTTTTCTTTTTCTTTCTAACTTATTTCCCTGAGCATGATCCCTTTTAGCTCCATCCATGTTGCTGTAAACTGCATGTGTTTATCTTTTTTGATTGCTGAGTAATAGTCCATTGTGTATATGTACCACATCTTTTTGATCCAGTCATCTATTTTTGGGCATTTGGGTTGTTTCCATAGCTTAGCTATTGTAAATAGTGCTGCTATAAACATAGGGGTGCAGGTGCCCTTTGGAATTACTGTTTCTGTGTCCTTTGGGTAAATACCTAGGAGTGGAATTGCTGGATCATATGGAAGCTCTATGTTTAGTAGGTCAAGAAATCTCCACACAGCTCTCCCTAGTGGTTGGACCAGTTTGCACTCCCACCAACAGTGCAGGAGAGTTCCTTTTCTCCACAACTTCACCAACATTTGTTGTTGCTCATTTTTTAATATGTGCCATTCTCACTGGTGTAAGATGGTATCTCATTGTAGTTTTGATTTGCATTTCCCTGATTACAAGTGATGTTGAACATTTTTTCACATGCCTGTTGGCCATTTGCATTTCTTCTTTAGAGAAGCCAGAACCAACAGAGGGATGAATAACAAAGAAAGAAGGTCAAATAAAAAAAAAAGTTATTAAATAAATAAATAAAACCAGAGGAAAGACAAACACAATGGCAAATACAGATGCTAACATATCAGTATTAACTCTAAATATAAATGGACTAAACTCTTCAATAAAAAGACAGAGTCGCAGACTGGATTAAGAAACAAAATCCAACCTTTTGCTGTCTCCAGGAAACACATATAACTACAAAAGACAAAAACAGACTCAAAGTTAAAGGATGGAAAACAATCCTACAAGCAAATAGACCAAAAAAAGAAAGCAGGAAGAGCTATACTTATATCAGATAAAACAGATTTCAAACTCACAAAGGTAAAAAGAGACCGCAATGGTCACTACATTATGATCAAGGGGATAATACTTCAAGAAGAAATTACACTCATTAACATATATTCAATTGCAATTTTAAGATGATTCAAGTCTAAGTAGGAAGAAGAGGAAAGGCAATAGGGTATCTTGTAATGCTCACCCTTAAAAAAATCTTTCTGAGTCTCCTAGTGCACCTACATGTTCTTGTCTCTTACATCTTAATGATCAGAATTGAGTCAAATGGTCACATCTAACTGCAAGTGATGCTGATAGAGTGCACCTTGACCAAATCAGAGATCTACTTTTTAATGAAAAAGAAGAGAATGGACATTAAAGAGGACACTCATTTGCTTCTTGCAGAATGGTTTTTCTTGTCTGTTTTTTCTTGGTAGATTTTCAAAGGTGATAAAAGAGTATAATTTATTATTAAAATTATAATTCTAAATTGGAAACTATGTTATCAGCTGCAGGTGGTACCTGGAATCCTAGAGTGGCAGTTGAAAAGAAATCTTGGAGCCATAAGTTAAAATATTAAGAGAGTAATATTAACAAGCACTTTATTTCACATTTAAGAAACACTTAAAATTATGTCCTACACATTAAAAAAAAGATGTGAGAACTGAACTGTAAAGGTAAAAATTTTAAATAATTCGTAATTTCTTTCTTCCACTCACATTTCACATCCATTTCATCAAGAAATTTTTTGAAGCTCCATTCAAAATATGTCTGGAGTCTCCTTATCTCCTACCTACATTTTGAAATTGTCTTTTAATGGATCTTCCCATTTCTTCCTCTGACTCTCAACACAGCAGCCACAACTACACTTACAAAACAGAAATAATTTTTGCCTCTGATTTATACCATTTCCAAGATTTCAGCCTTTTTAAAACAAAACCCTAGGGCCTCCCTGGTGGTGCAGGCAGTTGAGCGCAGCACTTTGAAGCTGTCTGCAGCCTCTGTAGTATGGGTTCCATCCCTGGCCAGCCAGGGAGATACCTACATGGCATGGCAGACCTCTCCTGCCTTGCCTGCTGCTCCCCTCAACAGTGTATTTCAGTCAGTCTGCCTGTTCTGTTCCCTGCTCTGTCTCTGGTGAATCCTCTCACCCTCCTCAAGGTGTTCATTCTAGCCACACCTTGAATCACAGGTCTACTTCCAGGTCTTTGCTCATGCTTTCACTCCACCTGGAGTATTTCCTCTCCCAAACTAGTTTTGCTTTCTTCTTCACTTTCATTTTATCTCTTAACACCACTAGTGAAATATAACAGCACACTACTCTCGCTCTCCTTGTCCTAACTCTCCTGATTTTCACTATCTCCATTTCATGTATCCTCATGAAATATACAATACATTGTCAAATTACTTGTTAATGACCTCTCCCCTCCACAGAGCAAACTCCACAAAAGAAGCTAAATTGGTAATCGGTGAATCCTTATGCCTGGGATATCACTGGCATAGGAGATACTCTAAATATTTGCCAAATAGTTTAATGGACACCCTTATTTAAATTAAAAAGGGGAAATTCTTATAGTTCAAGAGTACAAATAATGGATTGTAGAAAAATTAAATGACTTTCTTTTTTACATAAAATTTCTACAAATGATATACTCCTGAAAATGTGGCTTTGGTAGGAGGGTAACCTTACTATTTTAAAGTACTTTCAAATCATTTCACTGGATTGTTTCAGGAAAAAGAAACAAAATACAAAATAATGCTAAATGAAATCTCAAATATTAACAGGCTATATTTTGCTACTCTTTGCATTTCAAATTTTGAAACACTATGATCAGTTTCACACATATTTTCAAATATTTTTGTGATGTCATTGCAATCAAATCCCAAGGCAAACATATGGTAGTTCAAATCCCTGTGCACTTCATATAAATATTTTTATCACACTAGTGAATGAGTAACCTCCTTTGCTAACACACATGCATTTTATAAATTAGTATTTTTATTCTGTAAGGAAAAATATTTCAACTTGGTAATTTATACAATTTCTGCCCTTGGATAACATTTATTTTTCCCCTACTGTCTTGAAATAATGTTTTCCAAAAAATATCTCAAGCATTTAAATTTTTGTAAAATATTTTAAAAAAGATAAATCCAGGGCCTCCCCGGTGGCGCAGTGGTTGAGTGCTGGGTTGCGAAGCTGCCCACAGCCTCTGCAGTGCTGGTTCGATCCCTGGCTGCTGGGCGAGGATCCCACATGGCGCGCAGACCTCTCCTGCCGCCTGCTGCTCCCCTCAGCAGTGTACTTCGTCACTCTACCTGTTCTACTCTCCGCTCTAGCTCTGGTGAATTCTCTCACCCTCCCGTGCCTCTGACTGTACCAGCACTTGTATAAATAAATAAATCTTTTTTAAAAAATCCATTTTCTTTTATTTCCATTAATTTTTGTGTAATTTGCTTTTCTTTCTTTGGCCCACAGGTCTAACCCTGCCATTTACTGTGTCTACAGATGCCAATGCTAGATTCCCTTTATCCCTCCTACATGTTCTTACAATCTACCTGTTGACCAAGAAATGGAAAACACTGTATCTTAGTAGGGAGTTAGCAGACATAGGTAAGCAAAGAATCCGTAGTCTCTAAGCACACAGAAAAGGAAAAAATGTATAGACATATCAGTTCAAAAATAGTTTTTTAAAGTAATTCTCTGCTAAAATTCAGTACAAAAATGTGTTCATGGTAGCCACTCAGACGACTAAACTGATTCATAAGATCTAAACAGTCAAATAACTCTGCTATGAATGAGTGAATATATCAGAACAGACTGAGAGAAAATAAAACAATCCAAGAAATAAATATAGTAGCACTCAGAAATTTTTAAAAATCCAGTAATTTAGTTAATGCTTAAAAATAAGGACATAATTTGTTTTATATAATGCAATATACAATCTACTGATGAACCAGGGAAGATTTCTCCAAAGCTTTACATGACTAAACTAAGACCAGAAAGGTTTTGTTTGTTTGTTTGTTTGTTTGTTTGAGATGGAAAAAAGAGGAAGAGGAAAACAGCCCATGCAAAGGAATGAATAGAAGAAAATGTGGTGTAGTCAAATTACAAGAGAGTGACTGGGACTTGAAGAATTCAGCAAGAGAAGAAAGTTACTACCAGATTACAGAGGAAATAAAACTAACTGAACTGTTTCATTGAGTTTTAGAAAGATTATTTTGGTAATAGATGGAGAATAGGTTGACATATGGATACTGTGCAGGCAAGTCAAGAAGTCTGTGGGAGTAATCCAAGCAAGATAGTAGGATGACCTGAAATAAGATGGTAAGTAAATATAACTCAAAAGACAAATGCATAATAGCGTTCATTGTAGCACCCTTCACAATAGCCAAATTACAGAAAAAACCTAAATGCCAAACAACAGATGAGTGGATTAAGAAGATGTGGTATATATACACACAATGGAATACTACTCAGTCATAAAAAAGAAAACATTTACAACAACAAGGATGTGATTTGAGAGGATTATGCTAAGTGGAAATTCAGAAGAATAAGATAATACCACATGATTTCACTTACTTGTGGAATATTAAGAGAAAAATAAAATCCTCAGATCCTGGCAATATAATGTTATTACCAGAGAGGGAAAAAGGGCCAAAAATAGGATCAACTGGTTGATGGTGGATGGTGACTGGATGATTGGTGGTGAAAATTGTAATCTTAGAATCTATACAGTGTTGTAAACTAGTATTACTTTGGTAAAAGAAAAAAAATTAAAAAATAACACACGTTTAAAAAAAAATACAGTGAGTAAACAGAAGTGAGTGTATGTAGGTTCGATAAAGCTGTAAAGGAAGTAGGATTTAAGAATTGTTTGGGTAGTCCCCAAAATAGGGAAAATCATAAGGAAAATCATAAGGGAGGGCTAATGGTCTCTTTCTTAGGATGCTGGTGAGATTGTAACAGGGTGGTCCCCAGGAAAGGGGGAGGTTCCCTGCCCCACCCAAGGGAGGGTGGAGCTGAGCAGGAAGAGGAGAAGCTGCAGAAGAGACTGAGGAAGGAAGCAGGATGGAGCTAGGAGACCTGGAAGAGGCGCATGGAGCCTAGAGACACCTGAAGAAACTGTGCTTGTCTTTTGGTCGTGGACTGGGTGACACAGATGTGGGTGAGACCCGTGGGGAGGTGACACTGGCAGCTTTTGATGTTGATTTTGCTCTTTTCCTTCTGGGCTTGTCCGGTTGTTTGTGACCCTTTTCTGTGGGTCCCCACTGGAAGATGTTTTAGACTTGTAGCAGGCTTTGGGGCCTTGTTCTGGGCCGATCCCATTTGGATGGAGTTTTACCCACGAGGGGATGGGTAAATTTGGGTGCTTCATTTAGAAACTAGACTCTTTGCCTTACCTGTATTGTTTCCTAGTTTTATTAAAGTTCCTTCCCATTAAAGTCTCATGTGTTTTGTGTTGATGCGGCGGATGGCAGAACCCATTTAGAATAGGCAGGTTTGCGGGGCTTGGGCTGCCCCTCTCCCTGTCCTATAACAAGATGACACTGATACTATTTACTAAAATTTAAATGAGATTGTGAGAGAACAGGATGAGTTTAGTTTAGAATATACTGGCTTTGCAGTTACAGTAGGATGTTCAAAGAAAGAATCTTTGTTTCTTTTCATCCAGTTTATGAGCAAATCCTACTGGTTCTGACTTCAAATATATCCAGAATCTGAACTGACCACTTCTCATCATTTCCTCTGCTATTAACCTAGTCCAAGCTACCACCATCTCTCTCTGTGATTGCTCCAATATTCTTCTAATTGGCCTCCTTCCCTTCTCCATTATCCCTTTACAATGGATTTTCAATGCAGCAGCCAGAATCATCCTTTTAAACTTAAGTGAGATTGTAGCATTGTCTTGCTCAAAACCCTTCCAGACCTCTCATCACAGACAAAATAAAATCCACAGTCCCTGGCATTGCCTCCAAAGTCATGTCCCCACCCTCACCTCTATTCCTATCTTACAGATTGCATCTCTATGATCCCCTTACTGTTCTCCTTGCTAGTCATCAATTATGTCAATCACCTCTCATCTCAGGAATCTACTTGTTCCCCCTACTGCCTGGAATACAGAGTTAGATATCTTCATAGCTTGTTCCTGTCACTTTATCAGAGAGGTTTTTCTTGGTGAAGCTATCTAAAACATCACCCTGTCCCTTTCTGATAGTTTCATCATCTGTATCTTTTTCATAACACTTATCACTACTAGTCACACATGTGACTCTATCACGCATGTAATTATGTGTTGATTGCCTATATCCCCAGGGAATGTGAAATTTATTTTTTAAAAATGGTCTGTTTTGATAGCTATTCCTATCACTTGGAAAAGTTCCTGTTATATAGAGTGCTAATTAAACATTTTAAACTAATTCAAGTGGAGATATTCAATAGGCAGTTAAATATAAGGGAATGAAAAGATCCTAATAAACTTGAAATATAAATTTGATGGTCCTGCATTATAATAATTAAATCCATGATGGTGAATGTTTCCCAAGTAGGAGAAACTTTAGCATTTAAGTGCAAGGCAACTGCAGAAGAAAGAGACTAACACACAGAGGTCTCCCAAATCTGCATGTTGGGGGTTCCATTTTTCTCACAGAGTTCATTTTCATATGTTTTTAGTGTTTCCAGATAAATCTCTACCTAACAACACGAAAGTGCCCCTTCTAAATGATTCTTCTCTCCCATATTTAGGTACTTATCTTTCTCCCCCCTTTTGGTAGGGTATAAATACATAGATATCTAAATATTCCACATAGTCCACTATTATGTGGAATATAAAGAAACAGTTAAGGGACAGACAAGAACAAACTCTTGAGTTCTGACTGAAAAACTGAAGCCTATAGAAAAGTAGAGTTGGGAGGTGAGTAAGCAAAATGAGGAGGGTGCCTCGTGGACTATCGTGAAGGACTATGAATACTTTGATGGTGGGCAGAGGTGCAGTGATATACATCTGAAGAAGTGTGCATGTGTACTCCTAAAACATAAACTCTAGAAAACAAACCTTACCTCAAAACATATTACCAAGTACATGTTTAAGAACTACATATTATGGATGATTTCATTTATAGGAGGAATATAAAGGAATCAAATAAGGGACCAAGAGAAAAAAATAACAATAAAAACACAACAAAACAACAATAAAGAGACAACTATAATCAGAGACATTCTGCAGGGGAGGGGAGAGGAGAAGGATCAAAACATGGGAAGGAAGAGCACAAGGGACTATTGTGATGGTGCACGGGTGAATTGGTGGTGGAAATTCTATGGGAACTACACCTGAAAAGAAAGCTACATTGTTAAAAAAAAAAAAAAAGGAACAATGATGTAAAGTTTATAGAAAATTAAAAAATAAAAAATGAGATATTAGACTCTGCATGTCTATATTACTGGACTGGAAACTAAAAGAATATATAAGGGATGATGTAACAGAAGAGCCAAGTGAACCCATTTTGTCATGCCTATTATTTATGTCAGTGATTAGTTTTAATAGAAAAAAATCATATAAATTCTATTAATACATACTACATCAAAATCACAAATCTTAGAGACCAAAGACAAAGTCTCTGGCATTTATATTAATGCATTAAAGAACTTATTTAAATTTTGAAAATCTATATGCACTGTGAATATCATTTGGTCTTAGCAATGAGGAGGGAAGTCAAACCACTAAATTTTCTAATGATTTTTAGTGAGTATAGATTTTTTTTATATCTGTACAACCCTACATTTCCAAATTATAGCATTAAAGTCACATCAGGGGACAGGGGCCACAAATTTTGTCTGGTGGCATCTTTGAGCTCACCAAGTATACACAGGAGCAAAGTTCGCTCTCCCAAGCTGAAAAAATTTATAGACAAAAAGTTACCATTGAAATTAAATGTGATAGAAATGCCCAAGGAATACTATGGGGAGTTGACCCCATTATGTATCTTGTGATAGATGAATGTGTGGAGATGGCAACCAGTGGGCAATGGAACAATAGTGAAATTGTGGTAAAAGGAGGAAATAGTATCATCATGTTAGAAGACCTGGAACAAGTATAAACACTGGCTCTGTTCACCAGAGAAACCAACTGCTTCCACTGTGCCCTATCCACAGCATCTTTTTACTATGATATAAATTCTGGGCCGTGTACATTTTCTCACAGAACATTGTTTGTTAAACTTTTGTGAAAGTCCATAAAAAATAAATTCACAATTCACATCGGGTACTTCAATTATTTAACTGACACTTTGGGATTTGTGTAATTTCACTAAATAACTAACCAACGAAATATTAGGTTCAGAAATTATCTGATGTGTTACTCATTTCAGATGAATTTCAGATGTTTTTAAAGTAAGTGAGGGCATCCCTTGTGGTTTACTTAACAAGATCATTAGTTTCTAGTATAAGCACCATAACTGTAGTTTTATCATTCTTTCCATTGGAAATATAGTGCCATGTTAGGTTTGACAGAATTTCATTGTCTGAGCATCAATTACATCACAGAGAGTACATATCTGTTCAAGACTGTAGAGTGGGAAAAAAAAGAACAGGGTATAGAACTCAAAACTTTTGATTCCTACTCTGTAACTACTTGCCTGTGGAATTTTTCTGAGTCCATTGTACTAGTTACTGTTTGTATTTCCTTTTTTATGACTTCTATCTCTGTAAATTTCTTATTTTTAGCATGTATTGTATTTTCAATGGTATGAATTGTCTTTCTGTGTTTTTCTTGCAGGTCACTGAGTTTCCTTAAAACAGCTATTTTCCATTCTCAGTTGAGTAAATTGTAGGTCATCATATCTTTGGGTTCTGTCACTGGAGGATTTGACCCTTTATTGATGACCAGTTTTCCTGATTCCATGTTCCTTGCAGTTTTGTGTTACTACTTTCATATTTAAGGTTAGAGTCACCTCCTCCAATCTTTATTACTGCCTTCAGGGGAGAAATACCTTCCATCAGTCCTGTTGGAGATTCTGAGACTTTCACAGACCTGTTAAGCTTATGCCTTCTCCACATTTCTTGCTCCCTCTTGTGGTAGAATTCTCAATTTTGTAGGTCTCTAGATCCTACAACACAGAAGGCTGGTGACTGATAGCCTCTCCTTTGTTTTCCTAAATATGGTCCTAAGGTTCAAGTTTATGGTCCCCCCCTAGCTTTCAGACCAGGCCTTCTTTCTCTACATGCTCCCTACCCTTCTACCAAAGCTTACTCCTCCTGCTAGGAGACAAGCATAGGGACCCAACAGCAGAGTGAAGAGAGGTATATGAGACATGTAGCTACTGGGGGTGCCCATGAATCAGTTGGAGAGATCCAAACTCAGGCCTCATTAGTGTATCATAAAAAGGCTTCCTTTTGGAGTTCACTATGCAGCCACCAGCAACTGCACCCCTTTAATACTCTCTGAGAAATCTTGGCCCCATTCTCATGATCACTTTCCACCCTCAGTCATGGAGCATCAATTTAGGGCGATAGATATTGTGAGAGAGAAACGAGTCTCTTTGGCAACGTTTTGCACAATTACAATAGCTGGACATTTATCCACCAGCTCTCTCCTGCAGAAGAAATCATGGCCTGAACAGTCATTTAGCCCTAAATTGCACCATTCTAGAGGAGAGGATGATGTGGGCAGTCAAGCCATTCTTTTTATTCACCCCTATGTGTCCAAACTTACTTTTTTTTTTTTGCACCAATAAAGTGTTGGATTTTATCTGGATAAAGGAAGGAAGGACTTCCATAAAGCTCTCATCTTTCTGTGACTTCTCAAGTCAGTGTTCACCAGGTCCTCCCAGAACACTGTCGAAAGGGACTGGAGCTAGTTCACAGGCTACTGCAGAGTTCATTGCTGGTAATGAGAATTGTCAGCCTATTAACCCATGTGCGGGTGGGTGATGCTTTTCCCAGGTCCCTAATAGTGCTAGATTCCCCCAAGGCACTTTTGTTTGTGAACGAATACTAAAGTTTTGTTGTATATGTGTGACTGGGAGCTGGTGGTAGACAAAAACCAGAAATATCTTATGCTTCTTTTATACTGATACCAGTACCTACTAGGGAAGTGTTTGATACTTCCATGTTAAAGGTGAATGGGCGGGACCTCCCCCGTGGTGCAGAAGATTGAGCACAGCCGCTGTGAAGCTGTCCACAGCCTCTGCAGCACCGGTTCGATTCCCAGCCGGACAGGGAGAAACCCACATGGTGCAGCCGACCTCTCCTGTCTCGCCCGCTGCTGCCCTCAGCAGTGTTTTCAGTCCATCTGCCTGTTCTGCTCTCTGCTCTGTCTCTGGTGAATCCTCTCACCCTCCTGCACCTCTGGCCTGTACCCCAGCTCTTGTATAAATAATAAATGTTTAAAAAATAAAATAAAAAATAAAAGTGAACGGGAAGATACTAAAGAGAAAAATAGATCCTACACAATAAGTAGATTTTCTCCAGTCAATCAGAATAAAGTATAACCCAACCTAGTGTGTCAGAGAAGGTTATCACAGAAGGAATGTTGATCGAGAAAACAGGGCTCTGTGAATTCTTAAGATAATGCCCCTGGATATACCCCACCTAGCTGGTACGGTCAATATTTTGGTGCTCAGAGAAGATAAAATAAGTTTAAAATACCCCACCCAGAACAGTGTTTTAGCCAGGCTTGTTTTTGTTTAGTTGTGCAACATAAGATAATTAAACAAACATGCTAATACACAAAACAGAATAAACTTATAGGAAACTAAATAAAGAGCTTTAAAGTCAAAATATGCCTCCTAAACCTATTTCAGGCTCTTCCATGAGCCCCCAAACTAAAGAATGGAGATCATGCTAATGCAAAAGGAGTAGAAAGACTTCTATAGCTGTCTCTGTCTTGACCTACCACAATTCTGATGCCACGTGAATCATGAGATTATGTGCTCAGAACTCAAAATTAAGTTTCAGGTATGGAGTGAGAGTACAGGGCTCTTCTGCATTTTACTTTTGTAATTTCTAGGCTGTGATCTACATTTTTTGGCCCACAATTTGGGGCAGCTGTATGATGCTGACACATTTGGCTATGATCAACTGAAAGGTCTTCATTTTCTAGGTTTGACCAGATTTTCACCTGATTTCACCATGACACACCATCACGCTCATTCTCAACTTCTTGAATATGATGGTTAACTTCTTGAATATGATGCTAATTTTTCATATTGGTCCCTATATTCAAATTTACTTCATTGTTTTTAGTCCATTATGGTCTACCTTCCAGTGCTTTATATTCTAAGCAAAATGTATTAACTATTTCTCAAAGGTTCGTATCACTGAAAATATACCTGTTCAATAAGCTGTGTGTTTTCTATGTGCTAGTAAATATGCTAGGCAGTGAGGTGACAGTCTTGAAAAAAAGATGATTTCTACTTAATCTACAGTGTTTGCAAACTTCTGACTCCTTTACAGTTAAGTCTTGCGGTCTATAGCACCAGCTCATCTATCCTGTTGTTTCATCCACATAACTTTTCAACATTCACTTTATTGTATGCATTAGCGTGTACTCATCTTTTAGCCTGTTATGCCCTCCTATATGTAATTCCTAAGGAAAGTTCTATTAACTCTTTCAAGACTTAGCTTAAATTCCAACGTAGGCCATTGGTAAAAAATTCTGAACCACCTGAGGGTGTGAGACTCATATATATCAGAACAAGAATGCCTGATGACCATGTAAAGCCAGCACACCTCACACAGTCCTATTACCTTTCCTTGGTCACCACCAAGGTATAAGTTTCTTTAGTCACTTTCTCTCTCTTAAATTCATATCTCCATACTGTTATGCAATTCCTCTCATATGACCAGGCATTTCAGTGTTTTCCTTCCTCTTAGAACACTGTACTTACCCCCACCCAAAAAACACAGTGAAAAATAAACTGACCCACATTCTGAATAACTTCACTAAATTTTTCCTCTATGCTCTTGCCTTAATCCAACCCTGGTTCTCTCATGTCAAGTTTACAATTGATTCGTTTTCTCCTAATTATTTTATGCTGGATTCAGGATGAGTAGTTATCTCTGTACTAAATTTTCAATGGTGCTTTGAATCTGTATGCCTACACAATTCTGTAAGAATCTTTGATCTTTGAAGCTTTATGCAGTACTCCAGCTTCCTACCCTCTATCTGTCCTTGTTATTACTTTTCTATCAAATCTCTTAGTCTTCCCCCTCAGTCACTGAAGTCTCTTGCACATCTCTCAGCATCATTTTCTGTACACCAACTTCTAATATCTTCTTGAGTGTCTTCAAATTCAAATAGCACAATTTTAATCTCTCAGTTCTATTGCTATCATCTCTCAATGACCCTCACCTTTACTCACTTCACCATACAATTATCGTGTCCACACTCTGGGTCCTTTAACCCTATTAACTAATTCACTGCCAAGCAATTCAAAAAACAACAGCTATCCATTATTCTATTTCTGCTCCTCAGTTTTTCCCCACTAGTACCAGGTCTTAGATCTTAGTAAAGCACCTGATTTCTAAATTCTTTTACTTCTTTTCAGTAATTTATTCTTCTAATTGTGGTAACATCAGGATTCTTACCATAGAGTATAGAGTAGCTGCCACCAAAGCACCCATAGTCCACTGTGCTCCCTTCCATTTGTTATTACACCTCCCCAATTTGGATGATTCAGTTCTATAGTCAGTTGTCAAGGATCAGCTTTTAAGGCTGTCTTTCTCTGGTTCTTAGTTTGGTTTCTCTACATTCCACATGTTAGAGACACCATCCAGCATTTATCTTTCTCCTTCTGACTTAGGTCACTTAGCATTATCTCTTCCAATTTTATCCATGTTGCTACAAGTAGCATGAGTTTATCTTTTCTGACTGCTAAGTAATATTCCACTATGTGGAATACCACATCTCTGGATCCATTCATTTGTTTTGAGCACTTAGGCTGTTTCCATATCTTGGCTATTGTTAATAGTGCTGCTAGTCATGTCTCCCCTTCCTCTCATATTCAATTCCATAGTTCAGTATATCAATCACATTATTTCCATGTCCTCAAAACCTCTGCTTGTTCTTATACTACACTCTCACTGATTTGAACTGAAATACCTTCTATATATAGACTTCTATATATAGACTATCTTTCTATATATAGAAATATCTTCTATATATAGACACTGCTTTTGCTAGACAAAAGAAACAGTACCTGTCAATGTCACTATAAATTTGTTACCTCCAATACCAAGAGCTCATTCACTGCCATGCAATAATATTTCTAGTTTTCACTAGAGAATACTTTCTTCCAACTACCCATGTATATATTTCAAAACGTGTCTACTCATCTCACAGTTCTGGTTATATTCTTGTTCAATACGAAATAATAACCTTAACCCTACACAGCAAAAAATAAAGCCAATAGACTTAGTGCAGTTTTCAGTCAACAAATCTACAAACACTGCATGTGTGTTTTCTTTCTTCTGTCCCGTTGGGAAATGGTATTTGGTAGTGTGGACTATATCTCTGACCATTTTCTCGGGGTCCTCACTCTGGTAATTATATTTGTCTATCTTTACTAGGCTTCTCATAAGCATTTCAACATCCTCAAATCTTCCTGATCTAAAAAAAGGAATCCTTACTCAATCCAGTTTCCTTTTGATGCCACAGTCATAATTTTGAAATCGCTCTGTTCCCAGGCTTATATTTAGATATCTCTTATTTAATTTCCAGCAAATTGTGAAAATACATATTTTACTAAAAAAAAAATCTCACCAAAATTACAAAGTTATTTCTTCTTGTTAAAGCCAATGGAAATGTATCTTTGTCATATAATCTACACATTTGTTCCATAAATATTTATTGAACCCTTATTACATCAAATTAGGTGTTAAAGATGAGTTGTAAAGGGAAAGGAACTATTGCAGCCACCACACCCCGTGAACGGGAGCTGAGGCGAACCCTGCAGGATTCGCCCCAGCGGTGAGCGAACGGCTCCGGGCGCCATTAGAGAAGAACAAAGACCCCTGGAGACACGCACACAGCCCGGGCTGCCGGTAAGCTTGCACGGAAAAGGGCGCGCTCGGCGCACTTGAAAAGCAAGTGCAGACCGGGATAGCGGCTGCCCAGGTCCCCGCGCCTGCGACCTAGGCTTGGGAGACGACCTAGGCTTGCGGGGAGACGCGCGGAGGTCCTCACTGAGGTGAAGGTCCCTCCCTGAGTAAGCAGGAACCAGGCGCCCAGGCACGGGAGCAGTGCAAAAGGCGCCATTCCCGCGCCACTGAACTGGGCTACAGCCCGCGTCCTGGAACTGAGGGCTTTGAACTGAGACCCGGGGCACGAAAATTCGGGGCGTGGGTTCTCCACGATGGTGGGGCACAAGGCAGACACAGCACCCCAAAGCTGTTGAGGTGTACCCTACCATTCCCGCTCTGTTCCCTGTCCCACAGGGTGGGGAGAGGCGAAAAACAGCCCCCAAGGACAATTGGAGAGATCTCTGGCGCCACCTAGCGACCAGGAAAAAAAAGTCACTAACACCCCATAAAACAGGAAATTTCTTAAGACTGCTTGAAAAAGGCAGAAGGCTTCTGGAGGACCCAGTGGCCAGCCGGGAAGTTATTCCACGCCAGGCCCCTTCCGACCAGCAGTCTGAGCCCACAGAGGGAGCAGGCACCCACGTCCGGGGCAGACCAAGTGCGCAGAAGAGTGTGCTGAAACCGGAGGCGCAGGGACTGCATCCCGCTTCGCCATTTGAGAACAGGGACATTTCTTCAGTAAAAACTGCCTAAAACCAGCAGAAAGCTCCCCCAGAAGACAGAGATGGCTCCTGGAAGAGCCAGAGGGGAGCGGAGAAGTTCACCCAAGATGTCAGTCAGTCCGAGCAACACAGTGTCCCAACGCATACGACAAATTAGAAAACAGACAGTAGGGAGTAGAAGAACCACACGCAACCTAACAACTCCTCAGGAAAGAAGCACACCACAAAAAGAAAACCACTCCCCAGATTGCAACGACAGCAACTTGGAAGAACTTCTGAGCCTTCCAGAAAGAGAATTTAAAATTGCCCTGATTAAAAAAGTGGCAGAAGTCATAAAGGAAAACAATGATCAGAAGAAGGAAATTGAGTCCCTAAAGAGGGAAAACAATGGTCAGAAGAATGAAATTGAGTCCCTAAAGAGGGAAGTAAAAGAAATGCAGGAGATCAAAGAATTAATGGAGGAACTAAAGAACTCCGGGAAAAGCAAGGAAAGCAGAATAGATGAAATGGAAGAACGAATAAGTTCTCTTGAAGACACAGAAATAAAAAGAACCAAAACAGAAAAGGAAAGAGAAGTACGAAGGAAAAAGAATGAAGAAAGACTTCGGGAACTATCTGACTCCATGAGGAAAGGAAATATAAGAGTTATAGGAATTCCAGAAGGAGAGGAGAGAGATGTAGGAACAGAGAAAATATTCCAGGAGATAATTGAAGAGAACTTCCCAAATGCGAAGAAGGAGCTGAAAATTGATATACAAGAAGCAAGAAGAACACCAAACTTCCACGACGAAAGGAAAAACACAGCAAGACACATAATAGTAAAGCTCCCAAGAATCCAGGACAAGGAAAAAATAATGAAGCTGACAAGAGGGAAGAAACAGATAACATTCAAAGGAAAACCAATCAGGCTGACATCAGACTTCTCTGAAGAAACACTACGGGCAAGGAGAGAGTGGAGGGACATAGTCAACAGACTCCAAGAAAACAGATGCCAACCAAGAATACTCTATCCCGCAAAGCTCTCTTTCCTCCATGAAGAAAGAATATGGACCTTCCCTGACAAAGAGAAACTCCGGAATTTCATTACGAATAAAACCCCACTCCAAAAAATACTACAAGGAATCCTAAAGCCAGAACCTCAGAGGGACGAATAACAACGAAAGAAGACCTATCAATATTAACTCTAAATGTAAATGGACTAAACTCTTCAATAAAAAGACACAGAGTTGCAGCCTGGATTAAGAAACAAAACCCAGGGCCTCCCCGGTGGCGCAGCGGTTGAGCGCTGGGTTGTGAAGCTGCCTGCAGCCTCTGCAGCCGGTTCGATTCCCGGCTGCTCCCCGGCCACCAGAGGAGGGTCCCACATGGTGAGCAGACCTCTCCTGCTGCCTGCTGCTCCCCTCAGCAGTGTGCTTCGGTCCTTCTGCCTGCTCTGCTCCCCGCTCTGGCTCTGGTGAATTCTCTCACCCTCCCACACTTCTGACTGTACCCAGTGCATGTATAAACCAAACAAACAAACAAACAATAAATAAATAAATAAATAAGACATGCCTCTAGAAAATTTAAAAAAAAAAAAAAAAAAAAAAAAGAAACAAAACCCAACCTTTTGCTGTCTCCAGGAAACACATTTAGCTACAAAAGATAAAAATAGGCTCATAGTCAAAGGATGGAAAACAATCCTACAAGCAAATGGGCCAAAAAAGAAAGCAGGAACAGCTATACTTATATCAGATAAAACAGACTTCAAACTCAAAAAAATAAAAAGAGACCCCAATGGTCACTACATTATGATTAAGGGGACAATACTTCAAGAAGAAATAACACTCATTAACATATACTCACCAAACGAAAGAGCACCAAAATATATCAGACAACTGTTGTCCTCTCTGAAAACAGACATCAGAGAAAACACATACGTAGCGGGAGACTTCAACACAGCACTATCAACAATGGATAGATCAACAAGACAAAAAATAAGTAAAGAAACTAAAGCTCTAAATAAGGACCTAGAGCATTTGGGCTTAACAGACATCTATAGAACACTAAACTCAAAAAAAAACGGAGTACACATTTTTCTCAAGCGCACACGGATCATTCTCCAGGATCGATCACATACTGGGGCACAAGACAAACATCAACAGATACACCAAGATTGAAATCATACCAACCATCTTTTCTGACCACGAAGGCATCAAACTAGAAATAAATCATAAAAAGAAGGCAAGGAACTATCCTACCTCATTGAGATTAAAAGCCACACTACTGGAAGACCACTGGACTAACGAGGAGATCAAAGAAGAAATTAAAAAATCTTTGAATTAAATGACAAGGAGGACACCAATATCCTAAATGTATGGGATGCAGCAAAAGCAGTAATAAGAGGAAAATATATAGCAATAGAAGCTCACATCAAGAAACAAGAAAGAAGGCAAAGAAACAACCTAATCTCGAAGCTCAAAGATCTAGAAAAAGAACAACAAAAAAACCCCAAAACCAGTAGAAGAAAAGAAATAATAAAAACCAAAGCAGAAATAAATGAAATTGAAACTAAAAAAACAATCCAAAAGATCAATGAAACCAAGAGCTGGTTCTTTGAAAAAATAAATAAAATAGACAAACCCCTAGCCAGGCTCACAAAGGAAAAAAGGGAGAAAGCACAAATACACAGGATCATCAATGAAAGAGGAGAAATCACAACGGACACAGCAGAAATCAAAAGAATAATCAATAACTACTATGAACAGTTATATGGAAACAAGTTCAACAATCTAGAGGAGATGGACAAATTCCTACAACTCTACAATCACCCAAAGCTAGATAAAGAAGAAATAGAACACCTAAACAGACCAATTACAAGCAGCGAAATTGAAATGGTAATCAAAAACCTCCCCAAAAACAAAAGCCCAAGACCTGATGGATTTACAAATGAATTCTACCAAACATTCAGAGATGAATTAGTGCCTATCCTTCACAAACTCTTCCAAAAAATTGAGAAGGAAGGGACAATACCAAACACGTTCTATGAAGCCAATATTACACTAATACCAAAACCGAATAAGGACAACACAAAAAAGGAAAACTATAGGCCAATCTCCCTAATGAACACTGATGCAAAAATCCTCAATAAAATTTTAGCTATCAGAATCCAACAATGTATCCATAAGATAATTCACCACGACCAAGTTGGATTCATTCCAGGGGCACAAGGATTGTTTAACATCCGAAAATCAATCAACGTTATCCAACACATCAACAAAAAGAAATATAAAAACCATATGATAATATCAATAGATGCTGAGAAAGCTTTCGACAAAGTGCAACACCCATTCATGATAAAAGCCCTTGAAATTCTTGGGATACAAGGAACATACCTCAACATCATAAAGGCCATCTATGACAAGCCAACAGCCAGTATCATTCTCAATGGTGAAAAGCTGAAAGCAATTCCATTAAGATCTGGAACAAGACAAGGATGTCCACTCTCACCACTGCTTTTCAATATAATACTGGAAGTCCTAGCCAGAGCAATAAGACAAGAGAAAGACATCCAAGGAATCCAAATAGGAAAAGAAGAAGTCAAACTATCACTATTTGCAGATATGATAATATACATAGAGAACCCCAAAATCTCCACAGAAATACTAATTCAACTCATCAATCAATTCAGTAAAGTGGCAGGATACAAAATCAACACGCAAAAGTCAGTAGCCTTCCTATACACAAACAATAAATCTGAAGAAGAAGAAATCAAAAAAACCACCCCTTTTATTATTGAAACAAAAAAAAATCAAATATTTGGGAATAAATCTAACAAAAGAGGTAAAGGACCTATACAAAGAAAACTATAAAACACTGTTAAAAGAAATAGAAGAAGACACAAAGAAATGGAAAGACATCCCCTGCTCATGGATTGGAAGAATAAACATTATTAAAATGGCCATCCTACCAAAAGCAATCTACAGATTCAATGCTATTCCAATCAAAATCTCAATGGCATTCTTCAAAGAAATAGAACAATTATTGATGAAATTCATATGGAATCACAAAAAACCCCGAATAGCCAAAGCTCTTCTGAAAAAAAAAGAAGGAAATGGAGGCATCACACTCCCAGACTTCAAACTATACTACAAAGCCATAATCATCAAAACTGCATGGTATTGGAACAAGAATAGACATACAGACCAATGGAATCGAATAGAAAATCCAGAAATAAACCCACAGATTTATGGTCAACTAATCTTTGACAAAGGAGCAAAGACTATGCATTGGAGCAAAGAAAGTTTGTTCAATAAATGGTGCTGGGAAAACTGGGTCGCTACATGCAAAAGAATGAAGCTTGACCACTACCTCACACCATACACAAAAATCAACTCAAAATGGATGAAAGAACTAGACATAAGACCTGAAACCATAAAATACATAGAAGGAAATATAGGCAAAACACTACGGGATTTGCACATCAAAGAAATCTTTACAGACACATCACCCAAAGTAGTGATAGTGAAGACAAAGATAAACAGCTGGGACTACAGCAAATTAAAGAGCTTCTGCACAGCAAAAGAGACAATAACAAAAACAAAGAGAAACCCCACCAACTGGGAGAACATTTTTGCACCCAACACTAATGATAAAGGACTGATCACAAAAATCTGCAAAGAGCTGATGAGACTCAGCAACAACAAAGAAAATAATCCAGTCAAAAAATGGGCCAAAGAGCTAAAAAGAAACTTCTCTGAAGAGGAAATGCAAATGGCCAACAGACATATGAAAAAATGTTCAACATCACTTGTAATCAGGGAAATGCAAATCAAAACTACCATGAGATACCATCTCACACCAGTGAGAATGGCACATATTAAAAAAACTAGCAACAACAAATGTTGGCGAGGATGTGGAGAAAAAGGAACTCTTGTGCACTGTTGGTGGGAGTGCAAACTGGTCCAACCACTATGGAGAGCTGTGTGGAGATTTCTGGACCTACTAAACATAGAGCTTCCATATGATCCAGCAATTCCACTCCTAGGTATTTACCCAAAGGACACAGAAACATCAATTCCAAAGAGCACCTGCACTCCTATGTTTATAGCAGCACTGTTTACAATAGCTAAGCTTTGGAAACAACCCAAATGCCCAAAAATAGATGACTGGATCAAGAAGATGTGGTACATATATACCATGGAATATTACTCAGCATTCAAAAAAGATAAACACATGCAATTTGCAGCAACATGGATGGCACTGGAAGGGATCATGCTCAGCGAAATAAGCCAAAAAGAAAAAGAAAAATACCGGATGGTCTCACTCATAGCAGGAATCTAGAAAACTTAAATAAGGGACCAGGAAAATGAATATAAGAAAGTGAAAATCAAAATCAACAAAAAACTATGAACCAGAGACACTTTTTGGGGGGTGGGGGGCGGGAGGGGAAGGATTGGGGTCAGAATGAGGCGTTTGCAATTGTATGGGGGAATATAAAAATAAAATTTAATATTAAAAAAAAAACAGTATGCTATTAGATGATGATTTCTATATAGATGCCTTCTGTTTTTTGCTGTAGCCCCGATATAAAATGGGTTGCCTAGCTGTGGGTCCTCACCTGCGTGCTTCTAATGCTCTAGATTTTTTTTTTTTTTTTGGCTTGGCTAATGGACTATTTTCCAGTAATGGAAAACTGTCATACTGGACATTCATGGACAATGCTGCTGACTAATTGTTGCTTCTCTTACACACATTGTAACCCTGAAAAAAGACTGTCTCATAAGACTGCACCCTGAGATCTGTGCCACTATAGATATGGTGGAATAAAAATTAAAAGGGGGATTGTAACAGGGTGGTCCCCAAGAAATGGGGAGGTTCTAGGGAGCAGAGAGAAAAGAAGCTGCAGAGGAGACTGAGAAGGAAGGAAGCAGGATGGAGCCAGAAGGAGACCTGGAGGAGGCACATGGAGCCGAGAGACATGTGAAGAAACTGTGCTTGCCTTTTGGTCGTGGACTGGGTGACACAGATGTGGGTGAGAGACCCGTGGGGAGGTGACAATGGTGGTTTTTGTCTTGATTTTGATTTTGCTCTTTTCCCTCCAGACTTGTGTGGTTGTTTCTGATGTTTTTCTGTGGGATGTTTTCCCCACTGGAAGATGCTTAAGACTTGTGGCAGGCTTTGGGGCCTTGCTCTGGGCCAATCCTGCTTGAGTGGACTTTTACCCACGAGGGGACGGGTAACTTTGGGTGCTTGATTTAGAAACTATATTCTTTGCCTTTTCTGCATTGTTTCCTAATTGTATTAAGTTCTTTCTCATTAAAAAAAAAAAAAAGATGAGTTGTAAAAAAAATAAAATAAACACAGTTGCTGTCCTTGTATGAATTTTGATAGATAACTCTGATAAAATACCAACTGAGATAATAAATGCACTGAGAGGAAAACTTACTTAAGGAAATTCTTTATACAACCTTCTCAACTTGTTTTTAATTTTATAACCAGAGTGCCTCACAAGATTAAGGGTGGCAAGTATTTCTTGATAGTCAGAAATGACTAAATTTCCAATTTCCCCATAGACATATTTTATCCCCCCATACTTTTGTATATGCTTTTTACTTATCTTCTTTCTTGTATCATGATTATATAAATATCTGTTATGCACACTTAACCATCAGGTCCTTCAGCATAAATTTTGTATTAAATTCTCATTTTGTTCTACAACTACACACCAGAGCCTGACACATATAAGATTTATAAAATATTGTTAAATGAAAAATAAAATATTGTTAAATGAAATATTAACAGATAATTAGATGGGTTACAACACAAGAATAATGATTGAGCATGAAGTCCACAATTACTACTAATCACCTCTCCCTCAACCCCTGCCACAGGAAAAGGAGTTTCATGGATCCTATAGATCCCATGAGGCAAAGAAATATATATTATCAGTTTGCATCCATAGAACAGCTGTTTCCATAACTCTCTAAACACTAATTTTTCTTTTAATTTTAATTAGAAAGATAAGCCAAACTTAACAAACACAAGAAATCTCAATGTGTCTTGATTACTGTCACATAAACTAATCATGAGCATTCTAATAGGGAAAACAATAGACAAATACACAAACTTTATGCAAAACTTTAGAGTATTCCAAATGCTGCCAAGTTTTGGTTAATTGTTTAAAAGAGAAACTGTGCCATTAGAGAAAAAATGAGATGGAGAGTATAGCAATTATCTAGGAAATTAGATCAATTAAAGAACTTGGCCAATAATATTGGACATTATGTGGCAATATAGTGTGGAGAGCCATTTATTTCAATAAAAATCTGTTTTTTGACGATTTCATGTGTTAACACCTTCTATGTATTAAAATACTTCTATACACTTTCTTCAAGTAGTCACTTGCATCCCCCAAGATATTCTGCCTAATGGGAAATTTCTTAGTGGGGACACAACAACGACTAATGTTAGGTTTGAGGTCAACTACCAAAGTCCATTGTGCTGCCTCCCCACTTTGTTCTTTGCCTTCCCCCACCCCTTCCCCACTCCCTCTGGTTGCTGCCATTCTATAGTCAGCTTGAAAGAGTTAGCTTTTTGTTGGCCTTATCTGACCCTTTCTTTTGCTTCTCTATATATAATGTGTAGTTACTGGCTATGTGTTTATATCCATTAGAATTTTTTTTTCTAAAACAGGACCAAAAATTACCCCCTTTTTAACATGTATAATCTATCCCAAAAGGTAGTTGAAACCAAGAGAAAGAGATGAGAAAAGCAGGGGGAAAAAATCACCAGATACCAAAAGATATGGTCAGAAATCACAAGAAGCTTAAAGCTTAGTACTTTGATGTGACTCAACTGCAGCAGCCAGGGAGTACTGGGATTTAAATAATCATTTTAATTTGGCAGTGGTTAGCCAATCATCTTTTGGTAATTCACCTCAAACAGCACATTTTTATGCCAGTGATTCTCTACCTATTGACTTGAAGAGTTAAAAACTTAAAATTCTGATCCACTCTATTGCTGCACTTCTCTATTTCCATCATGGTATTATATACACTTAAGGCCTGTGATAATTATTGGCTACCTCTTAGTGATAATATAAAATTAACTTAAGCGTTCTTAAATTCCTGAAAGATTGGCATGATCAAAGATCAAAGCTTATACCCTTATGATGTAGTTCTCAAACTTTGGTTTCAAATTACTGTCTGAAAATTTCAAAATTTACTGACATCCCAAGCATTTCACCTCTATAATATGATATAATTTTTTAATCTACATTAAGCTGAAATCACAAGTGATCGCTCCTTTCTGTAATATAAGATGGAAAGTAAACTTTTAAGGGGCTCCAGAACAATTACTGATAGTTGGTTTTTTTGTTTTGTTTTGTTTTGTTTTTTGAGTAGTTCTATAGTAGAAATTCACTGGAACTTCATTCCTTCATCATAGCAAGAAGTTCAATTATTTTATAGTATTCATCCTTCCATATTGTCTCTGTTCCTCCATCCTTTTTAAATATAATTGAGTCAAAGTTTCTCAGCTAATATTTGAATGGAGCAATTCAATTAATTTTCCTTTAGCACATATCCATATTGCACTTAATCTAATAAATGTAGGAAAGGTTGATCAGACATTCCTCTAGTAAGAATTTCACTATTCTCCATACAACTTGGATGACTCAGGGAAAAAAGTGCTATTAGCTTATAATAAATTAATGTTTTAAAAAGTTAAGGAAGCTATCACTATTATCCATTCACTATTAGTTGTTTGTTATAATAAAAGACATTTTGTGACATCTAGGGCCACCATTCCAGAATCCAAGAGTTTAAATGTGACTGAAATTATTCTACAATGATTTCATATACAAAGAAACTATCTCACTGAGAAGATAAAATAACTTCCTCAAAGTCACACAGCAAGTAGATAAGCTGGGATTGGAACTCATGCAATCTGATCTTAGTGTCCAGGCTCTTGAGCACGATCATATCTTACAAGTATGAATATTGGGGTATGGAGGTGTGGGCCATGGGAAAGGTAGTTATAACCTGTTAGCTTTAAAGTCTGAAAATAAACATTCAAATTTGTATTTTATAAATTATAACTTCAAATGCTCCCTGATTGAATCTAATGGGAAAAAATGTAATTACATTGAATGTTTTATTTAAATATATAACTTTTAAAATAAAAAACATGTAGAACAACTCGACTAGTTTTGTACTTTATTTTCCCCAGTTAGCTTTTGGCATGGATTTAAATACTACAACAATGTTAGAATGTGATTTTACCTTATTCCCTTGCTTTTTGTAACATATAGCTTACCATATTTCTAATTCTGTAGAGCTAAGTATTGGTGACTGCATTAAAATTAGAAAATCTGTTCTTGAACAGACAGCTTTGAAGCTATCTGTTAAAGAGTCATAGTATCTGGTTCCTATTTATAATTTTTCAGTCTTCTAAAATAATGAGAAATATAATGAGGTAAATTGGATTTTTATAGAGTTGTGTTTGTTAGTATACATTTTCTCTAATGTCAGGAAGACTATATCTAAAAATCATACAGATTAAAAATATTTCAAATTGGGCCTCCCCAGTGGCGCAGCAGTTGAAGAACGCTGGGTTGCGAAGCTGCCCGCAGCCTCTGCAGCGCTGGTTCGATCCCTGGCTGCTCCCCGGCCACCAAGGAGGGTCCCACATGGCGTGAAGACCTCTCCTGCCGCCCGCTGCTCCCCTCAGCAGTGTACTTCGGTCCTTCTGCCTGCTCTGCTCCCTGCTCTGGCTCTGGTGAATTCTCTCACCCTCCCGCACTTCTGACTGTACCCAGTGCTTGTATAAATAAATAAAAATAAATCTTTATAGAAAAAAAATTTTAAAAAAATATTTCAAATTCCTTATTATTTAAGAATGTAATAATAAATGCAGAAAACAGGTATCAAAGAGCAAGGAATCCTGAAATGTTTCACAATATCAATCACTGCAAAGTATAAAACAAAATAGGAAAGTTTTTTCTTGAATTCTGTTAAGTTTATTATCAAAATACTAAATAATAAAATTTAAAAATGCATATTTTTGAGTGTTTATTCAGTACTTGGCATTGTTCTAAGTATAATAATTAATTTAATTCTAATAATAACTATCAGGTACTTACTATTATTCCATCTTTCATAGGAAAACACAGAGACAATGAGAAGTTAAACAACATTTATATACGACCCCACAGCTGGTAATAAATGTAGAGTTGGGATTTCAATCTAAGCATTGTGATTCTTTGAACTTTCAAGTAGTTCTTTTCCTATGTTCAATCTGTGAGATAATAATAATATATATATATATATATATATATATATATATATATATATATATATACACATTCCTTCCCTTGTCATTGGACCAGCGATTCTAAAACCTTTGTAGTGTCCTAAGTGATAAGAGCACTAAGAGCACTCTTGCTCTAATATTTGTCTTTAGCCTTATCCCTAACACAGGCTCCTACAAATTACTAATATATAAGAATACCAGGAGCATATTTTGTTCTATGGAGGCAACTCTTGTAAAACTTCTGGATAACTCTCAAATGGGGGGCTAGTCACCAGAAAGATCAAGCCATAAGCAGCCACAGATTATTCAGTCCCACTGAGGGAGCAAGAAATGTAGTTAATAATTAACACTGCACATATAAGGAAGCCTCCACAATATCCCAATAGTATGTGGTTCAGAGAGCTTCCAGGTTGGCAAATACATCCACAGTAAGAGGGTAAGCCAGGCCAACTCCACAGAAAAATAAGCTTCTATGTCAATACTCTCCTAGACTTTATCTTATGTATTTCTTCATCTGAATCCTTTATCATACCCTTCCTTTAATAAACAAGTAAACATAAGTTACTTATGACTTATGCATGAGTCACTCTAGCATATTAATCAATCCCTGGGAAAGTATCCTTAGAAACATCCGATATATATACTTAGTGAGTCAGAAGCACAGATGATAACCTGGGCTTGCAACTGATGTCTGAAATGGCAGTGGAGCAGGGCAGTATTGTGGGACTAGCCCTTAAACTTTAGAATCTGTTATCTCCAGCAGATAGTGTCACAATTGAGTTGAACTGTAGGACACTGAACGGGAACTGCAGAAAATTGCTTGTGGGGAAAACCTGCAAACATTTGACAACCAGAAGTGTCAAAAGTGAAAAATCTGTGTGAGTGGTAGAAGAAATTCATAAAAGAAAGACAATATGGAAGAACTGGGTATTCCCCTACAGAGGTGAAACACCATTTTGTTTTGTTTTTTTAACATTCTACCTCACTACTAAATGGCTCTAGTTCGTCTTAAGCAATTTACACATGTGATGTAACTTATTCATTATAAACCCTGAGAAACACATCCTCCGTAGTCTCAATAATAAAATATATTAATATGAGTATTATTATCATTTAGCACTGTTTTCCTTATATGACCCATAAACATGTTGTTCCTTAAGTTTTTCTCTTTAAAACAGAGATACAACTTTTGCAGGATACAACTCTTTTTAGCATAGTAGGTGTGTCACTTTCTCAAACTTTCTTCAACCTAGTAGATACCTAGATAAACAATCAGGAAGATAATTAATGGGAAAAGAAGTTGCTCAGTTTTATATGTGTGTATGTGTGTACACACATATATGTATGTGTATACACATATATACATATGTACATACACAAACACACACACACCTTACAAGGTACTAACACATACTATGGATGCTTACCATCAATAACAAGCAGACCTGACTTTTAGAATATTTTCCTCAATGGCTGCTTTTAACCTTCATTTAAATATGATTTCACACAAAGTATTGATAGTTGGAGCTGAATAATTTAACTTGTTACAGTTCCTGAAATACTTAAGCAGGAAGATCCTCTCTTAAAAAACTTTCATTTAAAAGTTGATCAATAATTTCCCCAATTTAATAACTTTACAAAACATCAACTTCTAGGTCCCCATAAATCTCCCAGGAATTTATATGAAATCCTAGACTTTGTGTTATTTCTACAATGATGCTAAAATAAATTAGTATTGGGGCAATTCCTAAATTAATATAACTTTAAAGAGAAAAGGACCTATTATTTTATGCTTGGTTTGACCACAGTTATTGGATATACCAATAAGATATATAAAGATTCTCTGTAGTCGACCTTTAGGTCATACAATGGGCCTGGGTCAGTAACTTTGCAAAAGTTGCAATATGATTTGTTTGAAGATTGTGGTTTTTAATAACATTCATGGAAAAGAAGCACACTGTTAGTGCTGTACAGTGACCAACTTCATTAACACATCACTACCTTCATTGTTAGTAACTACTGATTTACAAAATAGTAGATAATAAACTATCATTCATTCTTTTTTGTGGAAAAAATGAATAAGAACTTTTGCATATTTTAATATATTACAATTATGTTAAATCATGGTATTATTTCCCCATAGAAAAGATTAGCCAAATTAAGATATTTAATCAAATTAAGACATGTGATAAAACTGAGATATGTATGTATTGAGTAATTTTCACTTAAAAATCAGTATTGACTATACTTTAATAGGATGCAAATATAAAGTACTAGATTTTGTATCAATAATGACAATTACTAACACTAATATAATGCTTCCTATGTGTTCTCAATTCTAATTTTTCACGCACATGCTTACGAAGTTCATTTATGAAGTTCATTTATGAAGTCTGTGGTACTTCACTATAAATAAATAAAGATACAAAGAGGGTAAATGGATTGCCCAAGATAATATACAGATGAGTAGAAGTGAAAGTTGAACTACCTGTACAGCATCCATGATCTTAAACACCACATTGCATTGTTTCTCCAATAAACAGAAATAAAATTTTAAGACACACACTAAAAAAAAAATCCTATTTGATCTGAGTAAGGTCCCTTTCAGTGAGATACCAATTCATCTAGCTAGTTAAAAAGCAATCAGACAGAAAGGAAGTTATCCATTATCCATTAGAACCAAGTATTTTTCTAAGGCTGCACTATATAGGACAAGAATCCAGGAGTCTACTATTAATTTCATCAAGTTTTGTATCTAAAAGAATATAAACAAAGAATAAAAGTTGCAATTTGTACACTTTACAAGACTTGATTAATACAGTTTTTGTTTCTACAGATTTATTACCAACTCATACTGATATTATTTTGAGTAACCTTCCTACTTAGGCACATATTGAATTTGTTTAAAGATCTTAAGCTTTTATTTTCCTCTTGGTGAAGTAACAAAATTTAGTTTAAAAGCACACACACACATACACACACTAGTTATTGATTTTATGAATTTTTGTTTCAGTTGATTTTTCTCTGGTTTTCCAATTTCCCATTTCATTGTTTTTTTTCAATGTCTTTATTACTTCCTTCTTTTTACTTGCTTTGGGTTTATTTGATTCTTCTTTCTCTACTTTCTGAAATAGTAACTTAGAAATATTATTTAAAAACTTATTTCTAAGCACCACTTTAGCTCAGAGTCCATACATTTTGAAGTTTTATTTTAATTTTATACAGTTCTATTAATTTCTTAAACATGCTTTTAATTTTCCTCTGATACATGGAATATTTAGAAGAATGCAATTTCATTTGCACATGTTTAGAGATGTTTCTGTTATTTTTCTATTATTGATTTTCAGTTTGATTGCACAGTAGTCAGAGAATACAAAACGTGATTTCAATTCTTTTGTATTTGTTGAGGTTTGTTTCATGAGGTAAGAATCGGTCCATTTTGGTGAGTATTTCATGGATACCTAAAAAGACTGTATTTTTGTTGTTGTTGGGTGGAGTATTCTATAGATATAAATTAGAGGCTATTAGTTTTGAGTGTGTTTTTCATATCTTTTTTTTATTCTACCTGATTTCCTGTCTAGTAGTGCAATATGTTTCTGAGAGGGTAGTGTTAAAGTTGCTCACTATACATACAGAGCAGTTTATTTCTTCATCTCAGTTTTTGTTTCTTGAATTTTGAGATTTTATTGTTTAATGTTCACATGTAAGATAATTTTGTCTTCCCCTTATCTTTTTATCAATGTTCTTGCCTCTAATAATTTTCTGGGCTAGGATGTCTACTTTAGCAGGTAGTAATATAGTCATGCATGCTTTTTTTTTAAATTAAATTTCCTTATATATTTTTTCTCTTAATTTTAACCTACATATATAATCACTTTGAAATGAATTTCTTATAGGAAGCATACAGCTATGAATATTTTTATCCATTCTGCCAACTTACTATATTTTGATTTGTACCATTGAGATAATTATTGCTATTTTAGAACTAAAGTCTACCATTTTTTCTTTTTCCCTGAGACTCATTCTTTTTTTTCTCTTTTTTTTTTTGCCTTCCTGTGTGTTACTTGAACATTTTTCAGGATGGTATATTAATATATTTGTGGTGTTTTTGTGTGTATCTCACTGTATAGCTTTTGTAATGTTGTTCTGAGTAATATACTATACATATGAAACTGATAATAACATACTAAAATCAATATATTTACCACTCCTAGTTAAGTGGGAACACCTCAGTTCTATTTGAGTTCCTTACTTTCTGCACTTTTAAATATTATCGTCTTGTGTAATAAATAGTGTTGTAATATTGATATAATCATCACATTAAGATTTGTAAAACCATGAGGAAAAACAGTCCATTGTTTCTTCTACCTCCTGAACTGCCAAGATATTTTCTTTTATCATTTCCTTTTTTTAAAATTTATTTATTTATGCATACAAGAGCTGGGGTACAGGCCAGAGGTAGGGAGGCTGGTAAGAGGATTCACCAGCGACAGAGAGGGGAGCAGAACAGGCAGACTGACTGAAGTACACTGCTGAGGGCAGCAACGGATGAGTCAGGAGAGGTCTGCTATGCCATGTTGGTTGCTTCCTGGCCAGCCAGGGACAGAACTCGTGCTCCAGAGGCTGCGGATTGCTTCATAGGTTGCATCTCAACCCCTTGCGCCACCAGGGAGGCCCTCATTTCCTTTTTAGATACTCTTTAAGACTACTTTTATTCTAATAGTCCACGAATTAAAAACCTTTCCAAAGAAACAAGGAGTTAAAAATCAGACACTCAAAGCAATATACATTTTTAAAGTTCCGATAGGGAGACAGATAAAGCTAAGAACTGAGACCCTGCCTAGAAAGTCCAGAATTAAAAGCTAGCGAGAAATGAGTATATCTATGAAGGAATATTAATGCAGCAAAATGTATACCACTACAAGTTTATATTGGACAATACTAAATTGAAAGAAATTTACCACTTAAATAAGCCATAATAGAAAAGTCTTTCATTCATACATTACAGCACAACAACAATGAGCAAAGAACGGTGCTAGGTAGTGGAGATGCACAGATGAGTAACACATGGTCCTTGTTCTAACATGATTTGCCTAAACAGGAGGACCTAGAAGCAGAGCTTGAGACAGGGGCCATATACAATTAAGGGAATGCCCAAAGTGAACAGCAATGTAGAGGACAGGCTAGGCAAGAGGATGAAAGAAAGCAAGGATGCCTGTTCAGCTGTAGTCTATTTTAGTTTGATATTAAGAGAACTCAAAGGATCTCTGCAATATAAATGGCACCAGAAAGTAGCACTAGTTTAAAACAAAGAGTGGACTTTTTATATCTCTATAATAGCCGAGTCTCTATAGAAGCCCAGTTTCAGGCTGCTCAGTCAGCACTCAGCACCTAGTAGATGAGTTAACTGGCTGGTGAAAAAGACCTGGGTGGGTACCAACAGCATTCACTGTGACTATCTGGGAAATACAGTAGATGATAAATTGTAGTGCAATTTGGTATCATAGATCAGGCTAGTACAAAAAAGGGTCTAAGAACAAAGAAGAGAAAAGAATAAATTCTGTCTGGTGCCTTCCAGAAGACAGTTTCTGGAAGCAGGGCAGAGGATGATTAGGAGATACATAATGTGATAAATGCAAGGTGCTTTATAAGCAATTTAGATATATCATTGGTCATCTCAATGAAGAAAAATATTCAATTTTCAAAATGTATTGTGATTTTCTGTTGTTGATTAGTTAACACTAACATCTGTAATTGTCAGTTCTATGTGAAGAAAGAATAATTACATATCCCTAATGAGTAATGTTCTTGAAATTATTTATGACCTGATAAATTTATGTTGCTAGTTACTCTTTTCCAGAAATAGGCAAATTTATAAGAGCATATTATAGAGTTCCAATATTCACACTCAGAGGTCAAGATTGAAGACTTGACTAAGGAAAACTATTGAATACTATAAGTGTCTATAGCAATTTATTCTTGACA